>NC_068437.1:1347500-1718125 GCF_023373465.1 Oncorhynchus keta
TATGGCATTGAAGCTCGTTTGGAGGTTAGATAGCACAGTGTCCAAGGACGGGCCGGAAGTATACATAATGGTGTCGTCTGCGTAGAGGTGGATAAGGGAATTGCCCGCAGCAAGGGCAACATCATTGATATATACAGAGAAAAGAGTCGGCCCGAGAATTGAACCCTGTGGCACCCCCATAGAGACTGCCAGAGGACCGGACAGCATGCCCTCCGATTTGACACACTGAACTCTGTCTGCAAAGTAGTTGGTGAACCAGGCAAGGCAGTCATCAGAAAAACCGAGGCTACTGAGTCTGCCGATAACAATATGGTGATTGACAGAGTCAAAAGCCTTGGCAAGGTCGATGAAGACTGCTGCACTGTACTGTCTTTTATCGATGGCGGTTATGATATCGTTTAGTACCTTGAGCGTGGCTGAGGTGCACCCGTGACCGGCTCGGAAACAGATTGCACAGCGGAGAAGGTACGGTGGGATTCGAGATGGTCAGTGATGGCCTGTTTGTTGACTTGGCTTTCAAGACCTTAGATAGGCAGGGCAGGATGAATATAGGGCTGTAACAGTTTGGGTCCAGGGTGTCTCCCCCTTTGAAGAGGGGGATGACTGCGGCAGCTTTCCAATCCTTGGGGATCTCAGACTATATGAAAGAGAGGTTGAACAGGCTGGTGATAGGGGTTGCGACAATGGCGGCGGATAGTTTCAGAAATAGAGGGTCCAGATTGTCAAGCCCAGCTGATTTGTACGGGTCCAGGTTTTGCAGCTCTTTCAGAACATCTGCTATTTGGATTTGGGTAAAGGAGAACCTGGAGAGGCTTGGGCGAGTAGCTGCGGGGGGGGAGGGGTGGAGCTGTTGGCCGAGATTGGAGTAGCCAGGCGGAAGGCATGGCCAGCCGTTGAGAAATGCTTGTTGAAGTTTTTGATAATCATGGATTTATCGGTGGTGACCGTGTTACCTAGCCTCAGTGCAGTGGGCAGCTGGGAGGAGGTGCTCTTGTTCTCCAGGGACTTCACAGTGTCCCAGAACCTTTTGGAGTTGGAGCTACAGGATGCAAATTTCTGCCTGAAGAAGCTGGCCGTAGCTTTCCTGACTGACTGCGTGTATTGGTTCCTGACTTCCCTGAACAGTTGCATATCGCGGGACTATTCGATGCTATTGCAGTCCACAACAGGATGTTTTTGTGCTGGTCGAGGGCAGTCAGGTCTGGAGTGAACCAAGGGCTATATCTGTTCTTAGTTCTGCATTTTTTGAACGGATCATGCTTATCTAAAATGGTGAGGAAGTTACTTTTAAAGAATGACCAGGCATCCTCAACTGACGGGATGAGGTCAATATCCTTCCAGGATACCCGGGCCAGGTAGATTAGAAAGGCCTGCTCACAGAAGTGTTTTAGGGAGCGTTTGACAGTGATGAGGGGTGGTCGTTTGACTGCGGATCCGTAGAGGATACAGGCAATGAGGCAGTGATCGCTGAGATCCTGGTTGAAGACTGCGGAGGTGTATTTGGAGGGCCAGTTGGTCAGGATGACGTCTGTGAGGGTGCCCTTGTTTAAAGATTTAGGGTTGTACCTGGTGAGTTCCTTGATGATTTGTGTGAGATTGAGGGCATCTAGCTTAGATTGTAGGCCTGCCGGGTGTTAAGCATATCGCAGTTTCGGTCACCTAACAGAACAAACTCTGAAGCTAGATGGGGGCGATCAATTTGCAAATGGTGTCCAGGGCACAGCTGGGAGCTGAGGGGGTCGGTAGCAGGCGGCAACAGTGAGAGACTTATTTCTGGAGAGAGTAATTTTTTAAATTAGTAGTTCGAACTGTTTGGGTATGGACCTGGAAAATATGACATTACTTTGCAGGCTATCGCTGCAGTAGACTGCAACTCCTCCCCTTTGGCAGTTCTATCTTGACGGAAAATGTTATAGTTGGGTATGGAAATCTCAGAATTTTTGGTGGCCTTCCTGAGCCAGGATTCAGACACGACAAGGACATCAGGGTTAGCAGAGTGTGCTAAAGCAGTGAGTAAAAACAAACTTAGGGAGGAGGCTTCTGATGTTGACATGCATGAAACCAAGGCTCTTTCGATCACAGAAGTCAACAAATGAGGGTGCCTGGGGACATGCAGGGCCTGGGTTTACCTCCACATCACCCGCGGAACAGAGGAGGAGTAGTATGAGGGTGCGGCTAATGGCTATCAAAACTGGTCGCCATCACTGGGTGATGATGAGAGGTTGTATCTCTGGACATGCTGATTGTAATGGGTGAGTACACCGCATGTGTGGGAGGAGGGACAAAGGAGGTATCAGGGGTATGAAGAGTGGAACTAGGGGCTCCATTGTAAACTAGAACAATAATAACTAACCTGAACAACAGTATACAAGGCATATTGACATTTGAGAGAGACATACAGCGAGGCATACAGTAATCACAGGTCTGTCCACCATTGTTTCTGTACCCAAGAAAGCGAAGATGACTATTGCCCCATAGCTCTCACTTTTGTCGTGATGAAGTGCTTTGAGAGGCTAGTTAAGGTTCATATCACATCCCCCTTAACCGACACCCACTTCAATTTGTATACCGCCCCAACAGATCCACCGATGGTGGTGCAATCACTATCGCAATTGCACTGCACACTGCACTATGACATCTGGACAAGAGGAATACCCATGTAAAAATGCTGTTCATTGACTACAGCTCAATCTTCCAGGTGACTACCTCATGAAGCTGGTTGAGAGAATGCAAAGAGTGTGCAAAGCTGTCATCAAGGCAAAGGGTGGCTACTTTGAAGAATCTCAAGCGCTGCCAGGTTGGATGGGGAGCGACGTTGTACAGCTATTTTCAGGTCTCTCAAGAGATGTTCGATAAGTGCTCAAGTCGGGCTCTGGCTGTGCCACTCAAGGACATTCAGAGACTTCCCGAAGCCACTCCTGCGTTGTCTTGACTGTATACTTAGGGTCATTGCCCTATTCAAAGGTGAACCTTAGTACCAGTCTGAGGTCCTGAGCGCTCTGGAGAATGTTTTCATCAAGGGTCTCTCTGTACTCCCTGCCGCTGGAAAACATTCCCACAGCATGATGCTGCCCCCAACATGCTTCACCGTAGGGATGGTGCCAGGTTTCCTCCAGACGTGACGCTTGGCATTGAGGCAAAAGAGTTCAATTTTGGTTTCCATCAGACCAGAGAATCTTGTTTCTCATGGTCTGAGAGGCCTTTAGGTGCCTTTTGGCAAACTCCAAGCAGGCTGTCATGTGCATTTTACTGAGGAGTGGCTTCGGTGGCCAAACTGGGGACCTTCAATGCTGAAGACATTTTTTGGTACACTTCCCCAGATCTGTGCCTCAACACAATCCTGTCTCTGAGCTCTACAAACAATTCCTTCAACTTCATGGCTTGGTTTTTGTTCTGACATGCACCTTCAACTTTAGACAGTTGTGTGCCTTTCATATTATGTCCAGTCAATTGTATTTACCAGAGGTGGATCAGAATACTTATATAACTAAGGTAAGGTTTTTAAGTTTAATACATTTGCAAACATTCCTAAAAGCTTTTATGCCATTATGGGGTATTGTGTGTAGATTGATGAGGATTTTTGAAAAATGTAATCAATTTCAGAATAAGGCTGTAACATAATAACATATGTAAAAAGGGATATACAGTGAATTTGGAAAGTTTTCAGACCCCTTGACTTTTTCCAAATGTTGTTACATTACAGCCTTATTCTAAATTGATTCAATAAAATTTGACATTGCTCATTCTAATATTTCTATATTTCTTAATTCAATGTTTTATTTAGTTTGGGGATTTGCGTGTATTGTTTTGTATTGTTAGGTATTACTGCACTGTTGGAGCTAGGAACAAAAGCATTTCACTCCACCCGTGAGAACATCTGCTAAATATGTGTACGAGAGAAGAAAAGCGAGAAAAAGGCTGTGTTATTCATATTCATTCCCCCAGCTCTTACCCAGCAGAGGTGACGCCTCACTTGTGATTGGTCCCTCCCAAAAAAGTGATTGGTAAAAAAAACGTTAACATACTTTTATTAACTAATTATATATATATATTATAATTTATGGATTATGTTCTAAATGCTCAAGGTGTGGTAAATGTGCACATTTTTCTGTTTCAAAAATATATTATTCAAAACAATCTGTTCACTTACTACTCTGCCCCTCGGTCACTGCCAGCAGTGGCAGCTCCGCCTCTGTGGGCGCAGGGGCCTTGTGAGCAGTGCTTGGATTGTGTTGCCAGTTATTTACTATGAGGTGGAACTTCCCCGAGCGTAAAAATATAACAGAACAGAGTAAGTCTCTCTCGCCAGACGGCTTACTCCCGCACGTGACTCTAGGTTTGAAGATGGGAACCTAGACTTGACTATATCTGCTGTCATTAACTTGTAAATAAATAATAATAACAGTCATAGGAGCCTGGGACCTGATAAACCGGAAAACTACATCCAACGAGAGTTGAAGGACAGAGGGATAGACTAGATAGAACCTTCTCATCGCAGATCTCGTAGGATAAAAAATCATGGACAATTTTATTGTTTCCCCCTGATGATGTTTGTCAGGTTCTACTGTAGGTGACAGGGCAACATGTTGTATCAACTAAAACAGGATAAAACTGGGTGTATCACAAAGCATGATCAAATTAATTAGCCAGCTACAGTCATTTTGAGAAATAGTTTGGTCGATTTTTGGTGTCAAATTAACCAGTTATCTACTGTAAAGACTTTGTCATTTATCAAGACACATTCTGACAACCCCTTGTCGTCAAAAAATAGAGAGTGAACAAATGTGAATGATGATTAAGGCCAGTGGTGAAGATGCGTCGAGCGACTTCCTGTCACCGAGACCGAACATTGTATTGATGGCTCGCCATCTGTGGGCTATCACCAGGACTGCTCATTCACGCTGCTCATTGGTTAGCGAATGCTCCTGCTACCTGTCTCTCCCTAACTTGCTGACAATGTTTTGGCTCTCTGCCCTGCATTTTACTGCTTGTTTCTACAGAACCAACTTGCGAGTTGGTCATCTCCCGCTCGTATAGTGCATGTGCAGCTCGGATCAATACAGTGAGTAAGTCATCCTCTTTCCTTCTATTTGCCGTACTGGTGTGTGTTGCTTGTGTGTTTGCCATTTCACTTGCGGATCTTTTTTTGAGAGGTGGGGTGCGGGATGTATTTGTGAACCCACTGTAGCTCATAGCAAACTTTCTGTGAATTCCTGTCAAGAAGAGAAATGCTATCCTAGCTAGCCTGTAGTTTCAAATTCACGAATGAAAGTGTTCAATGCTGCAGGAGCTGTGTTGATTTTTGCTCTATTCCCGGGACAAGGTGATCCGTCTGGACTGATCAATGTAGCAACTGTTTGCTTGCTACAAGGTCGAAGTGGCTACTCATAGCAAACAAGTAGAACATTTACACAAGCTACTGGGGAATCCACGCCCACCTATTTTCTCTTTCTCTTCTACTCCAAAACTGGACGCCGCTTTGGCCTGGCGGGAGTGTTCGGCACCTCTCTCTACAGCCGCCTGGCCGTTTCTCTGCTCTGCAGAGATACCTCCCCGAAGGGCGACTGGAGTTAATAGGTTGCTTCTGGATTACTTAGTGTATATTCCTATCCTACCAACCAGCCACTGAGGCACGTCACTCACCATGGAAGTCGAAAGCAATAGGAGTAATAGGAGCCTCCTTGGTAATAGGAGCCTCCTTGGCGATTGGAAAGCCCAGACCGGATCCAGAGGTTTTGGCGCTTTTATTCCTGGGGGCTTCCACTTTGAGATCGGGTCCGAAGTTACCTGCACCTTCCTCCTCTGCTCTTTCTCCATTTCCAGTGGCTTCTACCTTGGGTTCAGACCTTCAGAGTTCCCCCTCATTAAACTGTGAAGGTGTCTGAGACTCTGGACCCTTCATCAGTTACGATTGATTCTACGGCTGGCTCGGATCCATTGGGCCCCACCTCAAGTGGTCTTCTAAACCACTCGAGGCAAAATAATGCCCAGACGCCATCAGCCATTTCACCAGCTTGGAACTGCTGAAAATTGACTTTGAAGAACTTATTCTAGCTCTGAAAGATTTCAAAAAGATCCGGTACCATTGCTGGGTCTCTGCTGTGAAAGATTCAGCAGGCTACTGGCATTATACACCTGGCTAAAAGACTACTGTAGCTCTTTTGGCATAATGTTTAAAGATAACTTTGAAACATTTAGGAAACAAAAGATGCTCTACAGCCTTCAAACTCAACTTTGGACCTTGAAGCCAGTTCCATTAAATTTGTTTATTGCTCCTCTCTAATCAGGGACTGATTTAGACCTGGGACACAAGATGTGTGCAATTAATTATCAGGTAGATCAGAAAACCGGCAAGCTCTGGACCTTGTAAGGTAAGAGTTGAATACCGCTGCTCTACAGGAATGACGGAGTCCATCCAAATCATCTTGGCTCCTGGACCCCGTTAGCACATTTAAAGGCTACGTTGTGACAATTAATGATCAGTGACCCAAGCCCTGCTCAGATAATCCCTACCATAGTGTCGCTGAGTTGTTTTAATGCTGCTGCAAATGTACATTGTCCCAGGGTCGTTGGCAGTCATAATGTAAGTAACCTAATAACCGAATAACCTAATAATACTAACCTAGTAATCTAACGTATGTCCCTCTAACTGCCCCGAATGCCTCTGCTGATCCCACATCTATTGTATGCAGTTATACTGTGAGCATTGAGGTGGATTGCACTAGTAGGAAGTCCACCGTGTGCAGCTCACTCTGCACCATCAGCTCAAATATGAATATCACTGTCATGTCTACCTCAGATATGCCTCCCAGTAAAGCAATAAAAACCATGGAGAATTCTTGAAAAGTACAAAAAAATTGCCCACATTAGTTAAGAACAAATTCTTATTTACAATGACGGCCTACCCCGGACAACGCTGGGCCAAATGTTTGCCCCCCTATGGGACTCCCAATCATGGCCAGATGTGATGCAGCCTGGATTTGAACCAGAGACTGCAGGTATGCCTCCTGCACGGAGATGCAGTGTCTTAGACTGCTGCGCCACTAACTCATACTGTGCATAGCTTAAGGAACAAGGTTCATGAAATAGATAACTTGCTAGTAACAGAACATCCATTGACAGAGCTTTCGGAAAGTGTTCAGACCCCTTGACCTTTTCCACATTTTGTTACGTAACAGATGTATTGAATAAAATATATTAAATACAATTTAAAAAAATAAGCAATCTACACACAATACCCCATAATGATAAAGCGAAAACATTTTTTTTAAATGTTTGCAAATGTATTAAAAATACAAAACATAAAAACCTTATTTACATAAGTATTCAGACCCTTTGCTATGAGACTCGAAATTGAGTTGAGGTTTCCAATAATCATCCTTTAGATGCATCTACAACTAGACGTTTCCACTTCCACAGTAAGAGCACTTACAGTTGACCGGGGCAGCTCCAGCATGGCAGAAATCTGATGAACTGACTATTTGGAAATGACAGTGCCACATTGAAAGTCACTGAGCTCTTTAGTAAGTCCATTATACTGCCAATGTCTGTCTACTGAGATTGCATGGCTGTGTGCTCAATTTAAAACATCTGTCAGCAACGGGTGTGGCTGAAAATAGCCACATCCACGAATCTGAAGGGCTGTCCAGATACTTTTGGATATACAATGCATTTTGGAAAGTATTCAGACCACAATACCCCATAATGACTATTATTAAAAATAAAAAACAAAAATAGCTTATTTACAAAAGTATTCAGACCCTTTCCTATGAGACTTGAAATTGAGCTACATGCTGTTTCCATTGAATATCCATGAGGTGTTTCTAGAACTTGATTGGAGTCCACCTGTGGTAAATTCAATTGATTGGACATGATTTGGAAAGGCACATACATGTCCATATAAGGTCCCACAGTTGACAGTGCATGTCAGAGCAAAAACCAAGCCATGAGGTCGACGGAATTGTCCATAGAGCTCCAAGACAGGATTGTGTGGAGGCACAGATGTGGGGAAGAGTACCAAAAATATTCTGCAGCATTGAAAGTACCCAAGAACACAGGGGCCTCTATCACTCTTTAATGGAACTACCAAGCCACCCGGCCAAACTGAGCAATGGGGGAGAAGGGCCTTGGTCAGGGAGGGGAAAAAGACCCAACGGTCACCTTGACAGAGCTCCTCTGTGGAGATGGGAGAACCTTCCAGAAGGACAACCATCTCTGCAGCACTCCACCAATCAGGCATTTATGTTAGAGTGTGCAGACGGAAGCCACTTCTTAGTAAAAGGCACATGACAGCCCACTTGGAATTTGATACAATGCTATTTCAGGGTAAACAAATGAACAACAGATTTTCAGCACATTTACAGGAAAGCACTTACACAAATGACCGATGTTTGGCTAAGATAAATTAATAATAAAAAGATTGTGGTGGCTGTTTTTTTAGACTTCAGTGCAGCTTTTGAAATTATCAATCATAATCTGCTGCTGGAAAAATGCATGTGTTAAAGCATTACATATCCTGATATATTGTGGATCGAGAGTTACCTGTCTAACAGAACATAGAGGGTGTTCTGTAAATGGAAGCCTCCAACATCAACATAATCCAGGTCGAGTCAGGCATTCCACAGGGCAGCTGTCTAAGCCCCTTACTTTATTCAATCTTTACTAATGCCACTGGCTCTGACTAAAACCTGTGTGTCTATGTATGCTGATAACTCAACACTATACAGGTCAGCTACCACAGCAACTGAGTTTCAGAATGGTTGGCAAGAAATAAGATCCTAAATATAAAAAAAACTAAAAGAATTGTAATTTGGACAAATCCTTCACTAAACCACAACTAAATATTGCAATGGATATGGACATTTAGCAAGTTGGGGAGAGTAAACTGCTTGGAGTAACCCTGGATTGTAAACTGTCATGGTAAAAATATATTGACGCAACAGTAGCTAAGTTGGGAAGAGGTTTGTCCATGATAAAATGCTGCTCTGCTTTCTTAACAACACTATCAACAAAGCAGTTCCTAGAGGCCCTAGTTTTGTCGCACCTGACTTCTGTCCAGTCGTTTTGTCAAGTGCTACAAAGAGGTACTTAGGAAAATTACAATTGGCTCAGAACAGGGCTGCATGGCTGGCCCTTAAATTTACACAGGCTTTCTTGGAAGAATAAAACCTGAATTTAAACTTTGATCAAGGAGTCATTGGTAATTGGTAGTGGGGATTTTTAGTCATTTATAAAAAAAAATTGTGAAGATTTCTGGTATGTACCATTTGATAATTGTATTCTTATTGCATAACTGTAATACATCTGACTACTTTTAAATGGAAACGAACCGTAGTCCTTACATTTCTGAGTAATATTCCTTGAATTATTGTTTGGTGTATTGTCTTATGACACATGTTATTAACAATACACATAGCAATATATGCTTGGCCTCTTAACTATGCAGCTCTGAGTTAAGGTAAACTCAATCATTTAATTCTAGGACACTGATTGCAAGATATTATCTCCTTGTTCCTTTGCCTCTTAATATTTGCATAACAGTACACCTAAACACGTGCATCTTATAGTATTCCGAGAAGTGGCGCAAGGCTCCTTACCTTCGCTAGATTCATTAGATATGATTATGGGCCTCTAGCATTCACATGATAATGGAGTCAGTTGGTAGTATGGTAATATTCCACTACAATAATTCTCTGTCATCCTCAGAGGAAGTGGATTTTCACTAATCTACACTCTCACCATGGAAACAGAGGGTCTGTCGACACGAACATGCGTCGCTAAAACATTCCCATATCAACGCAGAAATGACCTTTTTGTTCCCACATTGACGGAGACAAGTCTAACGGGACTTGTAACTGTCTGTAACTCATATTCATTAGAGACATTTTCACACTAATTGGCTCTGTCTGTCTGTCTGTCTGTCTGTCTGTCTGTCTGTCTGTCTGTCTGTCTGTCTGTCTGTCTGTCTGTCTGTCTGTGCGTGTCTTTGTGTGGGGGTGTGTGCATATGCACGTAAGTTTGCACGCTCGAATATAAAGTGAGTGTACTAAACATTAGGTGCCACTGCTCTTTTCGTGACATAGACTGAACAGTTGAATCCAGATGAAAGCTATGATCCCTTAATTATGTCAGTTGGGAAATCCACTTCAATCAGCGTGAATGAAGGTGAGGCGACAGGTTAGAGAAGATTTTTTAAGCCTTGAGACAGTTGAGACATGGATTGTGTATGTGTGCCATTCAGAGTATGAATGGGCAGGACAACATATTTAAGTGTCTTTGATAGGGGTTTAGTAGTATGTACCAGGTGCACCGGTTTGAATGTGTCAAGAACTGCAACGCTGCTGGGTTTTTCACGCTCAACAGTTTCCATTCCATCACCCAAAGGACATCCTTGACAAAACTGTGCAAAGCATTGGAGTCAACATGGGCCAGCATCCCTGTGGAACGCTTTGGACAACTTTGTAGAGTCCATGCCCCGACGAACTGAGTCTGTTCTGAGGATAAAAGGGTGACTCAATATTAGGACGGTTTTCCTTTTTTCTTTATTTCGCATCTATTGTTCAATGAGCATAAGGCAATGTGCCACACATAGCCCTAAATGTCTTTGCGCATAACATTCGCACATCTACACAAATTACCAGGCTCCTGTAAAGTCTGTCATTGCCTATGTGTGAGGCACAATATCTCAATAAACAAGATACATCTACCGTTGATATGGCATTATAGGAGGACTGAATCATTTCAATACATTTGGAGAAGCATGTTTTTTGAGATTGGATGAGGGGGGGCACTCTCTGAAAATGGGGATGGATACCTGAACAAGATGTATGCAGGTATTTGAATTGTGAATCATGAAAAAGCAGTGGGGCAAAAATCTCCCAAAACGTTCAAGGCACTTTCAGTAGACAAAAAAACTCCTTTATTGATAGGTTTACTTGGCTGATGCATGGCCAGGATAAAAAAAAGACACTCCTATGTGGAGCTGCTAAACCAGCCTTGATTTAGGGGAGGGGACGGTAGGCTATGCTTGGTTTGAAATCAAATGAACCTATTAAATTAAATATTTTTTTATGTATCTAAATACGAGGTTCAAGGCACATCTCTCGTTCCATTGGCACAGTGTGTCACGGCTGGATAGGCTCCACCTCCGCACTCATAACCAACTGCCTTAACTCTAAGACCAGCTTTTGGTTGGTTTAAATATCCCACACCAGCGCTGCATTCATTTGGAACTTTAGGACAAAGCTCAGATATTTGGCCTTTCTAGGGAGTTTTTCCTAGCCACCGTGCTTCTACACCTGCATTGCTTGCTGTTTGGGGTTTTAGGCTGGGTTTCTGTACAGCACTTTGAGATATCAGCTGATGTACGAAGGGCTATATAAATACATTTGATTTGATTTGAGATATTGCCACAGGTCCATTACGAATCCTAGTGCAAGGGTTGGAAAATAGTGGAGCGCTGGCTTTAACAGGTCCAAATTGCCACCGAGAGCGCGTCTGACAATTGTGCTGACAATTGTGCTGGCTTAACGCCAGACGAAAATAGAGCCCGTCATGCGTTAATGTCATTTGGAGGTTTTTACTAAAATAGTCACAATATCAGCATATTTCAGGTAATTCAGAGATTCAGCCCTCGGTGGTCACTTTACCACCTTCCCTAAACAACAGCCATATAAATATAATTACTAGATGGGACACAGTGCTTCAGACTGCAACAATTTAAGTGGAAAACTTATGGGAACACATTTATATTTTACTCCTAATGGCTCCACCCAGCACATGGCATTGACTTGAATGGGAACCCCATTCTGACAATAACATTTCAATGGTTTGAACATTCCCTACCACAGTCCTAATCTTGAAACAAAAGAATATGTGAAACACACACGCTACTCTCAAGTTGGGGGTTAGATGGCCCAGACAAAGATATCTTGAAAACAACATTCACTACCTGACAAAAAGTATGTGGGCATCTGCTCACCAAACATCTCATTCCAAAATCATGGGCATTAATATTGAGTCATCTGCTGCTTGGAACATTGATGTGGGGACTTGTTTCCATTCAGCCACAAGGGCATTAGTGAGGTCATCCCAAAGCTGTTCGATGGGATTTAGGTCTGGGCTCTGTGCAGGCCAGTGAAGTTCTTCCACACCAATCTTGACAAACCATTTCTGTATGAACCTCACTTTGTGCATGGGGTCATTGTCATGCTGAAACAGGAAAGGACCTTCCCCAAACTGTTGCCACAAAGTCTGTAGCACAGAATTGTCTAGAATGTTAAAAAAAAAAGTCACATGACAGCCTGCTTGGAGTTTGCCAAAAGGCACCTAAAGGACTCTCAGACCAGGAAAACAATATTCTGTGGTCCAATGAAACCAAGATTGAACTCTTTGGCTTGAATGCCAAGTGTCACGTCTGGACGAAACATGGCACCATCCCTACGGTGAATCATGGTGGTGGCAGCGTCTTGCTGTGGGGATGTTTTTCAGGGACTGGGAGACTAGTCAGTATTGAGGGAACGATGAACAAATAATAGCGAGATCTTTGATGAAAACCAGCTCCAGAGCGCCCCATCCAACCTGACAGAGCTTGAAAGGATCCGCAAAGAAGAATGGGATTAACTCCCCAAATGCAGGTGTGCCAAGAAGAATTGAGACTGTAATCACTGCCAAAAGTGCTTCAACAAAGTACTGAGTAAAGGGTCTGAATACTTATGTAAATGTGATATCTGTTTTTTAATTTCAAACATTTCTAAAACCTGTTTTTACTTTGTCATTGTGGGGTATTGTGTGTAGATTATTGAGGAAAAAAATCAAATTTCATCAATTTTAGAATAGGCTGTAACATAACAACATTTGGAGAAAATAAAGGGGTCTGAATACTTTCCGAATGCACTGTATAGTGCACTTCTGAGAGAAATGATATTTAATTGTGCATAATTCTAATATCAAAAGTTGCCAAGTGTGAAAAAGAGCAGCAATACAAAATGTTTCAGTGCATTGAACTTCACAGTCTGGTATCCCTCCAGAACCACCTACATTACAATAAATCTACAGTACGTTATATACTCGAATATGAGAATAGCTTTTTAAGGCTATGTAATAACTACATGTTTCACTTCTCAATGTGAAAGCCAGAATACTATACCACTGCAAGGAAGGCTAAACCCAAACCAATCTACAGTATATCATCATCTGTAGTCCTATGTGCTTGACTTTGCCATTGTCTCAATGGTCATCTATGATGTGTGAAGTCACAGAGCTCAAGAAACACAAGTCCAATTCATGTAAAGGGCTAGCAGGCTAACATGGTGAAAGATCATACATGCAGTTTTCAGATGAAATAAGCCCATAACACTGTCGATACGGTGACAGACCAAAACCTAGAAGCCAAGAGAAGAGGTTTTGGTCTCTTCTCCTGCATTATTCATACTCGTCGACAGGACAGCAAGAAAGAGAGAAAGAGAGAGACGGAGAGATGAGAGAGATGCTAAAAAGGGAGAGGTAGAGGGGAAGAGGGAGAGAGCTAACAAACGACGAGTGAGCTGGAGTCGATAAAACTTCTGATAGAGAGGCTCTGATTCATTTGCTGAAAGATAAATGAGCCAGCAGTAAGAATGAGGGGTGAGACAATCAGACACTATGGATTGTGTGTGTGTGTGTGTGTGTGTGTGTGTGTGTGTGTGTGTGTGTGTGTGTGTGTGTGTGTGTGTGTGTGTGTGTGTGTGTGTGTGTGTGTGTGTGTGTGTGTGTGTGTGTGTGTGTGTGTGAGTACAAGTATTGCAGGGAGAGAAGGGCAAGGGAGAGAGAAGGGAGGAAAAGAGGGAGAGAGAAGGGAAAGAAGAGAAGAGAAGTAAGAGCAATTAGCGACTTGATTGCAACATGATTCATATGATAAAAGGGGTGCATGTTTTGTGTCTGTGTGTGTGTGTACAAAGGATATACATGCAAGTACGTCTTTAAGGGAGAACTATTGAACTGTCATCCTTGGGACTTGGTCAATATCTCCCGTTTCAAGCCAAAGGTGAGTATATCTGGAGTGAATCCTCTAGAGATCGATGGAAGCATTCACAGAAACACAGCTTTCTCTCGGACTGTGTCACAAACGGCACCCCATTTCTTATTTAGTACACTATTCTTGACCAGGGCCCATAGGGCTCTTGTCAAAAGTAGTGCACTATACGTGACCCGATTCACGAAACTAGGCATATGTCACAAGTCACAACTTCACAGAAGAGCTGTTTGATTGTAAAAACAAATGTTTTTATCAAAATGTGTTTTTTGGCAGAAATGCTTTCTTGAACATGTGAACTTTCATGTGCCTTAATATCAAACTTGTATGCCATCTGTAAATACAAATACAATTGTTAAATTACAAGCCTAGTTGGTTCAGCCACAGAAAAAGTGAGCAACCTTCCCGCTAGCCATGAATGGCTGGGATAGTGAGTGGACTGGACATGCCGAGAGATGAGTTTGAATTGGTCTACCACGTCTGACTATTGGAGCTAGTCAGTATGTCTTGGTAATCGTGTTGAACACTGACCTTTTTGTATGTATTGCGTAGTAAAACTGCATAAACCTAATGTCAAGTTAAAGTGTACTGTTAGCTAGCCTGTTTGTCCTATAGGGGCAGTATTTCATTTTTGGATAAAAACACGTGCCCGTTTTAAGCGCAATATTTTGTCACGAAAAGATGCTCGACTATGCTTGGAATTGATAGCTTTGGAAAGAAGACACTCTGACGTTTCCAGAACTGCAAAGATTTTCACTGTGAGTGCCTTAGAACAAAAGCTTCAGGCAAAACCAAGATGTTTGAGCGACCAGGAAATTAACAGGATTTCTGAAGGTACGTTTTCCATGATCGCCTTGTATGGCTGTGAATGCGACAGGAATGAACGGACACTTTCTAGCGTTTCCCCAAGGTGTCTGCAGCATTGTGACGTATTTGTAGGCATATCATTGGAAGATTGACCATAAGAGACTACAATTGCCAAGTGTCCCGCACGGTGTCTGCGTGGAAATTGGTGCGCAAAAGTCAGCTACCAGTATTTTTCCATCCGAATCAGAGAAGAATGCAGGCTTCTAGGACTGCCATTTCAATGAAGAGATATATGACAAAACACCTTGAGGATTGATTCAAACAACGTTTTCCATGTTTCAGTCGATATTATGGAGTTAATTCGGAAAAAAGTTCGACGTGTAGGTGACTGAATTTTCGGTTAGTTTCGGTAGCCAAATGCATAGTAACAAAACGGAACGATGTGTCCTACACAAGAATCTTTCAGGAAAAACTGGACATCTGCTATGTAACTGAGAGTCTCCTCATTGAAACATCTGAAGTTCTTCAAAGGTAAATTATTTTATTTGATCCCTTTGCTGGTTTTTGTGAATATGTTGCTTGCTAAATGCTAACGCTAAATGCTAAGCTAGCTATCACCACTCTTACACAAATTATTGATTTTCTCTGGTTCTAAAGCATATTTTGAAAATCTGAGACGACAGGATTGTTAAGAAAAGGATAAGCTTGAGAGCAGGCATATTTATTTCATTTCATTTGCGATTTTTAGAAATCGCTAACGTTGCGTTATGGTAATGAGCTTGAGGCTGTAGTCACGATCCCGCATGCGGGATGGGGCGGACTAAGAGGCTAGCTAACTTTAGCTGGCTGGCTCGCTAGCTAACGTTGTGTGTATGATCTCCACTTTCTTTCAGGACCGAGTTTTGAAATCAGTGGAATTCGAGTATGATAGCTAAGGACATGGAGAAAACACCCGTCTGGATTACATCGTCAAACTAAGGCAACCATGCATGGCATCAGACAGGAGACGTTTCCAACTATGATGTATACTGGTAAGATTTTCAGTTATGACACGTTTCTAATTTTGACAGAAAGTGGTTTCATTTCGAATGTACTTTTAGCTAGCTAACGTTAGCTGGCTTGGTTGCTTGCTAACGTTTTGTGTATGATCTTATTCTTCGTATCTCAGACACATTTGCTTGACTAGTTATAGCCATAAAACCTGGTTGGTTAACTACGTGCAGATTCATGCAGGGTAGTAACGTCATGAGTTCTGATTATGGTCCATTGTTTAGCTAGCTAGCTACATGTCTTAACAAAATACTCCACTCAAGTTTCAATTCAAGTTAAAGTGTAATGTTAGCTAGCTAGCTAACGTTAGCTGGCTGGCTTGGTAACTAACGTTACGTAATGCGTTGGGATTCGTATTTATCTAGCTAGCTATCGAGCTACATTTCGTCTTAGTGTGCCAGAGCGCAGAATAACTGATACATTTTTGAACGCTTCACACCCGTTGAATATGTCCAGTGTAATTCAATTGTTGCCAGCAGCACAGTTCCAGTCACCAACGCTCTGGATAACATGGAAACAGTCTAACCAGCTCTGCTAGGGTGAGTCAAATGTTCAGAGTGGGGTGTTCTCTAATTATGTGTCTGGAAGAAACTAGCCAATGTAAGCCAGTTAGCTTGGGTAATATAATAATAATATAATATATGCCATTTAGCAGACGCTTTTATCCAAAGCGACTTACAGTCATGTGTGCATACATTCTACGTATGGGTGGTCCCGGGGATCGAACCCACTACCCTGGCGTTACAAGCGCCATGCTCTACCAACTGAGCTACAGAAGGACCACATCTACTTGACTGTAGATGTGAGGTCAGAGCTTTCGGAACAACAATACTTATTGGCCAGAGCGTCCAGTGTGCGCTCTGAAAGCGAAACTACAGATTGAGCGATAGGAAGAGTAATGTTCAGTGAGCTGTTCTCTATCTCTTAGATGTCCGGAACTATCTGGAAAGTTAGAACAGAACGGTTGGCTCAATCCTTAAAGAGATGGGTGGGGCTAAGGCTTAATTTTTTAATTTCACCTTTATTTAACCAGGTAGGCCAGTTGAGAACAAGTTCTCATTTACAACTGCTACCTGGCCAAGACAAAGGAAAGAAGTGTGACAAAAACAACAACACAGAGTTACACATACACAAACGTACAGTAGAAAAATATATAGGGAATAGGTTGCCATTTGGGACACTGCCTGTATCTCCCCTGTCCTGTAACCTGCATACTGAACACCAGCTGGGTCTTGTTTACTAGGTAATGCAATTGAAAATAAATTGGACAAGTCCAGGTAATCCATCGCTGTATCAGTCCATTTTCTTCCTTTTGCTGCCCAATGAACACGACCCAGATATTTCATACAGTCTGAGAATGTGGTGATGTAAGGAGGATAAGTGGGAGAGAAGGAAGAACGAAAGAGAAAGAAAGAAAGAGAGGAAGAAAGAAAGAAAGAAAGAGAAAGAAAGAAAGAACAGAAGGAAGGAGAGGTAGAGAGGACATAGTTTAGTTCGTCATCAGTGTCAGAAACCGTTGTGTCCTCTCTGATTAGCTCCGATTGGCTGTGATTTAGACCGGCCGGGAAACTGAGCTGTCAATCTCCTCTGGTTGCCCTAGGTTGCCTGCTGCTAACTGCTCAGCTCGGGCCTCATCAGTGGCTTATATACGGTTAATGATCAAATACAGTTGTGTGTTGTGTGTGTGTATAGAGAGAGAAGTGTGTGGGGGGTTGAGAGAGAGAGGGAGAGGGAGAGGGAGAGGAGTGTGACTGTGTGTGTGCGTTCCTGCCTGATATGTGTATTTAAGTCACATAGGATGGCGCACAATTGGCCCAGCATCGCCTGGGTTAGGGGAAGGTTTGGCCGGGGGGGTATGTCCTCATTGTAATTAAGAATTTGTTCCTAACCGACTTGCCTAGTTAAATAAAGGTTAAAGTAAAGGAAATGTGAACAAATATTTCTGTGTGTGTGTGTGTGTGTGTGTGTGTGTGTGTGTGTGTGTGTGTGTGTGTGTGTGTGTGTGAGTGTGAGTGTGTGTGTGTGTGTGTGTGTGTGTGTGTGTGTGTGATGACTGCCTGTGTCTCAAACCCGAATGAGAATGGGTGGATCTCAAAGGGTAATATTAGCTATTAATCAATCAGCCTCTCTCCACCCATGCTGGTCACTCCAGGTCAACCCAACTATAACTTATGGTGCACACACACACAAAAACACACAAACAAAAAACAAGTATTTAGCCTGCAGAGAAAGACAAGATCAACTGTATAACCAAAGAACACCACAATGTACTGTACTACTACTGTAGAAGGTTATTACAGTGAATATATTAAAGAGGCTAAATTATGAATGAATGAAATATAGGCCGGGAGTAGCAGATTAATTACATGGAAACACAATTAGCTACTCCAGAGCCTCTGGCTAGGGTTGAACTCCTCTAACCTCCACCTCTACTACACATAAACACAGACGAACAGACATACACACACTTAAGTGCATCACACACACGCATATAAAACATACACAAATAAGTGCATCACACACAGGACCGCACGACAATGTATTGCGAGCTGACATTTGCCCCAGCATGGTCTAATGTAGCAAAATTAGAAATTGTGTTTTTACATTAGGATAAAAGTAGAGACTCAGAGCTAGAAAATGGTATATCATACATTATGTTGGAGGAACAACGGAATAGTAATTCTGCTTTGAAAGTTGATAAACTTGTAACCTCACTTTTGAGAAAATGGCCCTTGAATATTTTGGTACACCTACTGGAGAGCTATTCTTTGTCTACACCCATTCAGCATCGTTCACACCCTTGTAAGTTTTAGCCCCACGAATCTCTTTAAGGATTCAGATGTGAGGCTATGTACTAAACAACCAAAGATTTCAAGACTAAAGGTGGGCTAATACTACAGGTGTGTTGGTACATTTTATCTGGAGTGTGCTCTGGGTGTTTGTCGGATTGGCCGTTCGTAAATTCAGAGCGCTTCGCTCTCGGATCATTCAGAGCACACACTGGACGCTCTGGCTGAAAAGTAGGGTTGATCCGAGCGTTCTGACCTAACAACAGCAGTCAAGCACCCAAGCTAACTGGCTAATGTTGCCTATCTTGCTAGCTACTTCCAGACACAAATGAGAGAACAGCTCACTTTCACCATTTTACTCACCCTAGCAGAGCTGGTTAGGCTGTTTTTATGTTATCCAGTGTGTTGATGCCTGCAACTATGCTGCTGGCAACAATTTAATTAATTGCCAAAGTTTTCTGATACCGGCCATATTCAATAGGTGTGGAGCGTTTGCAAGACGAGAGTCCTCTGAAATCGAAGTAGATAGCCAGAGTGAATTTACCAGCTACATCTATCGACAGTTGTCACAGTGACATCATAAACATTCTATTGAAATAGTTACTTGCATAACATAGTCTTTTGTTTAGACATTTAAGTGGCTAGCTAAACAATGAACCATAATCCCAACTCATAACGATACTACCCTGTATGAATCTGCAGGTAGCTAACCAACCAGGTTCTAGGCTAGGCTATAACTAGCAATGCAAATGGTACTGAGATCATACATGTAACGTTAGCTAGCTAGCTAACAGTACACTTTAACTTGAAAACGACTTTCTGAAAAAATTTGAAATGTGTCATATCTGAAAATGTAGCTAGCTAGACTCTCTTACCCGTATACATGGATGGACACTTCTCCCTCTCTGTCACAGATGCCATGGTTGCCCTTAGTTTGAAGATGTAATCCAGAGACAGGTGTTTTACAACAGTCTGTTCTCTTTTCGACTCCGTCTGTATATTTGCAATCAAACGCCAGAATTTTCTCCAACTAGCTATCATACTCTAATTCCACTGATTTCCAAACTTTGTCCTCCAGAAAGTGGAGAGCAACACTTATGCAGTTCTACTACGTGATATCTTTCAAAAAATCTGCGTTAGAAAAGATTACCTACACATACTGACCACCTCATATTATAGACAGAAGCGTGCTACATGGCAGACCAATCCAAACTCATCTCTCGGCATGTCCAGCCCAATCATTATCTCAGCCAATCATGGCTAACGGGAAGGTTGCCAGCTTTTTCTGTGGTTAAACCAACTAGGCTTGTAATTTCAAATGAAATTGAAAAAAAACTTTGTCACATACGCCGAATACGCGTAAACTTTACCGTGAAATGCTTACTTAGTGCAGTTCAAGAAGAAGAAAATACTTACCAAGTAGACTAAAATAAAAAGTAATAATAAAAAGTAACACAATAAGAATAATGAAGCTATATATAAGGGGGCACCGGTACCGAGTCAGCGTGTAGGGGTACAGGCTAGTTGAGGTTATCTGTACATATAGGTGTGGGCGAAGTGACCATGCATAGGTAACAAACAAGCAGCGAGTAGCAGCAGTGTACAAAAGTGGAGGCCAAACAAGTTTGTTATTAAGGGACAGGAAAGTTCACATTCCAGAATGCATTTCTGCCACAAAACAATGCATTGTGATAAATAAATAAATAAATAAAAGTTCAAATGGCTCTCCTGTGAAGTAGTGATGCGCTACATCTGCCTAGTTTCCTGAAACGAGTCACAAATTTGGTGTATATTCAAACTGGGGTTGACTAGGCTACCTATACTTTTTCAATTCAAATATATTAACTGGAATTAATTAATAAACACATTAGCTGAGAGTTTGACAGGGTTTTCATCCTCCCCGAGGCCAGGTGTTGTTCCAGGAGATTTTTAAAACTATGTGGATGAGAAAAAAACTCTGATTCCATCATAGCTAATATATTTTTTTTAATCAGACTGAATAATGTCATACCGTGTAAGGTCCAGAGTTTAACCTGGTTAAACTATGGGCCCCAGAAAAGAAAATGCCCCACCACTCTGGGACCTGTGGTGCCAACTCTGAGTACACATGCACATACACACATCAAACAAACAAACAAACACATACACACTCACGTATAGACACTTACATAAGCGTATAAACTAGGGCGCACACACAATCAAACACACTCGATAATATTCCATGTCAGTGAAAAGGATTCTCATCAAAAGAATGGAACAGGACAGATGAATGTAAAGACACCGGAAGCTGGAGCCAAAGCCCTGGTATTACAACTAGCAAAACACACACACACACACACACACACACACACACACACACACACACACACACACACACACACACACACACACACACACACACACACACACACACACACACACACATTGTATGATGAGTTGTGTGTGAGCTGAGGACCAGGCAGATCGTTCAAGATTGACTCTGAAAGTTGTCATCTGTCCATGTCTTGAGGATGTTAGTAAATACCTTCAAAAATGTCCACTAGGGGCAACATTGAGCGCTACTATCATCGAGTAGGCTTTGGTTTTGCTAGGGTGTTGTGGACGGTGGTTGGCGGATAGACGTAAAGGTTGTTTGTTCAATCCCAGCAGTAGACACTCTTGTTTTTTAACCCAATCCCAAACCTTAAAGGCCGATTGCACTTGATTTGGCCTTGTTTTTCATCAATGTTCATAAAAAATGCTAGCGGCCATAACTGGAAAAAAAACGAGTGTTGTACTGGGGGGGTGGTTTGATTTGGGTGTTTCTTGGGTGTGTTTTTTTCCATTCAATCACAACAAAGGCCAGTAGTGAGTACAGCGAGGTAAGCTAAACTAGCTTTGCTATGGGGAGAACCGCATTTTTAAATTGAGGACTTCTCCCCTCCCGACTGACACAGTCTCAAGATGGTCAGCTAATTCAGTTCTATATGTAGGCTAAACCTTGTGTAGCAAATACAACTTCAGCTGTCTGACCAGAACTAGAATGGCATTCTAGAATGGCAACTAGAATGTCTATTTGGGGAAATCTAAGGGTTTGGCTGTCTATCCACAGCACTGACATGCACAGGTTCAGTATTCAAGTCTCCAGTGGGTGATGAAGTCCTTTTAATCTATGTAATGTATTACAGGTTATGGACAGCTGCAGTCGGGTAGCAGGAGGGGTGGAGTGCATGACACTGAGTTTACCTCAGCCCATGGGTCCAGCAGGCAGACTTCAATAACCACAGGCAGGTGTGAGATGCAGGAGGATGGCACTCCCTGACATGTTTGAAGAATACATACCCTGAGCCTGTTTGTGGGAACAGTATTGAGCCTGTTTGTGTGAACAGTATTGAGCCTGTTTGTGGGAACAGTATTGAGCCTGTTTGTGTGAACAGTATTGAGCCTGGTTGCGGGAATACTATTGAGCCTGGCTGTGAAAACAGTCTGGTGGGAAAGATATGTTCCCAAAACAACAAAAAATGGTCCAGTTGTGTGGATGACTCTACAATGTTTTTTTAGGGTAAAAAATAAAGAATTCACCTGATTTTACAAGAACATTCCCAGAACACATTTCACCTGTTCTTTAAAAGGCCCCCAGAATGTTTCTTTAGGTTGTGGGGATATGACAAAACACAAAAATTGGCCAGATGTGCAGACATTCAGATAATGTTTGTATCAGGGTGCACAAAACACACCGGATAGGTGCAGTTAAATGTGTTATTTTAAAGGGTCAGCCATAGAGTATGGCGCCCCTGGAGCAAATTAGGGTTAAGTTCCTTGCTCAAGAGCACATGGGCAGATTTGTCACCTTGTCGGCTCGGGTATTCGGACCAGCCACCTTTTGGTTACTGGCCCAACGCTCTAACATTAAATGTTCCCAGAACATTTAATAAGGTTGTTGGAATAGTGTGGGTACATTACAAGAGATAAGTTCCCAAAACACAAAATATGCTCAGTTGAGATTACATTAATTAAATGCTATGTTTAAGTTAGATGCACAGGTTAGTTAGTTCGGTGCACTATAAGTTAGGTGCACTATTAAGTTAGGTGCACTATAAGTTAGGTGCACTATAAGTTAGGTGCACTATAAGTTAGGGGCACTATAAGTTAGGGGCACTATAAGTTAGGGGCACTCTAATAACACCTGGTCTTAGGTCTTTAAAGGTTCCAATAACATAGAATTAAGTTATGGGAGTATTCTGGGATGTTGCAAGAATATTATTGTGATATTCACATGGGTTGCACAGAACATTCCCACAATAAGTCAGTTTTATAACGTTCACAGGATATTTGTTTTCGGTTAAACATATTATTCCATTGATGTTCACGCAATATACATTTTACCTTGTCTTGGCGGTCCTCAGAACATTTCAAGAACATTTAGAAAATGTGATATTTAAAGCAACAATATGTCACTTTTTGGGTGACCCGACACAATTCACTTAGCAAGTCTAAGAAGCGGTAGATACAGTATGTATGCTATTTCTATGCTTCCTGTTCTTCAGTTTTGTTTTTGCGTCTTTTACTTTCGGTTTTGTACACTAGCTTCAAAAAGCTGAAAATACAATATTTATGGTTATAGAACATGTATTTCACAGCGGTTTAGATGATACAACGATTCTCTACACAATGACTGCTTGTTTTGTCAGATAAACTGAAAATAGACAAACTATTAGAATTTTAGCAACCAGGAAATGGCGGAGCTATTTCCTCATAGTGCATCTTTAAATTTGACTTAATATTACTGTTCTGCCTCTCATCTGGGGCATGTATGCAATTTGAGATTTAGCGCCATCTGCTGACCTCTTTATTTATTGCATAGTTAATGTTACCTTGTGTGGTACTAGCAGTATAAGCAGGAAGTGTTTAATTTCATTGAGCACATTTTATTAGAACAGTTATGCACTCATGATGCTCTGTTGTCATAATTGTGTTATGCATTGCTAGTTATGTTAGCCCTTTGCTTTCCAGTGTACAGATGCTACTTAGCATGGTTATATTATTTTACTTCAGCAGAAGAGTGCTGTATTTTGTATTTTATGTGCTTGGAACATTTTACACTGAACAAAAGTTTAAACACAACATGCAACAATTTCAACAGTTTTACTGAGATACAGTTCATAGAAGGAAAACAATCAATGGATTAGGCCCTGAACTATATATTTCACATGACTGGAAATACAGATATGTTTCTGTTGGTCACAGATACGTTAAAAAACGTTAGATCAGACGTGGATCAGAAAACCAGTCAGTATCTGGTGTGACCACCATTTGCCTCACGCAGCGTGACACATCTTCACATAGAGTTGATCAGGCTGTTGATTGTGGCCTGTGGAATGTTTTCCCACTCCTCTTCAATGGCTAAGCAAAGTTGCTGGATATTCGCAGGAACTGGAACACTCTGTCGTACACGTCGATCCAGAGCATTCCAAACATGCTCAATGGGTGACATGTCTGGTGAATATGCAGGCCATGGAAGAACTGGGACATTTTCAGCTCCCAGGAATTGTGTACAGATCCTTGCGACATGGGGCCGTGCATTATCTTGCTGAAACATCTGGTGATGGTGGCGGATGAATGGTATGACAATGGGCCTCGGGATCTCGTCACGGTATCTCTGTGCATCGAAATTGCTATTGAAAAAATGCAATCGTGTTCATTGTACGTAGCTTATGCCTGCCGATACCATACCCCTACTGCCACCATTGGGCACACTTTGGCATCAGCAAACTGCTCACCCACATGACGCCATACGTCTGCCATCTGCTGGGTGGAAATAACACCGGGATTCATCCGTGAAGAACACACTTACCCAGCGTGCCAGTGGCCATCAAAGTAGAGCATTTGCATACTGAAGTCGGTCACGATGCCGAACTGCAGTCAGGTCTAGACCCTGGTGAGGACGGCGAGCACGCAGATAAGGTTCCCTGTGTCGGTTTCTGACAGAAATGCTTTGCTTGTGCAAACACAGTTTCATCAGCTCTCCAGGTGGTTGGTATCAGATGATCCCACAGGTGAAGAAGCCGGATGTGGAGGTTCTGGGCTAGCGTGTTTACATGTGGTCTGCAGTTGTGAGGCCGGTTGTACATACTGCCAAATTCTCTAAAACAATGTTGTAGGTGTCATGCAATAAAAATCATACAATGTGATTTTCTGGATTTTTTTAGATTCCGTCTTTCATAGTTGAAGTGTACCTATGATAACAATTACAGACCTCTTCATGCTTTGTAAGTAGGGAAACCTGCAAAATCGGGAGTGTATCAAATACTTGTTCTCCCCACTGTAGGTGTTGCTTTTTTTCAGGTCGGCAATGGCAGTGTGGAGTGCAATAGAGATTGCCTCATCTGTGGATCTGTTAGGGTGGTATGTTTATTGGAGTGGGTCTAGGGTTTCTGGAATGATGGTGTTGATGTGAGCCATGACCAGCCTTTCAAAACAGAGTTTCCATGGCTACTGACGTGAGTGCTACGGGTTGGTAGTCATTTAGGCATGTTACCTTGGCGTTCTTGGGCACATGGACTATGGTGGGCTGCTTAAAACATGTAGGTATTACACATTCAGTCAGGGACAGGTTGAAAATGTCAGTGAAGACACTAACATTTACATTTTACATTTAAGTCATTTAGCAGACGCTCTTATCCAGAGCGACTTACAAATTGGTGCATTCACCTTATGACATCCAGTGGAACAGCCACTTTACAATAGTGCATCTAAATCTTTTAAGGGGGGGGGGGTGAGAAGGATTACTTTATCCTATCCTAGGTATTCCTTAAAGAGGTGGGGTTTCAGGTGTCTCCGGAAGGTGGTGATTGACTCCGCTGTCCTGGCGTCGTGAGGGAGTGTGTTCCACCATTGGGGAGCCAGAGCAGCGAACAGTTTTGACTGTTCTAACCAGTTGGTCAGTGCATACTTTCAGTACACATCCTGGTAACCAGTCTGGCCCTGCGGTTTTGTGAATGTTGGCTTACTTAAAGGTCTTACTCAAATTGGTTACGGAGAGCGTGATCACACATTCGTCTGGAACAGGTGGTCCTCTAATGCATGCTTCAGTGTTGCTTGCTTCGAAGCGCTAATTTAAGTAATTTAGCTCGTCTGGAAGGCTCGTGTCAATGGGCAGCTCGCGGATGTGCTCCTCATTGTAGTCCATAATAGTCTGCAAGCCCTGCCACATCCGACAAGCATCAGAGCCGGTGTAGTAGGATTCAATCTTAGTCCTGTATTGACGCTTTGCCTGTTTGATGGTTCATCTGAGGGATAGCAGAATTTCTTATAAGCGTCCAAGTTAGAGTCCCGCTACATGAAAGCGGCAGCTCTAACATTTAGCTCAGTGCAGATGTTGCCTGTAATCCATGGCTTCTGGTTGGGGAGCGTACATTGTTGTACAGTGTTGAGCGCCGGTTAACTCTTGAAGCTATGGGGCACTATTTTTATGTTTGGAAAAATAACGTTCCCAAAGTAAACAGCCTATTTCTCAGGACCAGATGCTAGAATATGCATATAATTGACAGATTAGGATAGAAAACACTCTAAAGTTTCCAAAACTGTCAAACTATTGTCTGTGAGTTTAACAGAACTGATATTGCCGGCGAAACCCTGAGAAAATCAAACCAGGAAGTGGCTTCTATTTTGAAAACTCCATGTTCCATAGCCTCCCATTGCTCAATTTAAAGGGATATCGCTTCCTCAAGGTGTCAACAGTCTTCAGACAGTTTCAGGCTTTTATTTTGAAAAATGAGCCAGAACGATAACATCACGTCAAGTGGTCACATGAGTTTTGCTCGCGCAACAGAATTTGGACAGCTATTGTTTTTCCCTCTCCTACTGTGAAAGACATTTGCGGTTGATATATTATCGATTATATATTTTAAAAACAACCTGAGGATTGATTATAAAAAAAACGTTTGACATGTTTCTGTGGACATTACGGATATTATTTGGAATTTGTCTGTGTTGTCGTGACCGCTCTTTCCTGTGGATTTCTGAACATAATGCGCCAAACAAACTGAGGTATTTTGGATATAAATATAATCTTTATAGAACAAAAGGAACATTTGTTGTGTAACTGGGAGTCTCATGAGTGAAAACATCCGAAGATCAAAGGTAAACGATTAATTTGATTGCTTTTCTGATTTTCGTGACCTAGCTACTTAATGCTTAGTGTACATAATGTTATGCTATGCTATCGATAAACTTACACAAAAGCTTGGATTGCTTTCGCTGTAAAGCAGAATTTCAAAATATGAGACAACAGGTGGATTAACAAAAGGCTAAGCTGTGTTTTGCAATATTGCACTTGTGATTTCATGAATATGAATAGTTTTAGTAATATTATTTGACTGAGGCGCCGTGCTATTCAGCGGTTGCTGATGACAATTATCCTGCTCAAGGGATGGGTAGTGTCAAGAAGTTAATAAAGAAATAGGTACTCCTTCCTATATGCTTAATTTAGAGTGACTATTGTAACTTTAGTTGTTCTACAAATGGTGTGCTATATGCTTTGATTTTTAATACATTGTAAGGCTGCATGATGCACCTCTAATGATGATTTGAAAAAAAGTTGCTTGAAAGGCATGAGCTCTGCTTTGTTTTTTTGGCGCAGGCTGTACACACTACATCATTTTGACAAGCATTTGATAATGCCTCGAATTTCACAGTGGCATCCCCTTTGTGTGGCTGTAATGCACCCTTAAAAAATCCAGGCCTTTTGCTGCAAGTGGCCGTTGTGCCCTTGGCCCAGAGTGCTGTGTTGTACCCTTCTCCCTGAGTGCTGCTTGCTCCGAAGCACCTCTCACTCACATGGCTCTCCATCACGCGATCGGGTCTTTCTGACAGGCTACAAGTGAAGACAAGTGAAGAAGCAACTGCATGCGTCCTTATCCAATTCCAAGGTGCATATTGAAGATATTGGAAGCACTGTCCACATTTACTTTTCTTTAGCCAACAAGATGAGTAGGCCTAACGAACAGAAAAAGCACTGGCCTATGTCAATCTACTATCCCCCATAGTACAAAAGTTGACCTATTCGGTGCGAGAAATAAATATTCCAAACATAGTCTGGGACAGTTGTGGAATGCGATAGATCCTAAACAACCATCATCAAAAAATGTTTTTTTTTACTCAATGTGGCTGACGCAAAAAAAAATTATAATCTATTAGGCTATTTCTTCACAATTTAAGCGCAGCAATGTGCACTCGGCAGTAGGCTGTAAGCACAAATGTTCCATTAACGGGGAAACACCATTATCAAAAGTGACCGCAAATGTGATTATGCATTTTATATTCCCCAAACTTGAAACTCGAAATGCGTTGCTTATGTATGCCAGTCAGGCTCTACACCCCTTGCAAAGTGGATTAATGTGCTTCATTTTAAGAAGTTATCTGGCCACAAACCCAAATGTTGTTTCTTGGGCATCATTCCCAAGTGATAATATATAATTCACAATTGATAGGCTAATAGTGTCACACATTAGACTATTCTTGATTAAATCTTGTCTATACAAATACTAAATATATGTGTGAAATTTGTTTTGATTTAGAATGGACCATTATCATGCACCTGTCTCGAAACAGTGGAAGGGTAAAAAATACATGTCATCTATACACTTAAATAGCAAATGGAGGACGCTTTATATTCATGCCCGCCAGGTAGGCTATACTCCTGTTGTAAAGAGAAGCAATGTGCTTAATATTAGAAAAGTTGAGAAATAAATATAGTATGCCTAGCATATAGAAAGCTGATGGGATCCTCCTCTTTTTAATAGAGGCCATCCCTCTGTGTTCTTGCGCAATTGCATAGCCTATAGAAATGTTGTTCAACATTGAAAATCTCATGGCCTTTCATGAAGTGTTTGATTAGATTTTCGATTACATTTGCATTGATGTCAGAGTGATTAGAGGGACCATGGAGTGCTGAGTACGAGGTAGTTAGCAAGTTTGTTAGGCCACTACTGACCATCAGCAGCATCAGAGCTTGGAGAAGCCTAATTACCTTGACTAAACGGTCAAGAGGAATTTGACTGCCTTCATGACTGCCGGTGTGGCGGTAATATGGTCACCGCAACAGTCCTAGACACAGACTACCACTCCATTTTGTTGATCCCTGCCTACAGACAGAAATTAAAACAAGAAGCTCCCGCACTGAGGTCTGTTCAATGTTGGTCCGACCAATCTGATTCCACACTCCAAGACTGCTTCCATCACGTGGACTGGGATATGTTTCGTATTGCGTCAGACAACAACATTGACGAATACGCTGATTCGGTGAGAGAATTCATTAGAACGTGTGTTGAAGATGTCGTTCCCATAGCAACGATTAAAACATTCCCAAACCAGAAACCGTGGTTTGATGGCAGCATTCGCATGAAACTGAAAGCCTGAACCACTGCCTTTAATCAGGGCAAGGTGACTGGAAACATGACCGAATACAAACAGTGTAACTATTCCCTCCACAAGGCAATCAAACAAGCTAAGCATCAGTATAGAGACAAAGTAGAATCTCAATTCAACGGCTCAGACACAAGAGGTATGTGGCAGGGTCTACAGTCAATCACGGATTACAAAAAGAAAACCGGCCCCATCACGGACCAGGATGTCTTGCTCCCAGGCAGACTAAATAACTTTTTTTGCCCGCTTTGAGGACAATACAGTGCCACTGACACGGCCCGCAACTAAAACATGCGGACTCTCCTTCACTGCAGCCGACGTTAGGAAAACATTTAAACGTGTCAACCCTCGCAAGGCTGCAGGCCCAGACGGCATCCCCAGCCGCGCCCTCAGAGCATGCGCAGACCAGCTGGCTGGTGTGTTTACAGACATATTCAATCCCTATCCCAGGCTGATGTTCCCACATGCTTCAAGAGGGCCACCATTGTTCCTGTTCCCAAGAAAGCTAAGGTAACTGAGCTAAACGACTACGACTAACGACTAGCACTCACTTCAGTCATCATGAAGTGCTTTGAGAGACTAGTCAAGGACCATATCACCTCCACCCTACCTGACACCCTAGACCCACTCCAATTTGCTTACCGCCCAAATAGGTCCACAGAAGATGCAATCTCAACCACACTGCACACTGCCCTAACCCATCTGGACAAGAGGAATACCTATGCGAGAATGCTGTTCATCGACTACAGCTCGGCATTTAACACCATAGTGCCCTCCAAGCTCGTCATCAAGCTCGAGACCCTGGGTATCGACACCTCCCTGTGCAACTGGGTACTGGACTTCCTGACAGGCCGCCCCCAGGTGGTGAGGGTAGGCAACAACATTTCCACCCCGCTGATCCTCAACACTGGGGCCCGACAAGGGTGCGTTCTGAGCCCTCTCCTGTACTCCCTGTTCACCCACGACTGCGTGGCCACGCACGCCTCCAACTCAATCATCAAGTTTGCGGACGACACAACAGTGGTAGGCTTGATTACCAACAACGACGAGACGGCCTACAGGGAGGAGGTGAGGGCCCTCGGAGTGTGGTGTCAGGAAAATAACCTCACACTCAACATCAACAAAACTAAGGAGATGATTGTGGACTTCAGGAAACATCAGAGGGAACACCCCCTATCCACGTTGATGGAACAGTAGTGGAGAGGGTAGTAAGTTTTAAGTACCTCGGCGTACACATCACAGACAAACTGAATTGGTCCACCCACACAGACAGCATTGTGAAGAAGACGCAGCAGCGCCTCTTCAACCTCAGGAGGCTGAAGAAATTCGGCTCGTCACCAAAAGCACTCACAGACTTCTACAGATGCACAATCGAGAGCATCCTGTCGGGCTGTATCATCACCTGGTACGGCAACTGCTCCGCCCACAACCGTAAGGCTCTCCAGAGGGTAGTGAGGTTTGCACAACGCATCACCGGGGGCAAACTGCCTGCCCTCCAGGACACCTACACCGCCCGATGTCACAGGAAGGCCATAAAGATCATCAAGGACAACAACCACCCGAGCCACTGCCTGTTCACCCTGCTATCATTCAGAAGGCGAGGTCAGTACAGGTGCATCAAAGCTGGGACCGAGAGACTGAAAAACAGCTTCTATCTCAAGGCCATCAGACTGTTAAACAGCCACCACTAACATTGAGTGGCTGCTGCCAACACACTGACTCAACTCCAGCCACTTTAATAATGGGAATTGATGGGAAATTATGTAAAATATATCACTAGCCACTTTAAACAATGCTACCTCATATAATGTTTACATACCCTACATTATTCATCTCATATGTATATGTATATACTGTACTCTATATCATCTACTGCATCTTTATGTAACACATGCATCACTAGCCACTTTAACTATGCCACTTTGTTTACATACTCATCTCATATGTATATACTGCACTCAACACCATCTACTGTATCTTGCCTATGCCGCTCTGTACCATCACCCATTCATATATCTTTATGTACATATTCTTTATCCCCTTACACTTGTGTCTATAAGGTAGTAGTTTTGGAATTGTTAGCTAGATTACTTGTTGGTTATTACTGCATTGTCGGAACTAGAAGCACAAGCATTTCGCTACACTCGCATTAACATCTGCTAAACATGTGTATGTGACAAATACGATTTGATTTGATCATCTTACCGGAGGTAGTTGTTCTCTCTTGACGATGCACGGAAAACCCAGCCAACTGTATATTATCCATATCATCGTTCAGCCACGACCAGGTAAAACATAAGATATTACAGTTTTTAATGTCCCATTGGTAGGATAGTCTTGAACAGAGTTCATCGAGTTTGTTCTCTAATGATTGCACGTTGGCCAATATGATGGATGGTAGAGGCGGGTTACACACTCACCGACGAATTCTCACAAGACACCGGATGCGAAGGACGGGATTCGGCCTGGTCCGGTGGCAGCAGGAAATCCTTTGCGTCCAGGTCCAATATTAGTCCAGTTCGAGGTGAGTAATAGCTTTTTTTTGATATCCTTAAGCTCTTTTCGGTCATAAAACAAAAATGAGAAAATAAGTTACAAACAACACGAAAAAAAAACGCTAAATAGATCAACTGGTTAGGAGCCTGTAAAACGGCAGCCATCCCCTCTTGCCACATTCTGCTCAGACAACAACTACTCAAAAGAAGCCCAATCAACGGGAGGGATGGTGTGCTCAAATTTAGATCGTCTCTCAGTCAACACCCAAACAGTGCTGTGAAATGGAAACCCTGATCTCTGACGTCATGTATGGCATGTTACTGTACAACCAATGCGTACCAATGTAGGTGCTTTATTAATGACCAAATCTGCCACTTTCAGCGTCTTTAGTGACGAGTGGGTTCAGAACAAAAATAGAATAAAAATAAACATTTTGGAGAAAAGAGAGGGAGCTGCAATGAGATTCAGCTGAGCCAAGATTTCTAATCAATTCACACCATGTTATTCATCCCATTGTTATAAATAGATAAAATACATAAAATAGCACTTCACACAGCCAGAAGTGTATTCCAGTTCACCAGCGGCTCTATAAACAAATTATACACACATATACTCGCGCACGCACACACACACACACACACACACACACACACACACACACACACACACACACACACACACACACACACACACACACACACACACACACACACACACACACACACACACACACACACACACAATACATTAGTATGCATACACACACGTTGTCATGGTCCTGTATAGAGTCTAATTGATTGAACACAATAACGGGGCCTGGCAGTTCTGCTGACCAGCACTCCCTAGTCTTCTACCCCTCCTCTACTCCCTTCTCTCTTCCTTTTCCTCTCCTATCTTCCCCTCCCTCCGCTCATCTTTCCCTCCTCTGCTCCTCTCCTCCTAATCACTCCATCTCCACTGTAGACATGAATAGAATGTCTCAAACATTCTCTCATGGGTCCTCTCTCTCTCTCTCTGTAATATCTACTGTGGGTGTGTAAGACTGTGGTTTATAAAAAGTTAACCTTATTTTACTATTGCTTGAACAAAAATCGAAACTTTATATGCTGCAAATTTTCTTTCATTGAATCATGTTAATTTGTTTTTGCAAGATTGGATCGCTTACAAACTCACACTATTAAAAAGACCTAACCACTAGTTGCTGGTACGGTATAAATAAAACCATATCAAAACATGGTTAAGAGTGTGTGTGACTGGGCCAGGATTGAGGAAAGAAAGGAAAGGGGAAATAGAGGAGAGAGCGGCCATGCCAGACATTTTTATCCCAGTAAATAAACTATGCATTCTGCCAGTAAAGCCTGTGGCGTCAGGGGACATATTTCCCTCCTTCCTACTCAAACCTTTTTATTTTCCTTCTCTTTTTCTCTCTCTGTCTTTTAACTTCCCTGGTCATCCTCAGACCCGGGGAGAAGTCAGGCTCCATCTCTCATCTCAGACAAGGTGTATGTGCATGTGTGCATGCGTGTGTGCTGCTTGCGTATGTGTGTGTAAACCTAACCTGTCTTTGAACTGAAGCATCCCAAAACACCTTTTTCCCCTCTTGGTATCTTTTCCTCTCTCTCCCTCTCTCATCAGGAGGAGCATACAGACCAGAGGGGAGCAGCAGTGGAAAGTGAAGTCAATTAATAAGCACCACCATGCTAGATGTCTGAGTCCCCAAATGGCACCATATTCCTTTTGTAGTGCACTACTTTTTACCAAGGCAATTTGGGACATGATTTATCTCCATCTCCTTCTCTTTCACGCAATGTAGGAGATGTGACAAAGACACCTGGTCACTGCTCTCCAACCTGCGCACCTGTCTCTCTGTTTCTCTGTCTGCCATACAGTGGGGCAAAAAAGTATTTAGTCAGCCACCAATTGTGCAAGTTCTCCCACTTAAAAAGATGAGAGAGGCCTGTAATTTTCATCATAGGTACACTTCAACTGTAACAGAAAAGATGAGAAAAGAAAATCCAGAAAATCACATTGTAGGATTTTTAATGAATTTATTTGCAAATTATGGTGGAAAATAAATATTTGGTCAATAACAAAAGTTTATCTCAATACTTTGATATATAGTCTTTGTTGGCAATGACAGAGGTCAAACGTTTTCTGTAAGTCTTCACAAGGTTTTCACACACTGTTGGCCCATTCCTCCATGCAGATCTCCTCTAGAGCAGTGATGTTTTGGGGCTGTTGCTGGGCAACACGGACTTTCAACACCCTCCAAAGATGTTCTATGTGGTTGAGATCTGGAGACTGGCTAAGGCCACTCCAGGACCTTGAAATGCTTCTTACGAAGCCACTCCTTCGTTAGCCCGGGCGGTGTGTTTGGGATCATTGTCATGCTGAAAGACCCAGCCACGTTTCATCTTCAATGCCCTTGCTGATGAAAGGAGGTTTTCACTCAAAATCTCACAATACATGGCCCCATTCTTTCTTTCCTTTACACGGATCAGTCGTCCTGGTCACTTTGCAGAAAAACAGCCCCAAAGCATGATGTTTCCACCCCCATGCTTCACAGTAGGTATGGTGTTCTTTGGATGCAACTCAGCATTCTTTGTCCTCCAAACACGACGAGTTGAGTTTTTACCAAAAAGTTATATTTTGGTTTCATCTGACCATATGACATTCTCCCAATCTTCTTCTGGATCATCCAAATGCTCTCTAGCAAACTTCAGATGGGCCTGGACATGTACTGGCTTAAGCAGGGGGACACGTCTGGCACCGCAGGATTTGAGTCCCTGGCGGCGTAGTGTGTTACTGATGGTAGGCTTTGTTACTTTGGTCCCAGCTCTCTGCAGGTCATTCACTAGGTCCCCCCGTGTGGTTCTGAGATTTTTGCTCACCGTTCTTGTGATCATTTTAACTCCACGGGGTGAGATCTTGCGTGGAGCCCCAGATCGAGGGAGATTATCAGTGGTCTTGTATGTCTTCCATTTCCTAATAATTGCTCCCATAGTTGATTTCCTCAAACCAAGCTGCTTACCTATTGCAGATTCAGTCTTCCCAGCCTGGTGCAGGTCTACAATTTTGTTTCTGGTGTCCTTTGACAGCTCTTTGGTCTTGGCCATAGTGGAGTTTGGAGTGTGACTGTTTGAGGTTGTGGACAGGTGTCTTTTATACTGATAGCAAGTTCAAACATTTGCCATTAATACAGGTAACGAGTGGAGGACAGAGGAGCCTCTTAAAGAAGAAGTTACAGGTCTGTGAGAGCCAGAAATCTTGCTTGTTTGTGGGTGACCAAATACTTATTTTCTACCATAATTTTCATTAAAACTCCTACAATGTGATTGTCTGGATTTTTTCCCCCTCATTTTGTCTATCATAGTTGAAGTGTACCTATGATGAAAATTACAGGCCTCTCATCTTTTTAAGTGGGAGAACTTGCACAATTGGTGGCTGACTAAATACTTTTTTTGCCCCACTGTATCTCTTTGTCTCTGCATTTCTTTCTCTTTTTCACTGTGTCTTGATCGCTTCGTGTGTCAGTCACTACTCCCTCCTCCACACACACTGTAGGACATGTCACTGACATTATCACATCTTCCCACTTTGTCTGTCTGTCCGCCCACTTGTTTGTCTATCTGCCGGTCTGTCTGCCTGCCTTCCTGTCTGTCTGCCTTCCAGTATGTCTGCCTTCCTGTCTCAGTCTCTCTCTTTTATTCATCCCGTTCTTATAAATACATAAAATAACACTTCACAGACCTAGAAAAATCTAAATATACACTCCTACAGTGCATGCATACACACACAATGGTAGTGTATTGGGTATGGGTCTGTATGGTCTCGGTCTTTCGCTCTCTCTCTTTTTTCTCTCTCTCTGTCTCTCTCTCTCTCTGTCCTTCTCCCCCTCTCGCAATGTGCTGTGAGCAGCCATCTGCAAACATCCCTCACCTCCTTCATCTCCATGACAACAACAGACCGAGAGTAATTAAAAATGCACCTGCAGCTTGGTGCTTAATGTCCCTGTCAGGCCACCATAGTGTTGAGAGCCATACGCTACCAACGTTCCAAATTGTACACTATTCCCTACATAGTGCACTACCTTTGACCAGGCCCCACCTACTAAAGTAGTGTACTATGTAGGGAATAAGGTGTCATTTGGTTCACAGACACACCCTATCGATATGCCAACCACAGTTGCCACTTGATGACTTTGAAAAGTGCCAGCTTCCAAGTACACACTGATCCAAGGTCTTCAGTCTCTTACTTTAATGTTTAAGGTTAGGGTTATGGTTCGGTAAACTAATCCCAGACCTGTCACTGAGTTGCTGTCGGGCGACTTCTAAACCGACGCTCCACTTGAAACTGTAATGTTTCATCAGGGGCTTCTCTTACAGTTATCATGCATTATCCAACAGTGCAAAAACACCCTGCATGCATTCACTGTATAAGACCAGAGCTAGATTTTTATTATCACCTTCTGCACTTCATTTTGGTTGAAAAAAAATGGTCCTATCTCTCACGAGATAACTTTTTATCTTAATGATTGTCTGAAGGTACACAGCTGGGATCGGCCCTGTGTGTGGTGATTGTTTGACTGGCCTGCGTGTGCTGGTCTCTGTGCTGGTCTTGTTGGCCTGGGTGAACATGGATTAGTCGCCAGTACCGTTTTGATTTAGTTGACATGACGCTAGCATCGGTTCCCTCTCTCTCACTCCCGCACACGCTTCCATGCTCCCACAAACAATTGAAGCACCCACTGCAATAAACACATAGCATCACCCCTGTCAATCCAAAATGCACATCTCTCTCCAGACAGAGGGGTCACAGTAGTCCAGGCCATGCCTGCTTCTCAAATGGCTCCCTATTCCATGTATATGCACTACTTTGGACAAAGCCCTATGGGTCCTGGCCAAAAGCCCTGGTCAACAGAAGTGCACTACATAAGGAATTGGGTACCATTTTGGGATGCATCCCACGCCTCCAAGCCTGCTGTATCGACCCGGAACGTCAATAATCATGGACTCCTACTACCTCATGTGAGGAAAATCAAGCCTGAATGCTTGTCTAACGACAGAATAAATCCAGAAGGAAGCTTAAAGGAATCAAAAACCTGGCAAAAAGAATAAACCGCTTGACTGACTTGATGTGTGGCGCTACTGTAGTCATGGAGAGTGGAGTGGATCTGTTTATAAGATGAATCAGTCCAAGGAACACATGGATCAATGGAGAGAGGGATAGGAAAAAGGAGAGAAAGAAGACGGTCCACTGGGCACACACTCGTTGAATCAACGTTGTTTCCACGCCATTTCAATTAAATGACTTTGACCCAGCGTCAAATTGGCATAAGTGCCCAGTGGGGAAATAATAGAAGGGATACAATCTTATCCGTTTCTCTTTATTGGGACTGTTGTCCAAATAGTCTCTCAGACATGCACATGAGCGACACACACACACACACACACACACACACACACACACACACACACACACACACACACACACACACACACACACACACACACACACACACACACACACACACACACACACAATATATATATCTCTGTGTCCATCTAAAAATATAGATTTTTCATTTGTCATCCGATCCCATCACAACCGAGATACACTACAGATCTGTGACTTTCAACATGGCATAGAATGCCACCATTCCAACAAGTCAGTTCGTCAAATCTCTGTCCTGCTAGAGCTGATCCAGTCAACTGTAAGTGCTTTTATTGTGAAATGGAAATGTCTAGGAGCGAAGAGCGGCCCAGCCGCGATGTGGTAGGCCACACAAGCACACAAAACTGGACCGCCGAGTGTTGAAGCACGTAAAAATCATCTGTCCTCGAGTGCAACACTCACTAACGAGTTCCAAACTTGCCTCTGGAAGCAACGTCAGCACAAGAACTGTTTCTTCGGGTGCTTCATGAAATGGGTCTCCATGGCCCGAACACAAGCCTAAGATCACCATGCGCAATGCCAACCGTCGGCTGGAGTGGTGTAAAGTCAGCTGGAGTGGTGTAAAGCTCGCTATCATTGGACACAAGAGCGTTCTCTGGGGTTAGGGGCTCCAGGATGGGTTGGGGGTGCAGGCAACAATGGCTCAGTGAGGAGATCAATCAGGCCTGATCAATGACAAGTGAGGCCCACAGGCATTTTATCAACAGGAGAAACTACATTATGGACTACACAGAGATGAAGGAAGACGGACAGGTGGAGAGGGAGGGGAAGACAGGGTGAGAGGAAGTGCGAGAGGGTGAGAGGGAGGGAGTGGAGAGAGAGAGTGGACAGGATAGAGAGAGAGAGAGAGAGAGAGAGAGAGAGAGAGAGAGAGAGAGAGGTAGTGCTAAGGCCAGGCCCTGATCTTTACCCATTAATCAATCAAATTAAAATGTATAAGGTGGTTTGACCAGCTCCCAGACATCATACAGGCCAATAGAAGGTGCCAGAAGTTAATAATGGAGCAAACCATCCGAATCAATCAACCAACCAAAAATGCATTTGTTTCAAAGTGGAACTGGACCCCTTACAGAGCAAGTGACCAACAACAAGAAACCTTAAGAGGAGCAGAGAGCGTAGGTATATTTATTTAAGCAATAGTTTCTTCTCGAAAATCTGGGGTCTTGTGTAATAATAGTAATAAACTGACTAGAATGTTGCCTTGGTATGGTTGTGGTATAGATTGTAATGTTCCTTGCTCATCACAGATTTTTTTTAAAGAAAGTATTCTATAGGAGCCACTCTACTGCTCACACCTATAGAAATACCTGGGAGAAATAGACATACACATTCTAAAAAAGAAACCAAAAATGAAACATAAAACCCCCTCAGTGTCCAAAGAGATATAGCACAGCCTCTCTTTCTGTGATCCAGACAAACAGCCATGATGATGAAAGCCAAAGTAGGAGGTGCTCCCACGGGAACCACAGTGAATGCACAGCTCTTTCACGTGAATACAGGAAATGAAAGAGAATAAAAAGCTAGGAAAAAAATAAAACACAAATCCAGAGACTTCACTCTTCGCATTCATATCAGTCAAGCCGTCCACGCAGCTAGGTTGCCAAATCTCTCGTTAGCTCCTTTAGTCTTTGAGGTAAATGCTTCAGACATAGGAGATTAGGGAGAGAAGATGGAGCCTGAGTGTGAAAAAACACACTTTTTGTTTCGTTTAGTTTTTTTTGGTAGGGCCTCATTTCTCTCTTTGAATCTCTCTGGTAGAGGAGGGTGTTTGTAGAGAAGAGGAAATAACATAGAGATGTTTTTCGTTTCTTTACCACGTTCTCTTTGTCCAAGCGCAAGAGCAGCAGCACCTGCTCTTACTACACCCACTCGAATCCCCCTCTAACCCTCCCATAGAGAAACAGGAGATACAGAGCAGACTTACTGGTAATTATCAGGGAAGAACGCTTTTATTGTTTCCCTCCCTGCTGAGTACCCACTCTCTCGCACTGTGATCTGGCCCTCTGTGGATGCTTAACCACATAGGCCTAATTTGTCTTGTGATTTGTCTTGATTCTTGTGAGGGGGGGTCCAGGGCCCCTGAGTTCAAGACACTCCCCGCTGTCCAAATGTACATACAAGGGTGTTCAGAATTGCACCACTGCTACAGGAACAGGTGTGTCTGCAACTTTCTCACTCATCATTATTCACAATTCATTCAGGATTATCCCTAATCATGGTAACATCCACATGAATGTAGAAGTGTTTAGAACCATATTATGTTCTTATTTACAATAAAAGTGACTCCAAAATGACACAATACATTATTTACCATTCATTTCTATTTAGACACAAAATAATCTGAAACACCAAAACAAACAGCAAATGCTTCCAACACGTTTGTACAGGCACAAGCTTAATGTCGTCATTGCATGCTAGGAATATGGAACTAAATGCTTACATTTTTACTACTTTAATACACATGCAGTAGAAGTGAATTTGTCCCAATACTTTAGGTCCACAAAACGGGGGTGACTACGTACAAAAAGTGCTGTAAACGGTTCACCCGATATGAAAATAACCTCACATTAAAGCTGACAGTCTGTACTTTAACCTCATTGTGTCATTTCAAAAATGCTGGAGTACAGAGCCAACAGTCCCAATACTTTTTGGAGCTCGCTGTAACTGCACGAACAGTGCAGAACGGCTTCACAACAGTCCAACGTAGCTGCACGACTTAACACTTTACACTCGTAGTATACGGGTTGAAAAATGTCAGATTTGGCTGATTAACGAGAGACTGGGGATTATAATAAATACCGCTTTGATGTCATACAAGCAAGCCAAACACCAGTGAGTCCAAATGTAACACATTTCCAAATCATAAAACAAATGTCATATACAGTGCCAACGTTTATGATGACTATGTTTGATGTACAGGTACAAGATGACATGGCGTCATACCCTGGGTTGTTCTGAACAGAATGAGCCTATGTTCTGTCTACACACACCGAAATGACTCCTTTCTATGCGTGTCAAAATGATGATTGGTTTCCCTGAATTGCATTGTGAAAGCCCAACACTGTTGGCAATAGAACAACCGTATACCCACCTGACCCAGGTTGTGATTTATAATGGACCGTTTTTTGGGATTGCGTAAACAACAACAGTAATTGTGTGATGACGGGGACGCAGGGATCCAAATACAACAAGTCCAAGTGTTCTTGCTCTAGTTCCTCAACGGCACAGCTCAGAGAGCTCAACAACAAACAAAAAAACGTATAGCTAAAGACTATTATTTGAGTCATAAAGTGCATTAAAGTGACTTCGGAACCGTGCACACTTCAGTGAGATGTGTGGCCACTTGGAGATAACACTCAAACCCTTGTAATTATTTTTTTCATGTTGCACCTACCCCACATTTTCCAGGAATATTCTTATCATGTTATACTTGAAGGTATCCAGAGTATTTTCAGATGTATTTATCAACAAATGAGGCAAAAAGTACAGTAAATGTAAAAGGCACATGAAATCAGTTTGTTTCATATAATCGGTCTTGTGTCAGATGAACTGTTGTGTCCTCCTCACCTTTGGTCTAATAATTTTCCCATTATCTCTAAACTGTTCCCTTTCAATTGGTACCATGGTTATGCATTATGCTTTCAGATTTATTCTGTATGAAACATTTCAATTTAGCCCGATCCATACAGACCAATTCCCACGAGTGTAAACGTTAATCAACACTACAAAGGGATTTCACGACTGCGTCAATAGTCCACAACTGTTTCACGGCGGAATTAATTAAAGGAAAACATCGGGCCCTTTTTCTACTTCCCCAGAGTCAGATGAACTGAACTGGTTGATACCATTTGTATGTCACTGTGCAGTTTGAAGGAAGCTGCTAAAAACGGTATCCATGAGTTCAATTCAGCATTGAAAAAAGGCGCAAGTTTAAGTTTGTTCCCCCTGAGCGAGTCTGACCAAGTCAGAGACCACTATGATGACACACCAGATGTGTTTGATGGACCCTTTTTGTCTTCTTCTATTGACTATTAAGGGAAAGTAATCCAAAATTAAAGTAATCAAATTACATTACTGAGTTTGGGGATCTAAAAGTTAAGTTACTGATTACAATTTTTGGACAGGTAACTAACTAGTAACTGTAACAGATGATATTTAGAAAGTAACCTACCCAACCCTGGCTAGGAGCTAGGATGAGAGGCACAGACACCAATGTGTAGGCAGGTCTCTCTCCCTCTCTCTGATTCGTCTCAAAAATCCTGCGTTCACATAGGATTTACGATATTTTAGCTGTAATTTTTTGGGACATTGTTTATATCACCTCCTCACAAACAGGCCCATTTTTTCCACATTCTTGCCTACAATTACAGTTGAAAGTTTACATACACTTAGGTTGGAGTCATTAAAAACTTGTTTTTCACTCCACAAATGTCTTGTTAACAAACTATAGTTTTGGCAAAGTCGGTTAGGACATCTACTTTGTGAATGACACAAGTAATTTTTCCAACAATTGTTTACATACAGATTATTTAACTTGTAATTTACTGTATAACAATTCCAGTGGGTCAGAAGTTTACGTACACTAAGTTGACTGTGCCTTTAAACAGCTTGGAAAATTCCAGAAAATGATGTCATGGCTTTAGAAGCTTCTGATAGGCTAATTGACATAATTTGAGTCAATTAGAGGTGTACCTGTGGATGAATTTCAAGGCCTACCTTCAAACTCAGTGCCTCTTTGCTTGACATCATGGGGAAATAAAAATAATTGAGGAAATTCCTACCCCAACAATGTGAGACCTCCACAAGTCTGGTTCATCATTGGGAGCAATTTACAAATGCCTGAAGGTACCACATTCATCTGTACAAACAACAGTATGCAAGTATAAACACCATGGGACCACGCAGCTGTCATAACGCTCAGGAAGGAGACGTATTCTGAACATACTTTGGTGCGAAAAGTGCAAATCAATCCCTGAACAACAGCAAAGGACCTTGTGAAGATGCTGGAGGAGACAGGTACAAAAGTATCAATATCCACAGTAAAACGAGTCCTATAACGACATAACCTGAAAGGCAGCTCAGCAAGGAAGAAGCAACTGCTCCAAAACCACCATAAAAAAGCCAGACTACCGTTTGTAACTGCACATGGGGACAAAGATCGTACTTTTTGGAGAAATGTCTTCTGGTCTGATGAAACAAAAATAGAACTGTTTGGCCATAATGACTATCATTAAGTTTGGAGGAAAAAAGGGGGAAGCTTGCAAGCTGAAAAACACCATCCCAACTGTGAAGCACAGGGGTAGCAGCATCATGTTGTGGGGGTGCTTTGCTGCAGGAGGGACTGGTGCACTTCACAAAATAGATGGCATCATGAGAACGGAAAATTAGGTGGATATATTGAAGCAACATCTCAAGATATCAGTCAGGAAGTTAAAGCCTGGTCGCAAATGGGTCTTCCAAATGGACAATGACCCCAAGCATACTTACAAAGTTGTGGCAAAATGGCTCCAGGACAACAAAGTCAAGGTATTGGAGTGGCCATCACAAAGCCCTGACCTCAATCCTATAGAAAATGTGTATGCAGAACTGAAAAAGTGTGTGCGAGCAAGAAGGCCTACAATCCTGACTCAGTTACACCAGCTCTGTCAGGAGGAATGGGCCAAAATTCACCCAACTTATTGTGGGAAGCTTGTGGAAGGCTAACCAAAACGTTTGACCCAAGCAATGCTACCAAATATTAATTGAGTTTATGGAAACTTCTGACCCACTGGGAACGTGATGAAAGAAATAAAAGCTGAAATATATCATTATCTCTACATTTATGCTGACATTTCACATTCTTAAAATAAAGTGTTGATGCTAATTTACAGGCAATTTTTACTATGATTAAATGTCAGGAATTGTGAAAAATGTATTTAAATGTATTTGGCTAAGGTGTATGTAAACCTCCAACTTCAACTGCACCTCTCGTGTGCATGCCAGCATACCGATGACGAGTGGTAGTAGTGGTGTGCCGATGGGCATCTATTTTGATAAATCCATTGAATATACACCATCAAAAATAAAATCCAAATAAATGAAATCAATTAAAACCAATTTGATTTTCAAAAGTCTCGAGCTATACCACCTCCACTTATTTGCCCAGCCAGAAACCAATTAACCAAATAGCCTACACAGATGGAGATTCAGTTGAACAAAAGCACATTGATTGAGACAAGTCAGTGAAGTCACAGGCTTTTGGTCGGGAGTAGGACTAGGCTACTAGTGACTTTGAATGAAGAGCAAAATAATCCACTTAAAGACTAGGGGGCTTTGATGTTTGGATGAATAACGTACCCAAATGAAACTGCCTATTTTTCAGGCCCAGAAGCTAGAATATGCATATAATTGGCAGAACTGTCAAAATAATGTCTGTGAGTATAACAGAACTGATATTGCAGGTGAAAACCTGAGGAAAATCCAACCAGGAAATGCTGTTATTTTGAAACCTCTCTGTACATTGCAAGCCTGTCCACCATTTAAAGGCATATCAACTAAATTCATTTCCCTATAGCTTCCACAAGGTGTGAACAGTCTTTAGACATAGTTTCAGGCTTTTATTCTGAAAAATGAGTCGAGAATGATCACATCGCGTCGGTGGATGGCTGTGTCCCCAGAGTTTTGCATGCGCGAGCAGCTTGGAGCAGACCTTTTCACTCTCTCTCCTTTTGAAAAGGCTGCCGCCCGGGTTGAAATATTATCGATTATTTCTTGTAAAAACAACCTGAGGATTGATTATAAAAAACGTTTGACATGTTTCTACGAACTTTACGGATAGTATTTGGAATTTGTCTGCCCGTCGTGACCTGCCTGTGGATTACTCAACAAAATGCGCCAACCATTTGGTTATAAAAATAATCTTTATCGAACAAAACAAACATTTATTGTGTAACTGGGAGTCTCGTGAGTGCAAACATCCGAAGATCATCAAAGGTAAGCGATTAATGTTATTGCTTTTCTGACTTTCGTGACCAATCTTCTTTGCTGCTAGCTGTTTGTAATGTTTTGTCTGCTGAGAGAGCTGTCCTAACAAACGCTTGGTTTGCTTTCACTTTAAAGCTTCTTTTTTTAAATCTGACACGCCAGGTGTCAGATTAACAACAAGCTAAGCTGTGTTTTAGTATATTGCACTTGTGATTTAATGAACATTTAATATTTTTAGTAATTTAATTTGAATTTGGCTCTCTGCAATTCAGCATGTTGACAAAAATGATCCCGCTAAATGGATCGGTGCGCCAAGAGGTTTTAAACTACATAAAATGCTGGCAAAATTTTCTAATAAATGAGCCAACTAGACAAGAGCAGCACTCACCTCAACTTAGCTAACATTTCCCCCATATAATTGTAGGCTGCGGAGATTCAGTGAAAACAAAAATCTGACATTGATTGATTTATCAAGACAAGTTCAGACTCTTGTCTCAAAGCAGTGCAATGGTGCTGTCCCAATCCAAATGGTGCTGAAATGATCATCTAGTTGACTACATGTGGATAGGCTATTGATTAAAATTTACTACAACGATTGGATAACTTTGAGAGTTTGAGGAAGCAACAATTTCAGACATGCCTTTAATTGCATTAGCCTACTTTATTCCAATATTTTTGTAATTCAGTGATATTTATTCCCGAAGTAATACTTTATTGACCCACCCAGTTGTGGTAAAGAAAACATTGCATGCATGCTTCGTGGTGGGATATGTGAAGAGATGGGAGAAGTGACATGTCTAGCAACGTTTAGGACTGGCACGAGGATGGTTAACTGGCACTGCCTAGCAATCATAAACAGCTTAAAAGTGTAGTGTGTGCCAATGCTGCCTCAACATTACGGCTACATTTCATACTAAGCTGTAGGTAGAAGTTTACAGAAAGTATTACTTCAGTGGTTCTTCCTTTAAAAGTTGCGTCATACTGCAGCACAGTTTGCCAGCTGCTGCAGAATTCTATGGCACGTTATTTAAGTGTCAGCCATTGCTGCCATTAATGCTAGTTAGTGCTAGTTTGACCACCAGAGGGCATCATTGAGAAGCTTTTGACTGTTATTAATATTGGCTGTACTAGAGAATTTAAAAATCTTTTTTGTAAGAACATAGTATATAGGATTGATTTTAAGAAATGTAGCTTACTTCATTTGATTACAATGATGGTGTTTCTATTCCAAGAAAAACAAAAAAGTATATATCTGACAGACAGCGCCTGATTTAGTAACACTAAACAAGGATTAGATGGAGACAGATGTTATAGGAAGAGCCATGGATGTATAGCTGAGGGAAAGGTGGCGAGAATAAAAAAGAGATAAAAAGTTTTGTTAACATGGGGGGGGGTGGGCGTTGACTTGCTTTCAAAAGTTGGCGCTGTACAACGTGACCGGTTGGGAGTAGGCTACTAAGTGACTGCAAGTGAAGAGCAAAATAATCCTAGCATCTTCACACCCTAATTGTAGGTTTATCAATACCCACATGGAGATTCAGTGAAAATAAAAATCTAATTGATTTATCAAGACCAGTCCTCATGCTTGTCTCAGAGCAGAAATAGCTGAAATAGTTGACCACACGCGGGTAGGCTATTGCTTCAAATCCTATTATAACAATGACTTTGGGTATGCCAGTAAGCCACCTTTATTAGCCTACTTTATTCTTAAAATATCTCCAGCACAGAGAAGAGAAAGGAGCCTTAAATAATTAAACAATAAAGCGATTTAATTCACAAATGCATTTGACTGTTTTTAATATTGGCCAGCAACCTAGATTTTTATTTATCACAATTTTCTTCAACCAATTTTGGTCTTTAATGCAGGGCCGACAGACAAGTTCCTTACTTCTGTCTTTTCTGGTGGATTAATGTCACGATTGTCTAAAGAATAAATGGACCAAGGCGCAGCGTGCATAGAGTTCCACATATTTAATAAATTAAACTCATCAAAACAATACAGAACAAACGAAACGTGAAGTCAATGCAGTGCTCACAGGCACTACACAAAAACAAGATCCCACAAAAACCCAGTGGGAAAAGGCTGCCTAAATATGATCCCCAATCAAATACAACGATTGGGAACCATACTAGGCCACATAGACATAATAACCTAGATAGCCCACCCTAGTCACACTCCGACCTAACCAACATAGAGAATAAAAGGCTCTTTGGTCAGGGCGTGACAAATAAACTGAAATTGCAACCAGCTTTCTATGACTTGTTTAAAAAGTCAAGATAATTTGGAGAATATTTTGTTTCAAATAACTGAAAGTGATCAGTTGTAATCTGAATAAAGGGAAAAGGGCCATTCTTGAACATGGGGTGAGAAAATCATTATTTTGAATGATTTATTTCTGTTTTTAGAGCGGGAGAAACCAAAAATTCACCGTGCCTATTTAAAAAAAAAAATCAGTCCACATTCCCCCATTGTATTTACCGAAGTTCTCTCTTAACTCCAGGACAGATATACGGAAAAAGCGGAAAAGGTTGACAAAATGGTAAAGTTGGCGGAAAAAGTGTTAGTATGAGAGTAAACAGGATTCCTGCTGTCCCAGAAATAGCCCCTGGTGGTGGGGTGTGGATGTAATGACAGGCCCCTGTAGCCATGCCTGATGTATTTAGGAACATCCAGACTCACACCAGGGCTGTGTGTGGACAGTGTGGACCAACACTGGCCTGTGAAATACTTGAGGGCCAGCTTTACTGACCACACAACAACAGCCAGAGTTGTGTCTGTGGCGAATTGATTTATATACTGTATGGAGCAGTCAAATTAGTATTGGATGTGTATGGAGCGGTCATAATAGTATTGGCTGTATTTCTAGAAGTTAGAATTCTAACTAATAATAATGCCATGAAGAACGCCTGAATATCATCGACAACCCTAAATATTTTTTTTGTGTCTTGCAAAATGGTGGCTATTCCTTTTCTCCATTTGATTTGTCCTTTGTTATGCATCCCACAGCCAAGATAAAACAGCACACTAGCATTCTGATGCTCCACCTTTTTAATGGATCTTACAAAAACCCAACATTGTTGTTGTAGACCTTCAGCTGGGCTTTATAACACTTGTTTTGAATAGATTGAGAGCCAGACCTACAGAGGTGGCGAGTGGGGCTAAGAACGTGTTCAGGAAGCCCTCCAGGGAACCTTTAGACATTTTCGTGTATCTATACTGAACACAAATGTGACTCACCACCTGGATTTGGTCTTAGGTAGCAACATTTGGAATAGTTTTTTTACTTATTTTTTACGTTGGATAAAAATAGAGACAGTTGAGGAATAGTGGGAAAGTATTTCTGCTTTGAAAGTTGATTCACTTGTAATCTCACTTTTGAGAAAAGGGCTTTAGAATGTTTTGGTACCTACTAGAGAGCTCTCCTTTGTCTACACCCATTCAGCATTGTTCGCACCCTCTTAAGCCAGACTAAAAGACTAAAAGTGGTAGTAGCCTACAATAAGGAAACATTACAGGTAAACAGATACAAATATTTAATAAATATTAGATGACGCTTAAAATTGTATTTTTTTTTATTATTTGACGGATAGCCAGGGGCACAATGTATTTAAGTATCAAAAGTAAAAGTTGAAATATAAACCATTTCAAATTCCTTATATTAAGCAAATCAGATTGCACAATTTCATAATTTTTCTTGACGGAGAGCCAGGGGCACACTCCAACACTCAGACATAATTTACAAACGAAGCATTTGTGTTTAGTGAGTCTGCCAGATCAGACGCCGCAGGGATGACCAGGGATGTTCTCTTGATAAGTGTGTGAATTGGACAATTTTCCTGTCAAAATGTAACAAGTACTTTTGGGTGTCAATGAAAATGTATGGAGTAAAAAGTACATTATTTTCCTTACGAATGTAGCGAAGTAAAAGTTCAATAGGGTAGGAAAGTATAAATAGGATGTACAGATACCACAAAAAACTACTTAAGTAATACTTTAAAGTATTTTTACTGAAGTACTTTATACCACTGCCCAAATACCTTCACAGCACTACAGTAGCATACTTTATATACTGTTACACACGCACTTATCACATAGTATTCCATACCTAAATTAAGGCCTTGCAACCTGAGTGAGGTTTTTTTTACAGTACATAAACTGATGCATGCTCCATATATTTATGTGGTGGACACTGGATACAGTCACACGATATTATTGTGGTATGCCATAAAATCATGTTACGACCACACATCAATATTGATTTTATATATCAATATTTTTGCTAAGTTTTGCTAAGTGGATGGGTCTTTACAGAAGGTGTAAATGATACAGCCAAATGGTTACTTGCATAGTAGCAATATCAGAAATAGATAGTGTCAATATAGATAAAATATACAGTATGTAAAAAAAAAACAATATCAATATCGGTGACAGACGAGGTAATTAAATGCATACAATCAGAGGTAAAGTGGCTGAGCAGCAGGGGGAAACAATAGTAGCAGCAACATAAGGCGTGTGTGTTAGGAGAGAGTCATGTGAATAGAGGCACTACCGATAGAGCTCATGTCTGGTCCGTCCAAAACACGCGTGATCAAAGAGAATCTATATTCCCAAGCAGGGAGCCTGCTTCTTTTTTTATTTTTTTTTATTTCACCTTTATTTAACCAGGTAGGCTAGTTGAGAACAAGTTCTCATTTGCAACTGCGACCTGGCCAAGATAAAGCATAGCAGTGTGAACAGACAACACAGAGTTACACATGGAGTAAACAATTAGCAAGTCAATAACACAGTAAAAAAAAATGGGCAGTCTATATACAATGTGTGCAAAAGGCATGAGGAGGTAGGCGAATAATACAATTTTGCAGATTAACACTGGAGTGATAAATGATCAGATGGGCATGTACAGGTAGAGATATTGGTGTGCAAAAGAGCAGAAAAGTAAATAAATAAAAACAGTATAAAAACAGTATGGGAATGAGGTAGGTGAAAAAGGGTGAGCTATTTACCTATAGACTATGTACAGCTGCAGCGATCGGTTAGCTGCTCGGATAGCTGATGTTTGAAGTTGGAGAGGGAGATAAAAGTCTCCAACTTCAGCGATTTTTGCAATTCGTTCCAGTCACAGGCAGCAGAGTACTGGAACGAAAGGCGGCCAAATGAGGTGTTGGCTTTAGGGATGATCAGTGAGATACACCTGCTGGAGCGCGTGCTACGGATGGGTGTTGCCATTGTGACCAGTGAACTGAGATAAGGCGGAGCTTTACCTAGCATGTCCTGTCCTTGACTTTGGTACAGGGCATGTGATGTCCATAGTCTCTTCATCGCAAAACTCCCTGTTCTTGTCAAAAATATAGTTTGTCTAGCTGTGTCCAGTCCAGGTGGTGCTTTTACAGGCAGACCATCTATGGGAGGAAGGATGTCAGCGTTGCGCAGCAGCTGAAACCTGGTCCCAACAGTCCGAACACTCCTTGGCGACAACACCAGGCTCCAGAGCAACGAAGCTGTAAAACAGAGAATAACAACAACAATCTGAAAACATTACAACCCTGCACAAATATCAATTCACCTCCCAGGTTTAGATAAGAGTAACCTCATACAATGATTTAAAAAAATTTTTTTTTACCTGAAGTGCTGATACTGCTTGATCTGTGGCAGAGGCCTGGAGTACAGAGTAAGGTGTTGTTGCCACCCATGGCTTTCCAACTGCACTGTTCCATCCTCCAGTCCAACCAGCTGTGGAATGTTGAACCCTGTCACAGTGCTGTCCTTCACAACACCAGCAATCTCAGTGTTCACTCTTTTTGAAGCACTGCTTGATGAGGCCCGAAGCACCAGTCGGGGGCAAACTTGGTGTGGCCTGTGATCAGGAAGTGAAGGTCCAGATTCTGGTGGTCCACCAGGCACAATACCAGAGCACAAACTTGTTCTTGTTTTGGCCACTGCAGTTATCACAATTCAGGTCCACAGCTGTTTTTTTCAACTCGGTCGTTGGTGAAGAAATGGTGCATGTAGTTGATGACTGCGCTGCTGCCTTTGCTTGCTCGCTCTCTTTTTTGACAACTGTATGGCTTGTGGCTTAGAGTCAGGTGTGTTCTACTGATTGAAGCTGAAAGAAATTCCAGATAGAAATATTTTTGCATTATTATGCAATACATGCGAAATGGCATTCTGAGAACATCACTACACACAGTTCATACAGGTAATGTTAGCTACTGTAGCTAGCCGGCCATCTAACAGCAAGCTTTAACTAGCAGTACAAAGCGATCGTCATAGCTAGAGTTAACCAATAGGTTCAATGTTAGCTAGTTAATATTAGGCTATAACTAGCAATGCAAAATGGCATTCTGAGAAAACATCACTAACATTACACACGCGTCATACACATACGTTAATGTTAGCTCGCAAGCCAGCCATCTAACCTCAGCTAAAGTTAACTAGCTAACAGCAAGCTTTAACTTGGGATCTTTAGTTTAGACAGGTCACATTAACGTTAGCTAGCTAAGAAATGAACTATAATCCTAATCCATAGAGTAACATTACTAGCAATACAAACCGTTTGTCATAGCAGGCTAAAGTTAACCAAATAGGTGAACTCCAACTGGCTAGCTAACAGCAAGCATTAGCTTGCAATAAACTGCTTTCTGCCTAAATTAGAAATGTATAATATCTGAATCTGTAGCTGGATTCTTACCTGTATACATGGATGAAAGCTTCATGGCAGACTGCAATCCCTTTTATACGAGTTCCTGTGTTGTTTCCGTTTAGTTTGCACAGCTTGTTTGGCCCGTTGTGTTCCAGTGATTTCAAAACGTGTTAATTTCAGAGTGAGAGAGCCAGCATTCCTCGTTCAGAAAGAACAACTTTGTCAATAGCACCTGATAAATTCAGGGCAGCAATGTTATTGAGAGCAGTAGCAATGTATTTGCAGTTCTCCATGGCTAACATTATATCTTAAAAAAAATACTGCAGTAGAAAGGCCTATCCGAACTCATCTCTCGGCATGTCCAGCCCATTCATTATCTCAGCCAATCATGGTTAGCGGGAAGGTTGCTCCCTTTCTCTGTGGTTAAACCAACTAGGCCCGTAATTTAACAATTTTATTCGTATTTACAGATGACATACAAGTTTGATATTAAGGCACATGAAAGTTCACATGCTCGAGATGGCATTTCTGCCCCCAAAAATGTATTTTAATAAAAAAATCTATTTAAAAAGTTCAAAAGGCTCTCTTGTGAAGTCACGACCTGCGATATACGCCTAGTTTCCTGAATCGGGTCACAAATAAACGCAACATGCAACATTTTCAAAGATTTTACTGAGTTACAGTTCATATGGGGCGGCAGCGTAGCCTAGTGGCTAGAGCGTTGGACTAGTAACCGTAAGGTTGCGAGTTCAAACCCCCGAGAACCTGTCGTTCTGCCCCTGAACAGGCAGTTAACCCACTGTTCCCAGGCCGTCATTGAAAATAAGAATATGTTCTTAACTGACTCGCCTGGTTAAATAAAGGTAAAATAAAAATATAAGGAAATCAGTCAATTGAAATAAAATTAATTAGGCCCCAATCTATGGATTTAACATGACTGGGTATACAGATATGCATCACAGACACCATCAGAAAACCAGTCAGTACCTGGACTGACCACCGTTTGCCTCATGCAGTGCGACACAACTCCTTCGCATACAGTTGATTAGGCTGTGGATTGTGGCCTGTAGACTGTTGTCCCACTCCTCTTCAATGACTGTGCGAAGTTGCTGGATATGGGTGGGAACTGAACCATGCTGTCATACACGTTGATCCAGAGAATCCCAAACATGCTCAATGGGTGACATGGCTGGTGAGTATGCAGGCCATGGAAGAACTGGGACATTTTCAGTTTCCAGGGATTGTGTACAGATCCTTGCGACATGGGGCTTGAATTACTATGCTGAAACATGAGGTGATGGCGGAGGATGAATGGACTCAGGATCTCGTCACGGTATCTCTGTGCATTCAAATTGCAATTGATAAAATGCCATTGTGTTCGTTGTCTGTAGCTTATGTCTGCCCATACCATAACTCCACTGCCACCATGGAGTACCTTGTTCACAACGTTGACATCAGCAAAACGCTCGCCCACAAGACACCATACACGTGGTCTGCGATTGTGAGGCCAGTTCGACGTACTGCCAATTTCTCTAAACCTAAAATGATTTGGCAAAAGCTCTGGTGGACATGACTGTCAGCATTCTCCCTCAAAATTTGGGACATCTGTGGCATTGTGTTGGGTGACAAAACGAGAGTGGCCTTTTACTGTCCCCAGCACAAGGTGCACCTGTGTAATGATCATGCTGATTAATCAGCTTTTTGATATGCCACACCTGTCAGCTGGATGGATTATCTTGGCAAAGGAGAAATTGTCCCTAACAGGGATGTAAGCTAATTTAAGCACAACATTTGAGAGAAATACGCTTTTTAGTGCATTTAGATGTCTGGGATCTTTAATTTCGGCTCATGAAACAGGAGACCAACACTTTACATGTTACATGAATCTTTTTGTTCCGTGTAATATGAAGTGGAAATCTTTATCAACTCTCTCTCCCTGCATCTGTAGCTCCATCTCTCTTTCACTCACTATCCCACTCTATCTACATCTATGTCTTTGCATAGAATGAAGTTATTATATTTAATATGGATGATAAATCTTCAACCCTCTCTCATTATCTTCCTCACTCTCTCGCCATGTCTTTCTGTCCATCTCTCTTTCATTCACTCTCCTCCGCTCTCCCACTCTCACTCCCTCTCTGTCTCTGAGGAGAGCTCACCTACTGACGGTGTTGTGCGTTTGTCATATGGAGAAGAAATGTTTATCAACTCTCTCCCACACCCTCTCTTTGTCTTTCTGTCCCTTTCTGTCTATGAGGAGAGCTCACCTACTTAAGGTTTTGTATTTAATATGGAGAAGTAATCTTTAGAACTGCCTGGGGAGGGATTTGACAGTCTCACTAACACCTCCATAAACCAGAGGTAGGAAGACCCAGCGGTACAATAGCTCTACCGGTACAGCCTTGTGCTTTTTTAAACACGTCCAGGGTGCCTCAAAATCACTGTTATACTGAATCTAAATCACAGACATCTAGATGGACCCTGAGCCCTATTCTGGTTGCGTGGCTGAAGGAACACTTGAGGAAAGTCCCATTTTAAATACATGTTATATCATTTAGCCAAAACGGGGAATGGACTGGCTATAATAGCTTCTAGCCTTGCCTTGGCAACTGAACAAGTGCTTTACTTCAAATCACAGAAGACTGAACAAACCCAGAGCCATAAATGGGCTTGATGACACACTTGTGGAAAATGACACAAAGCAAACCCTGTGTCACACACACACTCAAGGCTAGGCTATGTACTGTAGAACCTCTGTGCCAAATGCCTCATGGGAGATCTACATCCACTTAACCAACAAGCCAATCAGCTGATCGATAACAAAACCCAGCTCTATATGGAGGCACTTGTTCATTCATTCCTTTCATTCAGACATTTAGGTCAAGTTTAGGCCACCACTGTAATAGCTCTACATAAATAAACCAATAAGACATTAAGAAATCCAAAAACTAGCATTGGGAATGCTCTGTTAACATTTCATTAGTTTGTGGGAAAGGTACATAAGTTAGCTAATGTCCTGGGGGTAGGAACAAAAGTAAGCTGATGTTTTTGTTTTCTTGTGTTCGGTTTGTGTTGAATCACCTAGCAAATTACAAAGTGTAACTGCATTGTATTCTATCACAGATTAAAGGACCTAAAACGGTGGAGCTTAGGACCCAGATCTCCACATCAATGGAAGCCATTGTGAACTCCACCCAGTCCAGTCAGTCTAATCCGTCTGCGTTCTGTCTGGGAACCATACGTTTATTTACTAGCTGCTCCATCCTCTCTGTTATCCATCACGCCAAGGATGGGCGCTGGACGTGGCGGGCTCCGCCCCCTTCTCCCATAAAGCATCTGGCAAGGCCTCGACGGCCATATTTACTACTCTGAAAGCAATCGGAGGTTAACAATGAGGCTGACTGCTTGGCTTTACGAGCGGCTGTAATCCCGCCAGTATGATTAAAATCGGCTTCAAACGGGAGCGTGTTGTAAATCTGTGGCTCGCCGTGACCTTATTTACTGGGGCCTCTCTGTGTCATTATACCGCCCCGTTGCCACTATTAGAGCTTTGTGCTGTGTTCCAATAGTCTTGAGAGGCTTCCTCTCTTTGTTTCCTTTCCTTCCTCTACTTATCTCGCTCATGCACTTTCTCTATTCTTCTTTCTCTTAAATACAGTGTTACCTGAGTCTGAAAGTGAGGAGATTGGGCTCGATATCCGAATCAGGTAGGTGGAAAGGAGATGTGTATTTAGTGAAGTAGAGTAGGGTGAGAGGAGGTGTTACTGTACCTACAGTACTTCTAAAAGAGGTAGGGCTAGAGGGTGGACAGGTGGTGTTACCTGTATCTAATGGAGGTATAAATAGGGTGAGAGAATGGATAAATTATGTTAACTGTGAATGGGAGAGTTAGGGTCAGAGAAAGGACATTAGGCTACATGTCTAAGGGAAGGGCGAGGATATGAGGGCTGGTGTTACCCATGTATAATGTAGGTAACGAGGTGAGAACAGAGAAAGACTAGTGGAGGGAGGGTGAACGAAAGGACAAATGCTGTTACCCATGTCTTGAATTGGTAGAGAGGGTGGATGGAAGTTGAGAGGGTGGATGGAAGGCGTTACCTATGTCTAAGTAAGAGGGCATTTGGATATATAGGGAGAAAGAGATGAGAGATGGTGTTACCAATGTCTAAAGGGTAGGTGAGAGTATGAGCTTTTACTAATTCTGCATCCCAATGGATATTAGCTTTTACTAAGGCTGCATACCAAATGGCACCCTAATCCCTATTTAATGCATTACTTTGAAACAAGCCCCATAGGGATCTGTTCAAAAGTTGTGCACTAATGTAGGGAATAGGGTACCATTTGGGAAGCAGATAAAAGACCCACACTAAAGTGCTCTCCTGTTCTAAAAGCTTTTACTTGTGTTTAGACGAGAGAGTGGGGAGGAGTGGGGAGAGGGAGGAGAAAAGAGGGAGAGAAGAAGAAGGGATGTTCCTTTGAGTAATTTCTGTAGCACAAATAATTACACACTTCTCTACTTCTATCACACGCCTGAGAACCTGGGAAATGGGTCGTCCTCCACCGTGAGAAAATGCACCTTTATCTCCCTCCTAAAATCATAGCTAAGGTTTTAACGGCTTTGCATTACCTCAAAACCCAGAGTGTAACTGGAAAAATGATAATGTTCTTTACAACTAGGTTATCTGACGATCTCCCTTGTTGCAATTCAATTCCATCCCCAGGAGTGACTTTACAATCCCCCTGACCCTTTCACCCCTTCCTAGGGACTTTCCAGGTGGCCCTAACTGACACACTACACTACTTAAAGATCCACTAAGCTGTGTGTGTGTGTGTGTGTGTGTGTGTGTGTGTGTGTGTTGTGTCAGTTGTGTGTGTTTTGAATATGGATGAGACAAAGTGACTGTGTGCCTTTCTCTCCCAGGGAATGTGGCAGATCTGTCCCATGAGGCTGCACCTCATCACACATACCTGATGAGAGACTGGGGGGAGGAGAGGGATGAGGGGAGAGGACGATGGCAGGGGAGGGAGTAGGACATTTTGAGTAAAGGGAAAATGGGAGAGAGGCGGTAGGGAAGATTGGGGAGGAGTAAGGAGATGACAGGGAAGGAAGGAAGGGCGTACACACATTAAAAAAAGGGATCCAAAAGGGTTTTTGGGCTGTCCCCATAGGAGAACCCTTTTTGGTTCCAGGTAGAACCCTTTGGGTTCCATGTAGAACTCCTGGTGGAAAGGGTTTTACATGGAACCCAATAGGGTTATACCTGGAACCAAAAGGGGTTCTTCAAAGGTTTCTCCTATGCCAGCCCGAAGAACCCTGTGAACATTTTAAGAAATTACTTTTCTATTAAATGACTTTTCTTAGGCCCGTGAGAAGGCACTGATCACTCTCAAACCAAAATAATACCTAGAAAATTGAATTTGTCACTATAGTACCAATAGGAATTTACGGTTTTGACAAACGTATATTGGAATGGTAAGAGAGCTGGTAGGAATAAACATACATCAGCCATTCTCCAACTAGACTGTCACGTCTAGTCCAGGTTGCTGGACTAGACGTGACACAGTAAACAAAAAACTGGGACACTCAAATTAGTATGATATGTTGTGTTTGGTATGGCATGTATTAGTTTGTGGATGTCCATCATCCATTTCGTATGATATGTTACAAATACAATTGAATAATAACACATAACATTTGTATAGCTTTTTCCATTTGTTTTTATCTCAAAACTCTACATTGGCAAAAAAAATATACAGTGCATTCGGAAAGTATTCTGACTCCTTGGCTTTTTCCACATTTTGTTAAATTCACACAGCATGATGGTGCCACCACCATGATTGACCTTAGGCTTGACTGTCAATGGTAGAGCAGATGACCTGCTTGTGTGTCCCAACAAGCATAGCCTCAGTCTTGCTGCTGTTCAGCTGAAGGAAGTTTGCTTTCATCCATGCCCTGATGTCATCTAGGCAGCTGTCAGGTTTTGCTAGCGCTGATATGGTGTCTGGTTCGGTGTTAATATATACTTGGGTATTGCCAGCGCAGCAGTGGAAGTTGATGTTATAGTCTGAGGATTTGGCCGAGAGGGAGCATGTAGATTAGGAACATAACAGGGCCCAGCACTGACCCTTGTGGGACACTGCATGTGATTGTGGACTCCTCTGATCTTGACTCTCCAATCGTGATGTACTGCTTCCTATTGAAGAGGTAGGAGGACCAGTTTAGAGCAGTTCCAGAAACTGCAGTGTGCTCTCTGAGATGCCCCAGGAGGATGTTGTGGTCAACAGTTTCAAAAGCAGCACTGAGATCTAGGAGCAGGAGGAGGTTAGGTGATCCAGATTCTGCAGTCCCTAGTAGGTCATTGGTAACTTTCACCAGAGCCGTTTCAGCGCTGTTCAAGGGCCAGAAGCCAGACTGAAAAACGTTGTACAGCTGATTGGAAGACAGATGAGATTGAAGCTGGTTTTTGTATGATATGATATGCCACGAATTACAATTTTATGATATTTTATGAATTGAAATTCGTACAATATGTTACCAATTTTCAATACGTATAATATGTTACGAATTCCAATTTGTTGTTGTTAATGTTAGTTAGGTGGCTTGATGGCTAACACTACCATTAGCTAGGTGGCTATGGGCTGGGGTTAGGGGTTAAGGTTTGGGTTAGGAGTTAGGTTAAAGGGTTAAGGTAAGGGTTAGCTAACATGCTAGGTAGTTGCAATGTCGCTAAAAAGTAGTAAGTACTTCAAAGTTGCTACGTTCGTGTTATATGTCCAGCCATCCACCCTAACCAACCACCGTTCTTTCATATTTGCCTTATGTAATCTTCTGTCTTATGTAACCCTAACAAACGTAACATATCGTACTGATTTGGGAGTTCTGCTACATCTAGCCTATGAGATCAGTGTGCACCAACTAAAAAGAATGTTGGGTTAACTTGTGTCACTGGTTACTCAAACCAATTAGAATGTCCTTTGCTAAAAACAATGTCCCTTGGAATGCGTCAGACGCTCTCTAACCAATCGGAATGTCCGATCGGAATATCTGTTCTTAGAAAGTGTCTGGTAGGTACAGTTTAAGACCCCTCCAATTAATTGAAATCAGTTCCTAAAGAAGAATCCTTTGGAATGCATGAGCCACTCTCTAACCAACATATTCATGACAGTGCTGACTCATCACTGTGTGTTGCCTTCAATTGCAGTCAGAAATGTGGAAATTCAGGTTCAGAAATAACCGCCTACATGACCCTCCGAGCTAGAATTACAAGTGGGAAAATCTGATTTCATGTTCGTCCATGACCCATCACTGTTTCAAACAAAGTACATTTTTGACAATATCACATTTTTTACAGTGTGGGTAATGTAGCTAGTTAGAACATAATTTCAATATTAGCAAGCTAGCTAACTTTGTTTTTAGCAATGTTAGCTAGCTCATCCAAATAGCTAAATCCTCATTGGCTGAAGAATCGTTCCAACTTCAAAAGCACTTGAGCATAATTATGTTTTATTTACGACTTCACAAATGGGAAATACAATATTCATAGGAGCATTTGTAGGCAGCATAAGCCTCCCCACTATTCTATTGTTATATTAGAAGCCTTAAAAAAAAAAAACTGGATAAGGATCTGGATCATTCCTCACATTGGTAAAGGTAAGGATGAAGCATTCTTCCTTTCTTATGGCAAAGTGTGTAAGAATAAATGATGTTGTTTCCCCTGTTATTGATTGAATATTGTTTTCTTGTTCACTTGACTGAATAAGAAACTTAGAATAGGGGGGTAACAAAAGTTCATCAGTGTGCATGTGTGTGCGCTTTCCTCAGAAACACACACATGCACACGCACACACTCACACGCACTAACGCAGGCACAAACACATGCACACACCAAGATGAAGTGTAGCTAGAACAAAGAGCTGGTAAATGGGTGTGTTAATAATAGATGGGAGAGATGAGCCTGCAGTTGTTCAGCAGGGTATTGCTGTCCTAAGGGTAAACCTCACTGACGCACAGCACGCATGCACACGCACACACACTCACGCATCCCTCCTAGTTAAATGTGACTTCTTCTCACACACACACACACACGCACACACATGCATGCACACACACAGTATATAGACATACACACACACACGCACAGACCCATCCCCACGGAGTACATAATGCCTCCTACATGTGCACTCTTAATCGTGATGTCTCCAAATAGAACAGAGTGATGTACAGTAAAATGCATGAATCAGAATGACCTTTGTCCTCTTGCAAAGGAAGATGTACACAATAATAAATCATTGCTGTTGGTTTGGTGTAATGTACTCTACACGGGGAACATTGCTTTTATGTCTCAGCTGGTTATGGTGTTTTACTCATCTAAATTCATGTAATTCAGTGCACTTAAATGCATTAGACTGAAAGTATAGACAGCACATACTGTAAAGTATGTTAAGTACAGTAGTGAAGCATGTCTTCAGTTAAAGCGTACTGTATGAGTCGTGCTGAAAACTCTACTTGATTGGAACATAGAAGAACAGTATAAAAAAAAGTCAGGTTAAGAATAGAGAAAAACTCTTAGAGAAAAACCTTCCACTCCTCCCTGTACTTATCACTTCAAGCGTATTTCCAAAAGCTTTGAGTTAAATTGATTTTAGGAAGTGAGCGTATAATTTTCTCTCTCCTTACTACAGTCCCTCAGTCACTATTCCCCTGTGCTAGATGTGAGCCCAGGCGTCAAATGACGTAATTTTCACTTCTATTTAAACCATGTGCCCTCGCCAAGGAACTGTTCCCACTCAATAGTATGACACCTCAGTATATGACTTTAACGGTACGTGATTTCCATTTGTGACTTCTGTCTGTGACCCTAGTAGTATGTGACTTCTGTCTGTGACCCTATTAGTATGTGACTTCTGTCTGTGACCCTAGTAGTATGTGACTTCTGTCTGTGACCCTAGTAGTATGTGACTTCTGTCTGTGACCCTAGTAGTATGTGACTTCTGTGACCCTAGTAGTATGTGACCCTAGTAGTATGTGACCCTAGTAGTATGTGACCCTAGTGACCCTAGTAGTATGTGACTTCTGTCTGTGACCCTAGTAGTATGTGACTTCTGTCTGTGACCCTAGTAGTATGTGACTTCTGTCTGTGACCCTAGTAGTATGTGACTTCTGTCTGTGACCCTAGTAGTATGTGACTTCTGTCTGTGACCCTAGTAGTATGTGACTTCTGTCTGTGACCCTAGTAGTATGTGACTTCTGTCTGTGACCCTAGTAGTTTGTGACCCTAGTAGTATGTGACTTCTGTCTGTGACCCTAGTAGTATGTGACTTCTGTCTGTGACCCTAGTAGTATGTGACTTCTGTCTGTGACCCTAGTAGTATGTGACTTCTGTCTGTGACCCTAGTAGTATGTGACTTCTGTCTGTGACCCTAGTAGTATGTGACTTCTGTCTGTGACCCTAGTAGTATGTGACTTCTGTCTGTGACCCTAGTAGTATGTGACTTCTGTCTGTGACCCTAGTAGTATGTGACTTCTGTCTGTGACCCTAGTAGTATGTGACTTCTGTCTGTGACCCTAGTAGTATGTGACTTCTGTCTGTGACCCTAGTAGTATGTGACTTCTGTCTGTGACCCTAGTAGTATGTGACTTCTGTCTGTGACCCTAGTAGTATGTGACTTCTGTCTGTGACCCTAGTAGTATGTGACTTTGTCAGTAACCTCAGTAGTCTGTGATTTACACATTTTGACTTCTGCCGTCTGTGACCTCCGTCTGTGACCTCCGTCTGTGACCTCCGTCTGTGACCTCCGTCTGTGACCTCCTGTAGTGTGTGTGACTTCCATTTATGACTTATGTCCATGATTTCAGAAGTCTGATTTACCTATGGATTATGTCTGTGACGCCAGACGTCAATTACAAGCCGGTGGTCAAGAGATGTATCGCAATACTGTAATGTACAATATTTATTGATTACAATGAATGAACATTAATACAGTGCAGTGTTTCCCTAATGGAAGCTCAGAAACATTGGCTTTCAAGGTCAAGGTCAAAGCACAACATTGTTTGTGAGCTACACTACCAAGAACCAATCTCGGATATCTACTCAGAAACATAGTTAAATGACAATGCCCTCGAAGCCGATGTTTGGAGGATACATTGGAACGGGTGGCAAACCGTGCCAATATATCCTCCAAAAGTCAGCTTTGAGAGCATTGTCACTTGTATTCAACGGGTTACAAACATATTCCAATTATTTACAAATTTTCAAGAAAAATGTTATTTTGATTTTGACACAAATCTAAGGTAAGCCGGCTGCTGGATCGTTCTATCGGTTCGGTTGCCAGAGAGTAATATATAAATAATAATAATAATAATAATATATGCCATTTGCAGACGCTTTTATCCAAAGCGACTTAGTCATGTGTGCATACATTCTACGTATGGGTGGTCCCGGTCGAACCCACTACCCTGGCCAGACCAACTGAGCTACAGAAGGACCACAGAGAGGTGACACAGTTGTTAAGTCTTTTTGTTCTGTATCTATGGACCCAGTTGTTCGTTCGAACTGTTCTATTGCCATACTGGCTGTCAACATTCTTATCCCTTGCTTGCTAGCTAGCCAACTACGGTTAACTCACTGTACAGTCACTTCAAACAGTGCAGCCACAATAACAGCAAAGTAGCTGCATTTGCATTTGTTTAAGCTGCTTTCTAGTGACATTTATTTAGATACATCCATAACAATGTGCTAATGATGCTCGATTTCGCCTGGCGTAGAAAATGTGCTCTCTCATCAGGACACTGTTGTTTAGAGGAACTAGCCAACAACACAGCTAACACAATCACTTCAAACTGAAGCTGGAAAGAGAGCAAACTAGCTGTATTTTGTTTCGTTGTACATGTTTTCTATTGCCATTTCTTTGTATATATCCCAACACATTCATTATTATCGGACAGCTGGAGACCGGATCGAATTTCAAATTTGAATAAAAATGTGTACATTTTGGAGGAGCAGAAAGCAAGATTTATACAAATATCCGCTGTTGAAAACCAAATGCTAGTCTTAAAGAAATGGGAGATAATGTCTAGATGCTTTTTATGGTGGAGATCAAGTTTATAAATTGAATGGCTGGGCTGATGAGACAGTGGATGGTGCAGTCAGATGGAACAGTAAATAGGCTTTTTAACACCATATATTTTCTTCCCTAAATACAGACATGGAATCACTGGTCACTTTAATAATGGAACAATAGTCACTTTAATAATATTTATATACTGCTTTACTCATCTCTTATGTATATATAGTATTCTATTCTACTGTATTTTAGTCAGTGCCACTCCAACATTGGTGATCCTAATTTTTCTTAATTCCATTCTTTTACTTTTAGATGTGTGCATTGTCGTGAACTGTTCGACACTACTGCACTGTCGGAGCTAGGAACACAAGCATTTCACTACACCCGCAATAACATCTGCGAAATATGTGTATGTGACCAATACTATTTGATTTGATTTGATTTGGCCAGTGGTAACTCGTGAAATAGACACTGGGCTGGAATGCGGTTAACCCATCAGCGTTCAGGATTGGACCCACCCATTGAACAAAGAGTGTTATTCCACTGCCACTCATCACATATAGCACATGTGCTGTTGATTGCATCATAGTCTGGTTCATAATACAGTTGCTAAATTCTGGAAACTTTTCCCTCCTGATTCTAGGAACACTCCAACAAAGATGTATTAAAACCAGGGGACTTTTAGAAAATAAAGAAACATTCAGAATCACCCTTATATATATATATATATTTTTTTTTTTACCATGGCAAAAGACTGAAGCCCCCCTCTACTTGGTGGTAAATCAAAAATAATTAAGTGGTTATAGGAAGGTATACAGAGAACAGAGCGGCACTGTTTCACGACAATTAAGATCTGGACTCGTGATTGCTGAGTCCTGATGAGATTCCCTGCACTTGGGTGAACAGCAAACTTCATGAGAGCATTAGTTAGAGATGAAAATGAAAAGGGGAGAAAGAGAGAGAGAGAGAGAGAGGAGATGAGAGAGCGGTGAGATGTGGAGCGGCGCCTTCCCAGATGGCATAGCGGTTTTATGACACGTCCAATTGTCTGAGAGCGATGAGGAGAGAGGTCGGATAGGGAGAAAGGAAACATTTCAGATGGAAAACATGAGTGAGGAAAAGCAGTTGAGCAGACTCCAGTCTTTCTGAGAGGTAGCAAGGTGTATTAGACATTAGAACTTTCACCCAAGACTGTGGTGATGACACCATCATTATCAGCATCATCCGCCATCATCATCATTGACCATAATCATTCCTGTACAATTCTGATGGAGAGGGAGAGGCAGAGAAGGAGGGAGAGGAGAAGAGTTAGAGAGGATTTGAGAGGAGAGAGAGAGCTGCATTTCCAATTACACTGTTAAAAATACTCAGACCTAAGATAATCTTTATTTCACAAAATTAGCATTCATTACAAAGAATGTGAAACTATAACATTTGAAGAAAAAAACTAATATTTATTGGGTGAAAAACCTAAATGTGCAGTTTTGGCAGCCAATTATGTGGCATCCTGCCACAACCTGAGTGACATCCAGTGAAAAATACAATTTAACAGTAGTATGTAAGTTTATTTTGTTTTGGCCTTCATACCAAGCAAGCTATGTGGCTTTTCAGTCATGTTAAAGGTATGCTTCTACTATTACGTTTCTTCTTTACTCTTCTCCTTACTGTTGTTGTTGTAATTGCTGTTAATGTTAATATCATTACCATTACTACTACTGTTATTATGATTATTATTATTACTGTTAGATCAATCATTGTTGTTATATGTGTACTTTGAAAATAAATTAATTTAACTTGCCATGTCAATAAAGTGTATTGGATTGAAAAAATAATAATAATAATAATTGAGAGAGAGAGAGAGAGATCTGGCCCTAAATCGACAGTACACCGTGGCTAAATATTTGACCATGGTTACTGATCAAAACCTTAGAGAAACCTTGACAAAGTACAGGCTCAGTGAGCACAGCCTTGCTATTGAGAAGGGTAGACACAGGAAAACCTGGCTCCCTGTAGAGGAAAGGCTGTGCAACCACTGCACAACCTGAGACTGAGCTGGATTTCCTGACAAAATGTCAAAAATATAAAACAATTAGAGGGTGTCATTTCCCCGAATTTGAAACTCTTATTCAAGGTTTCAAAGACCTCTCTAATGAGGATAGGCTACTCGTCCTGTTGGGGGAGGACGCAGAGAGCTGTGGGTTGGCAGCGCACTACATTGCTGCCTGTCATAAGATGAGGGACAGTGTTTGACAGACCAATCAACCTGCACATGTCCTCTACTGTATGCTTATTGTTATTGTTGAATGTGTTGGTTATTTTGACCCTTTGTTATTGTTGTTACTGTTGTCCCGTTGACAATTTTGATTCTCATTTTTATATTGTAAATATCCAAATGTACATTGTTACGTCATGCCAATAATGCAAATTGAATTGAATTGCAAGATGTACATTGAGAGAGAGATGCCAATAGAGAGAGAAGAGAGAGAGAGAGAGAGAGAGAGAGAGAGAGAGAGAGAGAGAGAGAGAGAGAGAGAGAGAGAGAGAGAGAGAGAGAGAGAGAGAGAGAGAGAGAGAGAGAGAGAGAGAGAGAGAGAGAGAGAGAGAGAGAGAGAGAGAGAGAGAGAGAGAGAGAGAGAAAAAAAAGAGAGGGGAGAGACAGAGGGAGTGAGAAAGAGCTGAAGTAAAGGTAGGTGTGATACTTGATACAAGAGAGCTCTCAGAAGTGGATAAAGTCTAGTACCTCTGTATGGAGCCTAAGGCTATAGAGGCACATCAGTCAGTCACTCCACTGAGCTAATGAGCTCTACCTGCCCCGAGTGAGAAACCTGAGAGGAGCATAGATACCCAAAGGGAGGTGTAGGCTGTGTGCTTCATCACAGACTCATGATTTAACGTGTATGGTATGTAAATCCACCACAGCATCATTCTGCATTAATACCCTTCAGAGACAGAGAGAGAGAGAGAGAGTCAGAAGGTGAGTGTAGCTGGTGCATGAAGTCAGGCGCAGTAGCGCAAAATGAGTGAGCAATGTACTTTACTCAAAAATAAAGGCACAAGGTAAACAAGTACACTTGACCAAATACAAACGGTGAATATTACGCACGGGTGAAAAACCGCACCCGTCGAAAAGCCAGCCATCATCAACCGAAATGAACATCGAAACTGTCACGCACAAAAACATGGGGGAAGCAGAGGGTTAAATACATGTGGGTTACATACAATGTGATTTTCTGGATTTTAGTTTTAGATTCCATCTCTCACAGTTGAAGTGTACCTATGATAAAAATTACAGACCTCTACATAAGTAGGAAAACCTGCAAAATTGGCAGTGTATCAAATACTTGTTCTCCCCACTGTATATTGGTAGATGGGTAAACAACAGACATTGAATATCCCTGTGATCATGGTGCAGTTATTAATGTTACACTTTGGACGGTGTGTCAACACACCTAGTCACTACAAAGATACAGGTGACCTTCCTGAATAAGTTGTCGGAGAGGAAGTAAACCGATCAGCGATTTCACCACGAGGCCAATGGTGATTTTAAAACAGTCACAGAATTGATAGGACATAACTGAGGATGGTTCAACAACGTTGTAGTTACTCAAAAATACTAACATAAATGACAAGAAGGAAGCCTGTGCATAATTCAAAGTGTTTGGGTAAAATCCAACCAATACGTCACCAAGTACCACTCTTTTTCATATTTTCAGGAATGTTGATGGCTACATCAAGCTATGATTAAGGAAAAGGGAGATTTTTTTAGGATAAAAATCAATGGAATAGATTGAAGCGCAGTCAAAATCCAAGAGGAAAACATGGCTCAGTTAGCTTTCAACAGACACAGAGACACATTTACCTTTCAGCAGGACAATAACCAAAAACAGGCCAAATATACACTGGATGTCACGTTCTGACCTTAGTTCCCTTGTTTTGTCTTTGTTTTAGAATGGTCAGGGCGTGAGTTGGGGTGGGCAGTCTATGTTCTTTTTTCAATGATTTGGGATTTCTGTGTTTGGCCTGGTATGGTTCTCAATCAGAGGCAGCTGTCAATCGTTGTCCCTGATTGAGAACCATATTTTAGGTAGCCTGTTTGCACCCTTCAGTTGTGGGTGATTATTTTCTGTTCTGTGTTTTGCTTCAACGTTCAGGACTGTTTGTTTTTGTACAAGTATTCGTATTAAATACAATATGAACACCTACAACGCTGCGCATTGGTCCTCCGATCCTTCCTACTAATTCTCCTTGTCAGAGGACCGAGCTTGACACATTACCCAGAAAGACTCACAGCTGTAATTGCTGCCAAAGGTGATTCTGACATGTATTGACTCATGGGGTTGAATACTTATCTAATCAGGATATATTTGTTTATTTTCCATTTAATAACCTTTTGTGACTAGGGGGCAGTATTTTCATTTTTGGAAAAATAACATTCCCATAGTAAACGTGATATTTTGTCAGGACAAGATGCCAGAATATGCATATAATTGACAGCTTAGGATAGAAAACTCTAAAGTTTCCAAAACTGTAAAAATATTGTTTGAGTATAACAGAACTGATATTGCAGGCGAAAGCCTGAGAAAAATCCAATCCGGAAGTGCCTCATGTTTTGAAAGCGCTGCGTTCCAATGCGTCCTTATTGAGCAGTGAATGGGCTATCAACCAGATTACTTTTTCTCCGTATTCCCCAAGGTGTCTACAGCATTGTGACGTGGTTTTACGCATTTATGTTGAAGAATACCCTTAAGCGGCTACATTGCGCAAGTGGTCACCTGATGGCTCTGAGTGATTCTCGCGTAAAATACAGAGGTAGCCATTATTCCAATCTGTCCTAATGAAAAACCAATTGTCCCGGTGGATATATTATCGAATAGATATTTGAAAAACACCTTGAGGATTGATTATAAACAACGTTTGCCATGTTTCTGTCGATATTATGGAGCTAATTTGGAATATTTTTCGGCGTTTTCTTGACTGCAATTTCCAGGAGATTTCTCAGCTAAACGTGAAGAACAAACGGAGCTATTTTGCCTACAAAAATAATATTTTTGTAAAAAAGGAACATTGGCTATCTAACTGGGAGTCTCGTGAGTGAAAACATCCGAAGCTCATCAAAGGTAAACCATTTAATTTGATTGCTATTCTTATTTCCGTGACCAAGTTACCTGCTGCTAGCTGGACAAAATGCTATGCTAGGCTATCGATAAACTTACACAAATGCTTGTCTAGCTTTGGCTGTAAAGCATATTTTGAAAATCTGAGATGACAGGGTGATTAACAAAAGGCTAAACTGTGTCTCAATATATTTCACTTGTGATTTTCATGAATAGGAATATTTTCTAGGAATATTTATGTCCGTTGCGTTATGCTAATTAGTGTCAGTCAATGCTCCCGGACCCGGGACGGGGAGTTACTGATATGTATAATTTTTTTTCTTCACTTTGACGTTAGACTAAATAATTAAATCCACTTTAATCCCACTTTATAACAACAGAATGTGGAAAAAGTGAAGGGGTGGGATTAGATTATAAAGACAATGTGCCATCATCACAGCTGTTGTATATTCAATAAAATTCAAGTTAAAGTTAGTTAATTTAAAGTTAATTTAAAACATATTTAAACCTTTTAAGGTTGACAGATTTGTCCAAAATCATGTGACATAAAACAAACTTGTTTGTCCTTGCAGGGTAAATTGTTGTTATATTATATATCAAGCATTAGGCAGTTGAATTAGACATTACACTTGTAAGAACCCTGCAAGAATCCTGGATCAAACAGTCAGACGGTTTTCTGTATAGAGATCTCAGAAATGCAATGTAACTACGTAACATTTTGTGTCTCCTTATGTCGAGGTGAAAACAGTTTACACAAATCCCCCAAAATGTATGCGACAGTTGAACGCTTCTCACTGAAAGAGTCACCTTCACATGTGATAATTAAAACCTAAATGATCCTGTCATTAACGTAGTTTTTCAATAATTATGCATAATATAATGAACAAAAACATAAACCCTACATGGAACAATTTCTAAGATTTGACAGAGTTACAGTTCATAGAAGGAAATCAGTCAATTGAAATGTGTCCCTAATCTATGGATTTCACATGACTGGGCAGGGGCACAGACATGGGTGGGCCATGAAGGGCATAGGCCCACCCACTGGGGAGCTAGGCCCAAATCAAATTTTATTTGTCACATACACATGGTTAGCAGATAATAATAATAACCAACAAGTAATCTAACTAACAATTCCAAAACTACTGTCTTATACACACACAAGTGTAGGGGGATAAAGAATATGTACATAAAGATGTATGAATGAGTGATGGTACAGAGCGGCATAGGCAAGATACAGTAGATGGTATTGAGTACAGTATATACATATGAGATGAGTATGTAAACAAAGTGGCATAGTTAGTGGCTAGTGATACATGTATTACATAAAGATGCAGTAGATGATATAGAGTACAGTATATACGTATACATATGAGATTAATAATGTAGGGTATGTAAACATTATATTAGGTAGCATTGTTTAAAGTGGCTAGTGATGTATTTTACATAATTTCCCATTATTAAAGTGGCTGGAGTTGAGTCAGTGTGTTGGCAGCAGCCACTCAATGTTAGTGGTGGCTGTTTAACAGTCTGATGGCCTTGAGATAGAAGCTGTTTCAGTCTCTCGGTCCCAGCTTTGATGCACCTGTACTGACCTCGCCTTCTGGATGATAGCGGGGTGAACAGGCAGTGGCTCGGGTGGTTGTTGTCCTTGATGATCTTTATGGCCTTCCTGTAACATCGGGTGGTGTAGGTGTCCTGGAGGGCAGGTAGTTTGCCCCCGGTGATGCGTTGTGCAGACCTCACTACCCTCTGGAGAGCCTTACGGTTGTGGGCAGAGCAGTTGCCGTACCAGGCGGTGATACAGCCCGCCAGGATGCTCTCGATTGTGCATCTGTAGAAGTTTGAGTGCTTTTGGTGACAAGCTGAATTTCTTCAGCCTCCTGAGGTTGAAGAGGCGCTGCTGCGCCTTCTTCACGATGCTGTCTGTGTGGGTGGACCAATTCAGTTTGTCTGTGATGTGTACTGTAATGGTTTTGACTTGAGGTTATTATTTATAGGGGTGCCAGGTAGGTTGTGCCTACCAGAGAAAACATTGGTTTCTCCTTTTAGTTTGGGTGGGAATGAGTCCCATCTGGTCCGTCAAGTCTACACCAATACAAAGGACTTATGTAAAAGTCAGGATGGAAATAAACTTTTCATAAACCCTTAAAACATTGGAAAGAACTTCAAAAACAACTATATTCTGTTGCGTGGGTTGTATTAGCAACAACAATGATTACACACACACACATATAATAACATCACAATGAGTTCTGGTTCCTCCAGAAATGTCCTGTACCTCGGGCCTAAAAAGAGTCCTGCCCGGTAAAGGAGTTCAGTGAACTCAAGTGACTTTTGTCACGCGATGTTTGTCCGTTCATTCCGTGTAGCGTAAACCCAGTATTAAACATACAATCAATATAACAATTACTTTACCACAGAACTTTAAAGCGGATCAACTCTTAATTAAGTCCTCAACTACCACTAACTACACAAATCACAGTATACATCACATCCAAACAAATGAAATACCGTATACAAAAAGGTGGTAGTCAGTCGGTCAGTCAGACAATCCAATCCGCCAATAGATCTCCAGTGGAGAAAGGCCACGAAGAATGGAGAGGTGTAGTCCAGGGACGCGATGAGTGGATCCGATCCTGGGTAAACTCTCTTAGGCTACAAAACACACGTTTAACGGCAACAAAACAAACGGAATAGAGAAGCTTCGGAACTGAGGGTTGAACACATCCTCATGCACGTCTCCATCACAACCCCACTTTCGTGCAGCTGATGCTGGCTATTTAATTGGGAATTAAAGGGAAAGCGCCCTATTGGAAGGAGCTGCACTGAGACGGTTCAGAAAAATTCAGGGCCGTCACAGTATGCCGAGGAACTTAAAACTTGCTACCCTCTCCACTACTGTTCCATCGATGTGGATAGGGGGTGTTCCCTCTGCTGTTTCCTGAAGTCCACGATCATCTCCTTAGTTTTGTTGACGTTGAGTGTGAGGTTATTTTCCTGACACCACACTCCGAGGGCCCTCACCTCCTCCCTGTAGGCCGTCTCGTCGTTGTTGGTAATCAAGCCTACCACTGTTGTGTCATCCGCAAACTTGATGATTGAGTTGGAGCGTGCATGGCCACGCAGTCGTGGGTGAACAGGGAGTACAGGAGAGGGCTCAGAACGCACCCTTGTGGGGCCCCAGTGTTGAGGATCAGCGGGGTGGAGATGTTGTTGCCTACCCTCACCACCTGGGGGCGGCCCGTCAGGAAGTCCAGTACCCAGTTGCACAGGGCGGGGTCGAGACCCAGGGTCGCCGGCTGGGATCCATTTCGTTGCCCTGGGTGAAAGGCAGAACGCAGGATCCGCTTCGCGAAAGTCATATTCTTGGTCGTACTGATGGTGAGTTGACGCTGCTCTTATATCCAGTAGTTCTTCTCGACTGTATGTAATGAAACCTAAGATGACCTGGGGTACTAATGTAAGAAATAACACGTAAAAAAAAAAAAAAAAAAAACTGCAGTTTCCTAGGAACGCGAGCGGGCGGCCATCTCTGTCGGCGCCGGAAGTAGACTGCCCAGCCAATCATAAAGAGTTTTCCCCCAAAAATGGGCTTTATTACAGACAGAAATATTCCTCAGCATCCTCCCCTCCTCAGACAATCCCACAGGTAAAGAAGCCGGATGTGGAGGTCTTGGGGTGGCGTGGCAACAAGTGGTCTGCAATTGTGAGGCCGGTTGGATGACCTGCCAAATTATATAAAACAAAGATGGAAGTGGCTTACTGTCGAGAATTGAAAACTCAATTATCTGGCAACAGCTTGTTGGACATTCCTGCAGTCAGCATGTTTTTGGGGGACTATCTGTTGTTCCATGTAGTGAATCTGTTACTCAATGCGTTTCTATGGGCTGATAGCAGTAAGGATAAATAAAATGTTTCAAATATATACAGCACCAGTCAAAGGTTTGTATTAAGTTTTACTAACTTCTACATTGTAGAATAACATTGAAGTCAACTGTCACGATCGTCATAGTGAGGAGACCAAAGCACAGCGTGATGTGAATACATCTTTTTAATGAAAGACGGAAAAACACAAAGTACACTAAACAAACAAAATAACAAGACGACCGTGACCTCTATCAAAACTGAGTGCAAACATGCAACATCACATAGACAATAATCCACGAAATACCCGAAGAAGATGGCTGCCTAAATATGGTTCCCAAATCAGAGACAACGATAAACAGCTGCCTCTAATTGAGAACCAATCTAGGCAACCATAGACATAAACACCTAGATGGTAAACAACCCCAATAAACCTATAAAACCCCTAGACAGTACAAAAACACATACTTCACCCATGTCACACCCTGACCTAACCAAAATATATAAAGAAAACCAAGAATACTCAGGTCAGGGCATGACATCAACACTATGAAATAACACATTTGGAATCATGTAGTAACCCCAAAAAAGTGTTAAATAAAAATATTTTTTTGATTTGATATTCTTCAAAGAAGCCACCCTACACATTGATGACAGCTTAGCACACTCTTGGCATTCTCTCAGGTAAATGATATATTTCAGTTTTCTAAAATACATTTTCCAAAAATTCTAAATACCTGTCTTGCTTTGTCGTTATGGGATAGATTGATGAGAGAAAAAAAAGAGTGATGAGAGAGAATTAAAAAAAATCAATTTTAGTACAAGACTGTAACATAACAATGTGGAAAAAGTGAAGGGGTCTGAATACTTTCTGAATGGACTGTATCTGTATTCCCAGTGAAATCGCTAGATTAGGCCCTAATTCATGTATTTCAAATGACGGATTTCCTTATATGAACTGTAACTCAGTAAAATCTTGAAATGGTTGAACGTTGCGTTTTATATTTTTGTTCAGTATATATTTTTGCTAGTTTATTGAAAATGAAATATTGACATATCTCATTTAGATAAGCATTTACACCCCTGAGTCAATACATGTTAGAATCAGGTTTGTCAGCGATTATAACTGTGAGTCTAAAGCTGTGAAAAACGATACTTTGTGCTGATGTAAAAGTGGAGTCTGGAGTACTCAGCAGAGTCTGTAGAATCTACAAGTGCCTTCAGAAAGTATTCATAACCCTTGAGTTATTCCACAGTTTGTAGTGTTACAGTCTGAATTCAAATTGGATTACATTTGGATTTTTTCTCACCCATCTACACACAAACCCAACAAGGACAAAGTGAAAACATGTTTGCCATTTTTTTATTTTTTTATTATGGAAAATTAAATACAGATATCTAATTTACATAAGCATTCACACCTCTGAGATAATACTTTGTGGAATCACCTTTGGCAGCAATTTCAGCTTTGAGTCTTTCTGGGTAAATCTCTTAGAGCTTTGCACACCTGGATTGTGCAATATTTGCCAGTTATTATTTTCAAAATTCTTCAAGTTATATCATATTGGTTGTTGTTCCTTGTTAGACAAACATTTTAAAGTCTTGCCATAGATTTAAGCCGATTTGTCAAAACTGTACCTCGGGCACTCAGGAACTTTCAGTGTTTTTTTGGTAAGCATCTCCACTGTAGATTTGGCCTGCTGAAAGGTATTTGGTTCAAAGCAGATTGAACCAGGTTTTCCTCTAGGATTTTGTATGTGCTTAGCTCCATTACTTTCCTTTTTATCCTGAAAAACTCCCAGTCCTTAACTAATACAAGCATACCCACAACATACTGTAATGCAGCCACCACTATGCTTGAAAATATGGTTAGTGGTACTCAGTAATGTGTTGTATTGCATTTGCCCCAAACATAACACTTCGTATTCTGGACACCAAGTTAATTTCTTTGCAGTAGAATCTGTTTTTTTAAATTCACTGCTCGACTGAGGGTCCTTACAGATAATTGTATGTGTGGGGTGTGAGGTAGGCATTCAAAAATAATGTTAAACACTATTATTGCACAGAGTGAGTCCATGCAACTTATTACGTTACTTTTTAAGCACATTTTTACTTATTTAGGCTTTCCATAACAAATGGGTTGAATACTTATTGACTCATTGACTACAGCATTCAACACCATAGTACCCCGCCCTGTGTAATTGGGTCCTGATTGGGGCACCCCCAAGTGGTGAAGGTAGAAAACAACATCTCCACTTCACTGATCCTCAACACTGGGGCCCCACAAGGGTGCGTGCTCAGCCCTCTCCTGTGCTCCCTGTTCACCCATGACTGCGTGGCGATGCATGCCTCCAACTCAATCATCAAGTTTGCAGACGACACAACAGTAGTATGCTTGATTACCAACAATGATGAGACAGCCTATAGGGAGGAGGTGAGGGCACTCAGTGTGGTGTCAGGAAAACAACCTCACTCAATGTCAACAAAACAAAGGAGATGATCATGGACTTCAGGAAACAGCAGAGGGAGCACCCCTTTATCCACATCGATGGGACAGCAGTGGAGAAGGTGTACAAACTGAAATGGATCACCCATACAGACAGTGTGGTAGAGAAGGCGCAACAACGCCTCTTCAACCTCAGGGGGCTGAAGAAATTTGGCTTGTCACCTAAAACCCTCACAAACTTTTACAGATGCACAATTGAGAGCATCCTGTCAGGCTGCATCACCGCCTGGAATGGCAACTGCACCACCCATAACCGGAGGGCTCTCCAGAGGGTGGTGCAGTCGCACAACGCATCACAGAGGGCAAACTATCTACCCTCTAGGAAACCTACAACACCCAATGTCACAGGAAGGCCAAAAAGATAATCAAGGACAACAACCACCCGAGCCATGTTCACCCCGCTACCATCCAGAAGGTCAGTACAGGTGCATCAAAGCTGGGACCGAGAGACTGAAAAATAGAAGTTATCTTAAGGCCACCAGACTGTTAAACAGCCATCACTAACACAGTGAGGCTTGCCTACATACAGACTTAATCCTTGGCCACTAATAAATGGATCACTAGTCACATTAATAATGCCACTCTACTAATGTTTACATATCTTACATTACTTCTCATATGTATATACTGTATCTTATACCATCTATTGCATCTTGCCTATGCCACTCGGTCATTGCTCACCCATATATTTATATGTATATATTCATATTCCATTCCTTTACTTAGATTTGTGTGTATTCGGTAGTTGGGGAATTGTTAGATTACTGCTATGTCGGAACTAGAAGCACAAGCATTTCGCTACACTCACAATAACATCTGCTAACCATGTGTATGTGACCAAAACAATTTGATTTGATTTGAAGACATTTCAGCTGTTCATTTTCAATTAATTTGTAAAAATTCTAAACACATAATTATACTTTCACATTAAGGAGTGTTTAGGCCAGTGACAAAAACATCTATATTGAATCAATTTACATTTCAGGCTGTAACACAACATAATTTGGAAAAAGTCAAGGGTTGTGAATACTTTCTGAAGGCACTGTAGGTAGAGTTATGGGCCAATTTGCATATATTCCTCTAAGTACACATGTGGAACTGCATACAAATCTTTTTTATTTTTGATTCAAACCATTCTGAAATGTTGTTCCCAATGTCACACATCGGCTCCATTATTTATAGATCCATATGTGGTAGGATAAAAAAACAGAAGCTAAAATGGCAAGTCAATTTGGTTTATTTAGTCATATAAAAACACAATAACATATATGTACATACTATACACAAAGAGATGCTATTTGGTCATCATCAACGGCTAGGAGGAATTGTTCACAGATGCACACTATCTATTAACCAGGCTTTGACCTTCCTTTTAAAGCTACTCAGACTGGGATTAAGTTTTAACAGACAGAGGCAGACCATTCCACTCAGAGGCTCCTGAATATAAAAAAGTACCTTTCCCTGTTATGCTTCTAAATCTATGCACACAACCATGTTAGCTATGGAACATTGTTTGGGTCTTTGCTTGTAAAAAAAAAACAAAAAAAGTCAAATAACACTATTTAACATAATTTGACTCGTTAAATAACAAAATTATATTTTAAAATGTTGTGTGTGCTGAATTTGCATCCTCAAGCCAAGCCCCACCACTATGGTTAGTAGCACTGCCAAGGCTGTAAAAAAAAATATGTATATAATCTACATTGACGACAGTTTGGAAACTAGAGCTAAGTTGTCTCCCAACTACGCTGACTTCAGTATGCAGAATGACAGTCACTCACAAATATCTTTGATATTTTGATTACCTCGTACCCCTGCACATCGACTCGGTACAGGAACCCCTTGTATATAGCAAAGTTATCATTACTCATTGACTCAGTACTGGTACCCCTTGTATATAGCCAAGTTATCATTACTCATTGTGTATCTATTATTACTTTTATTATTACGTGTTTTACTTTCTATCTCTCTGCATTGTTGATAAGGGCCGTAAGTATTTAATTTCGCCGTTAGTCCACACCTGTTGTTACGAAGCATGTGACTTGATTTGATACAGGTAGGGGCGGCAGGTAGCCTAGTGGTTAGAGCATTGGGCCAATACCTGAAAGGTTCCTGGATCGAGTCACTGAGCTGATAAGGTAAAAACCTGTCTTTCTACCCCTGAACAAGGCAGTACACCTGCTGTTTCCCGGTAGGCCGTCATTTTAAATAAGAATTTGTTCTTAACTGACTTGCCTTGTGAAATAAAATAGATGTTTTTAGCAGCTTTTGGTCGAGCTAGCTTTAGCTTGGTACCTAGCTAGCACCAATGCAACTAGCCTGAAAACAATGACTAGATTGATTTAGCCACTTGTTGTTCTACTGAAATCGAACTTCAGTTCATGACAATAACTATCTAGCTAGCTAGACAATGAACTAAACCATCTAGTGTACACCCCTTCCAGTTTTCCATCTAGTGTACATCCCAAGTAATTAACTGTTGTTTTGGGGCTGTGAGTACCTCTCTTGGTAGCTGTACCCTTTTGGACTTACTTTCATTTTGTACCCGGACATAATTGCTTCTGTTTTGCTGAGGTGCAGAGATAGCTTGTTGTCTATGAGCCATGCATTGATGTTAGTGAGCTCTGCACTCATTATACTCTCCAGTGTGGTTTGGTTTTTGTGAGACAACAGAAGTGCAGAGTCATCTCCATAAAGAAACAAGTGATATGAGCAAGCATCCTTCATAGAACGCCACAGCTTATGGGTTTAGGCTCTGGAAGGCAAATCATTTACATGAACCACTTGTTCCCGCCCAACAAGTAGGACTTAGCCCATTCAAGAGTGGTACTGCCCAATCCCAGAGCCTCTAGCTTGGCAAGTAGGATGCTACGATTAACTGTATCAAAAGCCTTCTGGAGGTCAAGCAGCACAATTCCACATAAGTTACTATTATCAATCTCCTTCCTTATGTGGTAATTTAAGTATAGGGGGCATGAGTCAGTAGATTATGATTTTCTGAACCCTGACTGAAATTCAAACATGAGATTGAGTATGTAAACAAACAGAGCTGCACATGAAACACTCTCCAATATCTTGGTCATGACACTGAGGATAGAGACTGGCCTGTAGTTCCCAGGGACGGTCTTACTCCCCTTCTGGTGCAAAGGATTGACTGGCCATTTTCATGTACCTTGATCGAGAGTTTTTTTTTTATATATATATTAAAAAATTACCCCTTTTTTTTCTCCCCAATTTTGTGGTATTCAATTGGTATAAGTTACTGTCTTGTCTCATCGCTGCAACTCCCGCACGGACTCGGGAGAGGCAAAGGTCGAGAGCCATGCGTCCTCCGAAACACAACCCAACCAAGCCGCACTGCTTCTTGACACAAAGCACATCCAACCCGGAAGCCAGCCGCACCAATGTGTTGGAGGAAACACCGCACACCGAGTGACTTGGTCGATGTGCACTGCACCCAGCCCGCCACAGGAGTCGCTAGTGCGCGACGAGACAAGGATATATTTCTTAAAGGCCTTGTTCCTTGATTCAATGATTTCATGATTAAACCAAGTGTTGGATCTCTGCTTTACTCTAACTTGTCTAATGGGACCCACAGTGTTAACAATCCAGAAGATTTGTCCAGAGGAACCTACTCTTGAAAGCCTCCCAGGGTCCATCAATGCTCACACTAGTCAGCACAGGTGATTAGTCAACTTTACCAAGTCGCTCCCTGTCAACACTATACTTTGAGGGGCTCAGACTATTACAGTTTTAAGAAAGAGATAGGGAGAGCGAGATGTAGTGTTTGAGACAGAGAGGAGAGATGGGGTGTGTCAAATCAAATCAAATTGTATTTGTCACATGCTTTTGTAAAAAACAGGTGTAAACTAACAGTGAAATATAGAAAAAATAATAACAGGAGGAATAAATACACAAATGAGTAACAATAACTTGGCTATATACACAGGGTACCTCTACCGAGTCGATGTGCAGAGGTACAAGGTAATTGAGGTAGATATACACTCCTGTTCAAAAATTTGGGGTCACTTAGAAATGTCCTTGTTTTCCATGAAAACACACATGAAATGAGTTGCAAAATTAATAGGCAATATAGTCAAGAAGTTGACAAGGTTCTAAATAAAGATTTTTAATTGAAATAATAATTGTGTCCTTCAAACTTTGCTTTTGTCAAATAATCAAATAATTAAATAATTTGCAGCAATTACAGCCTTGCAGACATTTGGCATTATTGTTGTCAATTTGTTGAGGACTTGAGAGGGGTCTGTTTCTCAAACTAGACACTAATGTACTTGTCCTCTTGCTCAGTTGTGCACCGGGGCCTCCCACTCCTCTTTCTATTCTGGTTAGTGACAGTTTGTGCTGTTCTGTGAAGGGAGAAGTACACAGCGTTGTACCATATCTTCATTTTCTTGGCAATTTCACGCATGGAATAGCCTTCATTTCTCAGAACAAGAATAGACTAACGATTTTCAGAAGAAAGGTATTTATTTCTGGCCATTTTGAGCCTGTAATCAAACCCACAAATGCTGATGCTACAGATAATCAACTAGTCTAAAGAAAGTCTGTTTTATTGCTTCTTTAACTAGCACAACAGTTTTCAGCTGTGCTAACATAATTGCGAGAGGGTTTTCTAAAGATCAATTAGCCTTTTAAAATTTGGAACTTGAATTAGCTAACACAACATGCCATTGGAACACAGGAGTGATGGTTGCTGATGAAGGGCCTCTGTACACCTATGTAGATATTCCATAAAAAATCTGCTGTTAACAACTACAATAGTCATTTACAACATTAACAATGTCTACACTGTATTTCTGATTAATTTGATTTGATTTTAATGGACAAAAATATGTGCTTTTCTTTCAAAAACAAGAACATTTCTAAGTGACCCCAAATTTTTGAACGGTAGTGTGTATATACATATAAGTAGGGGTAAAGTGAGTAGGCAACAGGATAGATAAACAGCATCAGCAGTGTAATGTAATGAGTCAAAAGAGTAAGTGCATTGTACATGGTGATCTATGATGAAGAGGATCTGATGTAATAGTCAGCCTCGAGCTCAGCAATAGGACTTATAGTATCTTATTCATAACTAACAGACTGCCCACAGGGCATTTGACTACTATTCTAAGACTGAGAGTAAGAGGAATAAGAACAAACAAGAGAAAGAGAGAGGGAGAACGAGAGAAAGGCATGTTGTCCAATATATGTATAGCCATCTCGAAAACCAACAGCAAATATTGGGTGCTATAGCTAGCTAGCAAGTTGAGGCTATGGAGTTCAAATCTGAAATGACGGAAGTGGACGGAAAACACCTACACGTTGGCCAAAGCCCGTACTCAGTCCCTCTCCTTACAAAGCACCAAAAATAGCTAACCATACCCAAATATTATGACCCTATGTCACCTCAACAGACTACGTACAGTAAATGAGAGAGGTAAAAAATATATGATATAGAAAAAAACGGAGAGTGAGAGTAGAGAGAGAGTCATGGACTCACCCGAGCATCGTCCTCGTGACTGTCGCTAGTGTCCTCTGTCTTGTGGTGGCCGGCTGAGGAGCGAGCGTCCCTCTTGCGGCTGGCGTCTGTCCCCTCCAACTGCCTCTCCCCATCTGGAGGCAACACAGAGACAGCAGGGTCAGAGGGAGAGCCTTAATCATCAACATCATCATCATCATTGCCATCATCTTTGGCAGCAACATCATTGTAATTAGTAGTATCATCATGATTATCATCCTCATCATCATAATCATCCCCATCATTACATCATCCTCTCTATCGTTAGCAGTATCATTATTATCATTGTCATCATCATCATCACCACCACCACCATCATCTTCATCAGTATAACATTCATCATCAGTAGTCATTACCATTGGTGCCATCCTCATCAAATATAATGTCAAATATCTTACACAATAAGTGAGAGAGAGAGAAACAGCAGCCAGCTGAGGAAGAGAAAGAAGGAGGGAAAGAGAGAGAAATAAAAAAAATAGGGACAAAAAGAGGGAGAGAAGGAGAGGTTTATCTTGTGAGGAACAGAGAAGGCTGGGCCTCTGTCATGCTGCAGATGAATTATGGGAGCTTTTTGGTGTGATGATGACTGCTGGGTTGGCCAAGGGAGACCAGGATTTAAACCCAGGGCAAGTCTACGGTAACGGAATTATACTTTGACACCGTTTTCTTTCTTTAAAATGTATGCCAAATACAACTATTTACTTCAAAGTGTAACTAACAATACTCTATGCACAATAACTACTTTCAACAATTTCCACTAAAACTTTTACAAAAAAACATATCTAGTGGAAGAACTGTGCAGATGCAAACTTTGGTGACTGAATTATAGTAAAATCGCCGTCAGGGTTTTACGCGACAATGTTTTCAAAAACGAAATATCACGTCCGAATTAAGATTCAAAGATGTCTGCAGAAAGAACCGTGTGTCATCTATGACCTGGCACTGAGATATGGACATGAATGTCATTCTCCTCATGTTTCACAACATCACAGTGCAGCACAGCAAAGTTCAATAAAGTGCAGTAGAGTAAAGTACAGTAAAGTAGCGTATAATTCAGTACAATAGAGTACCATACAACATACTGTACCGTATTGTACTATACTCTACAGTTATCTACTCACTGTACAGTATTGTAATGTACTATACTTGGTATTTTATTAGGATCCTCATTAGCTTTTGCGAAAGTAGCAGCTACTCTTCCTGGGGTTCACAAATGAAACAAGGCATAATGACATAATACAGAAGATTAATAGACAAGAACAGTTCAAGGACAGAACTACATCAATCTACAAATGGCATACGTAGTCTACATAGTGGTTGCTCCTTTAAAAGTTGTGTCATGCTGCGGCACACCTTGCGTGCTGCCGCAGAATTCTGTGGCACGTCATTAAATTGTCAGCCATTTTTTTCTGTTACTGCAAGTTATTGCTAGTTTGACCACCAGAGGGCATCTTTGAGAAGCATTTGATAATATTCTGTATTGTCATAACTAGAGAATTTAAAACCTTTTTTTGTAATAACATAGTATATGGGATTGACTTTAAGAAATTTGGCTTAATTAATTTGATTAATATTATGGTGTTTCTATTCCAAAAAAAATGAAACCCTCAGGGTTTCAGTTAGGATGGAATGGAAAATATGGAGCTGTACAAAGTGACGGCCGGGAGTAGCGTACAGGATCGGAGGATTCTAAATTGCTTGTCTTCATGAGAACTTTGTTCCAATTTTCTGTAAATCAGTGATATTTATTCCCGTAGTAATTTGTTATGGATCCATATCTAAATCATCTGCAATTTTAAATTTGAGTATTTGTTTTATCATTATTTTATTAATGAAATGTGTTTTGTTTATTAGGCTACAATACATACTGTAGTAAACATGGGAAAGTGCCTAATTCCTTACATAAGGGAGAGCAGGCCATGTTTGTACTACAGAATGTGGGGCACGCGGGAGACCAATGTTATTTCATAGTTGTGATATCTTCACTATTATTCTGTAGAAAATATACAATGTAGAAAATAGTAAAAATAAAGAAATATTGTGGAATGAGTAGGTGTGTCCAAACTTTTGACTGGTACTTGCTTAATTCATTTGATTAATATTATTGTGTTTCTATTCCATGAAAAATGACAAACCCTCTGGGTTTCCGTCAGGATGGAACAGAAAATATGGCGCTGTACAACGTGACGCTCATAAATTCAGAGAATTGTCAGTTTGTAAATTCAAACTGTTTCACACTGAGCACACACTGGACGTTCGGGGCCGAGGAGGAGGGTTGATTTGAGCGTTCTGGCCTTTCAACGACAGTCAAGCACCCAAGCTAACGTTGGCTAGCTTGCTAGCTACTTCCAGACACAAATGAGAACACTCTAGCAGAACTGGTTAGACAGTTTTCGTGTTAACCAGAGCGTTGGTGACTAACTTTGCTCCTGGAACAAAATTATTCACGCTTTTTTGCCGACGTTTACTGACACCGGCCATATTATTTTTACTGCAGTTTTATTTCTTTACCGACCTATTGTTCACCTAATACCTTTTTTGCACTTTTTTGCACTATTGGCTCGAGCCTGTAAGTAAGCATTTCGCTGTAATACCTGTTGTATTCAGCGCACGTGACAAATAAACTTTGATTTGATTTGATTTTAATGGGCAAAAATGTGCTTTTCTTTCGAAAATTGAGGAGATTTCTAAATGACTTTTGAACGGTAGTGTATGTCTATGATAGGGGATTGGTCCAGTCCGGTCCATCTGTGGACGTTAACATCAAGGCCAGGGTGGACTGACCAAATTTGGACATCCGGAGTCATTTGGTGCTCAGTGGGTGAAGATGTTACAGTAAATGGAAAGAGAGGAGGCTCATGGGTAGGTGTCAGTAAGAGCTGGTAATAACTGGAGAGCGAGAGAGAGAGGTAGCGAGAGAGAGTGGGGGGAGGGGGAAGAGGGAGTGTTTTCCAGACTGGCTGTTAACACTCTTGGTTTGACTAGCAGACAACACAAAGACAAATAATATAGTTATGAGCTGAACATAACAATATGCCAGTGGATGAGAGGACCGTAGCAGGTGACCCAATTGTGGTTTGTGACTATTATAATTTCCCATTTTAACTATTCAATTTTAGTAATTAGCTCAGTTGGTAGAGCATGGCGCTTGTAACACCAGGGTAGTGGGTTCGATTCCCGGGACCACCCATACGTAGAATGTATGCACACATGACTGTAAGTCGCTTTGGATAAAAGCGTCTGCTAAATGGCATATATTATATATATATTATATTAATTCTATTTGATTTCTTGTTAATACCATTGCCAATTTGGTAACGAAACTACGAGTTATAATCACTTAATAATGAATAAACAAAATGTATATCAGTAAAATCACTCATTGGGTAGGTCTACCATTACCTCTAATTATTATAAGGCACAAGTCAATATTTTTTAAACTTACAGAAGTTGCTCCAAAACTAAATATAAGTGTTGATATTAGTTGGCACGGGTCCTTACTGTAACGGTTTTCTAGGTGTGGTGAAGGAGAGTCGGACCAAAACGCAGCGTGTAGATTGCGATCCATGTTTAATCAATCAAACAAACGTAAACACGAAATAACACAAACACTGCAAAACGTAACGAAAACCGAAACAGCCTATACTTGTCAACTAACACAGCGACAGGAACAAAGACACTAAGGACAATCACCCAACAAACTCAAAGAATATGGCTGCCTAAATATGGTTCCCAATCAGAGACAACGATAAACACCTGCCTCTGATTGAGAACCACTCCAGACAGCCATAGACTTTGCTAGATCACCCCACTAGCTACAATCCCAATATATACACACCAAAACCCTAAGACAAAACACACCACAATACAAAATCCCCATGCCACACCCTGGCATGACCCAATACATAAAGATAAACACAAAATACTTCGACCAGGGCGTGACACTTACGTCAACATCATTGTGTTTTGATGCATTTCTGATACCTTTGAAAGGTGCATTATTATTTGTTTGTGTGTATGTTTGTGTGTGTGCGTGTTTGTGCACCAGTGTGTATACATGTGTGTGTCACCATATCACAGGGGAACCATTATGATCCCCATCTCTCCATTCTTCCTGAAAAAAAAACCCGCAGACAAACACAATGGAAGATGGAGTACGGACCCAATTCAATTCCAATCAGTAACAGGGTTTTTAACACTATATGAAGGCTTTAGTTATTTGCAGATACCAGTTACTGGACAGGCCTCAATGTGTTTCACTATATCTTCAGGTGGAGTTCACATAAAATGCCATCTATATCCTATTCAGTTCAATCTCCTTTTATTTGTATTGCACTATATAGGGTCTTATTCGGGTGCCTGTTCAGAAATGCATAACATTGCCAAGGTTTGGAGAGGGGTATAATAAAAGGATGGCGCCTGGGTCATCGACTCCATCATAAAAATCTGAGGATAACTTTTTGTGGTCCCACAATGCAATTACTGTGAAAGTGGCTCATCACTGCACACAGAGCAGATTGGCACACTCACACACACACACAAATGCACATATACTCAAACTCTTATCACACTTACTCAGTAGCAATAAAAGAATTCCTAAATGCTGTGTGCAAAATACAAAATATTGTATTTCTCTTTCACACAAACAAAAACACACACTGGCTGAGTGTGTGAGCTAGCAGAAGGCGCGGCAGTGATTAAATGGGAGCATGCGTGGAGAGAAAGCAGCCATAAAGCATAAATTGAGGTAATGGTTTTCCAATACGTCCTCTAAACACTGAATGAGTGGCTGACTGGGGTTTATGTAGGGACGCCTGAGCACCAGGGAGGAGAACTGGAGTGGGGGGGAAGAGTGTATTACGACTCACCCATCCTTTCTTGCATGTGAGAGAGAGAGAGAGAGAGAGAGAGAGAGAGAGAGAGAGAGAGAGAGAGAGAGAGAGAGAGAGAGAGAGAGAGAGAGAGAGAGAGAGAGAGAGAGAGAGAGAGAGATTTCACTTAGGTTTCTTGGTATTTTCTTTTTACCACATTCTTGCCTGCATACACTTTTTATACCTCCCATGCGCATGCCGGTTAAGAGTGGTAGTAGTCATGTGCAGATGTGGGTGGGAGTCCATTTTAATAAATCCAGTGACTATACACCATCAGAACTAAAACTATGAATTTATAACACTAATAACATAAAATGTATTTTCAAAATAATAGAATAGCATAGTTTGAGTTTCATTATGTTACATCCAAATGAATTAAATCAATAGTTCATTATTTTGTTCATTAAACAGACAAGACATACCTACCCGTACTGGCCAAAACCCTTTGGGCTCCCGAGTGGCGCAGCGGTCTAAGGCACTGAAACTTATAAGAAATCCCATCCGACGAACCATCAAACATGCAAACCGTTAATACAGGACTAAGATTGAATCATACTACACCGGCTCCAACGCTCTTCGAATGTGGCAGGGCTTGCAAACTATTAAAGACTACAAATGAAAGCACAGCCGTGAGCTGCCCAGTGACACGAGCCTACCAGATGAGCTAAATTACTTCTATGCTCACTTCGAGGCAAGCAACACTGAAGCATGCATGAGAGCATCAGCTGTTCTGAATGACTGTGTGATAATGCTCTCCGTAGCCGATGTGAGTAAGAACTTTAAACAGGTCAACATTCACAAGGCCACATGGTCAGACGGATTACCAGTACGTGTTCTTCAAGCATGCGCTGACCAACTGGCAAGTGTCTTCACTAATATTTTCAACCTGTCCTTGACTGAGTCTGTAATTCCAAAATGTTTCAAGCAGACCACCATAGTCCCTGTGCCCAAGAACACAAAGGTATCCTGCCTGTAGTCATGACGTGCTTTGAAAGGTTGGTCATGGCTCACATCAACACCATTATCCCAGAAACCCTAGACCCACTCCAATTTGCATACCACCCCAAAAGATCCACAGATCTCTATTGCACAAGAACACAAAGGTAACCTGCCTGTAGCCGTGAAGCACATTGAAAGGCCGATCATGGCTCACGTCAACACCGTTATCACAGAAACCCTAGACCCACTCAATTTGCATACCGCCCACCCCAAAAGATCCACAGATCTCTATTGATCTGCACACTGTCCTTTCCTACCTGGACAAAGGGAACACCTATGTGAGAATGCTATTCTTTGACTGCAGCTCAGTGTTCAACACTATAGTGCCCTCAAAGCTCATCAGTAAGCTAAGAACCCTGGGACAAAACACCTCCCTCTGCAACTGGATCCTGGACTTCCTGACGGGCCATCCCCAGGTGGTAAGGGTGGTAAGGGTAGGTAACAACACATCTGCCACACTGACCTTCAACACGGGGGCCCCTTAGGGGTGCGTGCTCAGTCCCCTCCTGTACTCCCTGTTCACTCATAACTGCATGATCAGTCACGACTCCTACACCATCATTAAGTTTGCCGACGACACAACAGCCTGATCACCGACAACGATGAGACAGCCTTTAGGGAGGAGGTCAGAGACCTGGCCATGTGGTGCCAGGATAACAACCTCTCCCTCAAAGTGATCAAGACAAAGGAGATGATTGTGAACTACAGGAAGAGGAGGACAGAACACGCCCCCATTCCCACCAAAGGGCTGTAGTGGAGCAGGTTGAGCGCTTCAAGTTCCTTGGTGTCCACATCACCAACAAACTATTATGGTCCAAACACACCAAGACAGTCGTGAAGAGGGTACGACAAAGCCTATTCACCCTCAGGAGACTGAATTTGGCATGGGTCCTCAGATCCTCAAAAAGGTCTACAGCTGCGAGAGCATCCTGAGTGGTTGCATCACTGCCTCGTATGGCAACTGCTCGGCCTCAGACCACAAGGCACTACAGAGGTTAGTGCGTACGGCCCAATACATCACTAGGGCCAAGCTTCCTGCCATCCAGGACCTCTATACCAGGAGGAAGGCCCTAAAAATTGTCAAAAATGCCAGCCACCCTAGTCATAGACTGTTCTATGACTATGGCAAGCGGTACCGCACGGCAAGTGCTACCGGAGCGCCAAGTCTAGGTCCAAAAGGCTCTTAACAGCTTCTACCCCAAGCCATAAGACTCTTAAACAGCTAATCAAATGGCTAAACAGACCATTTGCATTACCCCCCCCCCCAAACCCCCATCTTTTGAATGGTAGTGTATATATAAATCTGGGCACACACCCTTGGCATTCAGGCTTGGCTTCATCAGACCAGATAATGTTTTTTCTCATGTTCTGAGATTCTTTAGCTGCCCTTTGACAAATTCTAAACTTCTTCCATTTAAAAATGATGGAGGCCACTGTGTTCTTGTGGACCTTCAAAGCAGCAGAAATGTTTTGGTACCCTTCCCTAGATCTGTGCCTAGACACAACCCTGTCTCGGAGCTCTACGGACAATTCCTTCGACCTCATGGCTTGGTTTTTTATCTGACATGCACTGTCAACTGTGGGACCTTATGTGCCTTTCCAAATCATATCCAATCAATTGAATTAACCACAGCTGGACTCCAATCAGGTTGTATGAACATTTCAAGTATTATCAAGAGAAACAGGATGGACCTGAGCTCAATTTCGAGTCTCATAGAAAAGGGTCTGAATATTTACGTGAATACGGTATCTATGTTTTATATTTAATAAAGTTGCACCAAAAAAATGTAAACATGTTTTCGCTTTGTCATTATGGGTTATTGTGTGTAGATGCCTGAGGATTTTTGTTTATTTAATCCATTTTAGAATAAGGCTGTAACGTAACAAAATGTGGAAAAAAGTCTGGATACTTTCCGAAGGCACTGTATACGGCACATTGACCTTTAGATGCAAAACACCAGGGTTTTGTAATATCCTGTTGAAAATTCTTACAAAACATCTGTAGATTACCTAAATAATGTATTACAAGGACTTGTGAACTGATACATCTTGAACATAAGGCGTTGTTCTCCAAAGTGACTTCAAGGATAAAGTTCACAGTTAATGAACTACAGCATACATTTACAAAGAACAAACCATAGAGGTGCATTCCTCATCCACCTCCCTTATGTAACCAAACCCTGATCCTCAAATATGTATGAGTGAACGAAGACTCTGACACACAGATCTCCCAAAACATCTTGATGCGAAGCAAATGTATACTTCAGATAGCATCTGAGACTGCAGAAAGAGAAGGTGAACAACAGATAGGGCTTGTAAAATCCTAAAATCCACCATGCAGCAGCCGAAGCTTTGGGATTCAAAGACCTTGCCCCATTCTCAAACTAGGCATTCACACAGAGGCTGGTGATGCTCAGTGTTTGATTTACTGAAGGAATTCATCATTGGACTGCACTGTACAGTACGTGCCCAAACTGAGCTTTACTTAACAACTTCCATAAATAGAGATGAGAGATTAAGTGCATCATCCGTACCGAAACAAGAACCAGTAAAGAATTGGGTTGTCGGTTTGACCGGATTAGTAAGATCCTTTGGGATGGAATAACATGATTGCAAAATATGAGGGGCATTGTCTCTCCAAGGAAAGGGAGGGATGAAAGGAGAGGATGCACTGTGTGCAGGTCTTTATTCCAGCCTCGTGCTACTTAACACACAGATTGAACTAATGAATGAATCATCAAGCCCTTGATTGGTTGCATCAGGTGGGTTAGTACTGGGTGGGCTCCAGGACCAGGTTGGAAGAACGTTGCTCCAACATTTAGATCTAACATCTGTGCATCCAGTTTTGTGTGTTGGAATGTTCCGGAAGCGTTCCATCACAAAAGTTACACAAACAGCCCGGCCTCATTCCCAAAACTGCAGAGGGATGTTCCTTGACGGGTGAAATGTGACCCAAGTGGAACGCTTTCCGCCTACAGTACATTTAACAACATTTTCATTTGGATAAATGCATTCTGATCATTTTCAGAGGAACATTCTCTTCTAACATCATAATCGACACTCCCTCAGGGACCTGGAGTGAGAACTGTCTCCGTGTTCCAAAGAGCGGTACCGTATCTAGTTATCTGGGAAAGTAGTGGAGTTAAATTAAGACTTGAGTCGTGAATAATGCTAGGACAGGCTCCCCGACGGGGAGGATGCAGAGGTTTGTGGGACAAATCCCACAATGAGAGAAAAAGCAACCGGAATGGGATTCCACAGACTAACTAGTTTAAACTGGTTTAATCCAAACCAAGATATGCACAGATCCATAAAACAAGGACACTCACATCCAAACTTTAATCCGCACAGGCTGAATCCTTGAGAAACACGACACGGGCTACTTGGAGTTTTGTATTAATAATTTATGTCCATAAAAAAAATGTGAGGGATATGCTCGTATTGCAAATTAGGATTTGGATCTGTATAAATAGAACAGCCCTAAAGAAAATTAATTTTCCAAGTAGCACTATCCCACTGGGCAAAAACTGGTTGAATCAACGTTGTTTTCACGTCATTTCACCCCAAAATATATGTGATGATGTTGAATCAACATGGAAACCTGATAGGATATGCAAAAAGTCATCAACATAAGGGCATTTCACTTTTTTAACCAAAATACAATGACATGGTGAAATGTTTTGTTGCTTTCACAGTGAATTCAAGTGACTTGACAACTCAACCAAATGTAATTTAAAACTAGATGTTGAACGGACATCTGTATCCAGTGGGATAGTGTCAAGCGTGATCATGGCTGATGACATAACGGGTCAGGGGGCAAGTCGAACCGCGAGCTCAGATAATAGCTGAGAGAGAAGTGGCTGACCCAGTCCCTCTCCTGCGACTGGGCCTCCCCTCCTCGCCATGCTACGCCCCACCATGACGATTCTAATGAAATCATTAAGGTCCGACCGGCAGGTTAATGGGAGCCAATCGAGTGTGTGCTACACCAGCAGGCCCATCACCATGGGAACCAAGGGCAGAATAAAAAAGCACTCCGATATTACACACTGCAGTTCCAGACAGCCTAATCTGTTCCTGTCCCACGGTTCTAAAAACACCAAGGCTGGTTGGTATGGAGATAAGAGAGACAGAGCTTTGTCCTCTACGGGACAGAGATAGTGAGTTCTTTAGAGAGGGGTTTTAGGGCAAAGTCGATGACAGAAAGTATTAAGAACCACAAAAACAAAAGTCTTATCAACAGTTGATAAGGGCATACCCCGAAGAGATTCAAACAAGGATTGAGTATATGGGAAACGTTTAAGTCCTTGGCACAGCTGCCTTTTATCAACGATAATATTCCGTTTGCTGGCCCTTACTGAAATGAGTCTTAGCTTACTAGCAACTCTATGAGGTTCGGGTTACTTGCATCCCTACGAGGCTCGGGTTACCATCTTCCTTGTCCAGCCTTTCACAGACATTGACAAACAGCCGGGCTAAAGTTACACTGCAAATCTGCCCCAGACAGTCATCAGTTACAGACAGTAGTCGATAGAAAGGGGAAGACAACAGAATACAAATCAAAGAGGTGTAGCATTACTAGAGCACAAAGAGAGACGAGAAGGGGTGGTTGAGCGAGAGGTGGGGAGAGAAAGTGGAGAATTGAGAGCAAATACAAGAAAGGATGGGTAAGTGAAAAAGAGACAGGGAAGTTTGAGTTACTGAGGCAATGGTCTAGATAAAATGGGAAACAGGTTCAATATGGAGCAATACAGTTGTGGACATTAAAACCTTATTTTTAAAGAGTCCTGCTCCATGGTATAGGTTTTTGTGACCAACTACTGATTGAATATGCAAAAGTGTTGTGTTGCACACAACCTAACTTTTTAATGGCCACAACTATAGGTTATGAGAAGAAGAGACCGGGAGATACAAGCTGTTAGCGAGAGAGATAGGGAGAGACAGGGAGTTAGACAAGGAATCAGAAGTTGGGATAGCGAGGGACTACCATAGAGGAAGTTATTGACACGGTTTGTCTCCTCGCATTGGGAAAACTGTCCGAGGTAACACTGACTGTGCTCCTGACTGTGCTCTGACTATGCTGCTGACTGTGCTCCTGACTGTGCTCCTGACTGTGCTCTGACTATGCTGCTGACTGTGCTTTAACTGTGCTCTGACTGTGATCTGACTATGCTACTGACTGTGCTCTGTCTATGCTGCTGACTGTGCTTCTTACTGTCCTCTGACTATGGTCTGACTATGCTGCTGACTGTGCTCCTGACTGTGCTCCTGACTGTGCTCCTGACTGTGCTGCTGACTGTGCTCCTGACTGTGCTCTGACTATGCTGCTGACTGTGCTCCTGACTGTGCCCCTGACTGTGCTGCTGACTGTGCTCCTGACTGTGCTCTGACTATGCTGCTGACTGTGCTCCTGACTGTGCCCCTGACTGTGCTCCTGACTGTGCTCTGACTATGCTGCTGACTGTGCTCTGACTATGCTGCTGACTGTGCTCCTGACTGTGCTCCTGACTATGCTGCTGACTGTGCTGCTGACTATGGTCTGACTATGCTGCTGACTGTGCTCCTCACTGTGCTCCTGACTGTGCTCTGACTATGCTGCTGACTGTGCTCCTGACTGTGCTTTGATTATGCTGCTGACTGTGCTCCTGACTATGCTCCTGACTGTGCTCCTGACTGTGCTCTGACTATGCTGCTGACTGTGCTCCTGACTGTGCTCCTGACTATGCTCCTGACTGTGCTCTGACTATGCTGCTGACTGTGCTTTAACTGTGCTCTGACTGTGCTCTGACTATGCTGCTGACTGTGCTCTGACTATGCTGCTGACTGTGCTTCTTACTGTCCTCTGACTATGGTCTGACTATGCTGCTGACTGTGCTCCTGACTGTGCTCTGACTATGCTGCTGACTGTGCTCCTGACTGTGCTGCTGACTGTGCTCCTGACTGTGCTCTGACTATGCTGCTGACTGTGCTCCTGACTGTGCTCTGACTATGCGGCTGACTGTGCTGACTATGCTGCTGACTGTGCTCTGACTATGCTGCCGACTGTGCTCCTGACTGTGCTCTGACTATGCTGCTGACTGTGCTTTAACTGTGCTCTGACTGTGCTCCTGACTGTGCTTTAACTGTGCTCTGAGTATGCTCCTGACTGTGCTTTAACTGTTCTATGACTGTGCTCCTAACCGTGCTTTAACTGTGCTCTGCACAATGCTGCTGACTGTGCTTTAACTGTGCTCTGACTGCTTTAACTGTGCTCTGACTGTGCTCTGACTATGCTGCTGACTGTGCTGCTGACTGTGCTGTAACTGTGCTCTGACTATGCTGCTGACTGTGCTTTAACTGTGCTCTGACTGTGCTCCCGAAACTTGCTGAATATTGCACTCGGTGTAATAAAGATATAAAAGACATATGGTGCAGAAACAAGCCCTGAGCCTTTACAAACAGGAACTGTGGAATGGAGGAAAGAGAGAGGAAAGAAAAAGAGAAAATGAAGAGATGCGCAAAAAGGAACGAAAACTATTTTGCCACGGGCAATGCACCTTGGAGAGAGCTGACCATCAGAGAGAATGGCTAATATCAGAGAAGAGGAGGGAAAGAATAACCTATCTCCCCATCTCTCTCTCCATCTCTTTCTCTCTCACCCACACACAGCAGTGAATCTCTATAGCCTACAGTACCAGGTCTGCTATGTGAGGTTGCTATATTATAAGTATCAACTCTCAAGACAAAGCGACATTTCCAAGCACAAACTTATACAATTATTAGATGACAACTTCAGGGAGAGAAAGCACATGTGACGAGTTATGAGCCTATCACCTGTGACTTGACGTCTTGACATCGGCTACTCAACATCAATGTCTATTACCAGAGCATCCTCCTCCGTCCCCCTTCTCTTCGTTATTGAAGGCTGTGGAGTGAGGCTGAGCAAAAGGGCAGCACAGTCAGACTACTGGGCTATTAATCAGTGTCACAGCAGCACTGGGCTCGATTACTGCATGTTAATTGCACAGATCAGTGCAGTTTATTTGCTATAATTAGCCAACCCCAATTGCCCATCCCAGCAGAGCCCGAGGTGGGCCGCCTCACCACACTTAATGAATGAGACAGTGTGTGTGTGTGTGTGTGTGTGTGTGTGTGTGTGTGTGTGTGTGTGTGTGTGTGTGTGTGTGTGTGTGTGTGTGTGTGTGTGTGTGTGTGTGTGTGTGTGTGTGTGTGTGTGTGTGTGTGTGTGTGTGTGTGTGTGTGTGAGTGAGAGAGAGAGAGAGCAAAAGAGACTGAATTGTGGACGTGGACAGTGTTTTGTAGAAAGAAACTCTTCCTCTCCACGTCTCCTCTCAGGACCTGAGAGGTGAAAACAAAACAACATAGTCCGTTCTTTCAGATCGGTGCAGATTAAAGTAGAAATGCTGTAGAGATCTGTTTAATGATGTGCAGTAATCTAGGTCAGGGGTACAGAGGCTGGGAGCCAGGCAGTGGGCTATAGCAGTCCGCTCTGCCCCTTCTTTCATCCTCTCGGATTCTCAAAACTCTCTCTCAAAAAAAGTTGATTCTGGTAGTGTGAAAAGTGCGAAAACTTTGGCCTTTCGTGTGACTTGGCTAATATATGACAAGGTTAAAAAGACTCATCTTATTGTGGCTGCATGAGCCTAATAGTAACTCTCCTTTTCCAACTATGCACTCTACTGCTACTCCTCCTTACCCGCTCTGTCTAACTTTTGTTCTTTATTTGTTTCGTGTTTACCGTCCGTTTTCCTGTCTCAGCTCACCTGTGCACTCTTTCCATCTTTCTGGCTCTTCATAACTATGTCTGTCATTCCTCTCTCTCTCTCTCTCTCTCTCTCTTTGTCTGTTGTCATCTTTCTACGTATTCCCTCCTCCATGTCCCTCCCTGGGCTCTATTTTTGTCTGCTATTAAATCTGCACAATTAGTCAAATGCATGCTCGTTGGCAATATTGACCTGTTAAAGCCAGCGCTCTATAATTTTCTAACCCTTTGCGCCAGGATTGGTAATTTACCTGTTCTATATGTGCTCCGTTGCGCTGAGGTGGGAGGTGTGGCAATATCTTAGGTGTGTGCTTTAAATATACTTAAGAATCAAAAATAAATGGAATTGCTCAAATGTAATTCAGAATCAAAAGTAAAATAATGAATCATTTCAAATTCCTTATATTATGCAAACCAGACAGCACAATTACTTTTTTATTATTATTTTTTATTACGGATAACCAGGGGCACACTACAACGCCCTGACAATAATTTACAAACAAAGCATTTTTGTTTAGTGAGTCCGCCAGATCAGAGGCAGTTGGGATGACCAGGGATGTTCTCTTGATAAGTGTGTGAATTGGACCATTTTCCTGTCAAAATGTAACAAGTACTTTTGGGTGTCAGGTAAAATGTATGGAGTAAACAGTACATTATTTTCTTTAGGAATGTAGTGAAGTAAAAGTAAAAGTTGTCAAAAATATAAACCAAAAACGACTTAAGTAGTACTTTAAAGTATTTTAACTTATTAAGTACTTTACGCCACCGCATATGATCAAGCCCTACTAATATTATAGCCACTGCTGCCCCTTCCCAAGGCGAACCAAGCCAGGCACTGGAACCACCACGTTCTTGTGTTTGCGATTCTATGATTGCGGGGGAAGGATTTTCACCTTCTATGCATCAATTGCCTGGGAAGAGAAAATGCTCAAGCAGGACTCGACAACCCCCAGTTCTGCGAGCATTGTGAAGTACTGACTAGATCGGTTTTGAGAAGGAGGATAAAACGCTCCACTATCTTTACCCCCTCCCTCGGCCATTGGCAGAGGTAGAATGTTATGGATAGCCTCGATTCTATTCTACTGTCTGACAACTTGGTGTTAGGGGATGGCAAGCTAGGACAATGAAGGGAGACAATGATTCATCCCGTGGGTCTCCTCGACTTTGAAAATGACATGGAGGGTGAAGAAACCGCTCTTCCACCATCTTGGCCGGTAGGGATATCCTTGTCCCATCGCGCACCAGCAACTCCTGTGGCGGGCCGGGCGCGGTGCACGCTGACCAGGTCGCCAGGTGCACGGTGCATCCTCCGACACATTGGTGTGGCTGGCTTCCGGGTTGGATGAGCGCCGTGTTAAGAAGCAGTGTGGCTTGGTTGGGTTGTGTTTCGGAGGATGCATGGCTCTCGACCTTCGTCTCTCCGGAGCCCGTACGGGAGTTGTAGCGATGAGACAAGATAGTAACTACTAACAATTGGATAACACAAATTATTATTATTATTTTTTTAAGTCCCTAGTGATTGACGATGACAAGCCCTATTTGACCTAGATAGTTTGTGTGTATGCATTGATATGTAGGGTAAAACTAAAAAAGTTATGTAGTTCTGTCCCTGAGTTGTTCTTGTCTATTGATGTTCTGTATTATGTCATTCTGTATTATGTTTCATGTTTTGTGTGGACCCCAGGAAGAGTAACTGCTGCTTTTTCAGCAGCTAATGGGGATCCTAATAAAATACAAAATACCCATAACATGTTCTATAGTTGCCATTGTGGCCAAGTAGCAGCCTAGGCAAAGAGCTCCTGTAAATGTGCCTTCGGAAAGTATTTAGACCCCTTGACCTTTTCCACATTTTGATACGTTACAGCCTTATTCTAAAATAGATTTGTACACACAATGCCCCATAATGACGAAGCGTAAACTGGTTTTTCAATTTTTGGGGGGGCAAAAACCCAAAAATAAAACCTAATTATTTTATGTCAAGAACAGCTCAAATAAGCAAAGAGAAATGACAGTCCATCATTACTTTAAGTCATGAAGGTCAGTCAATCTGGAACATTTCAAGAACTTTGAAAGTTTCTTCAAGTGCAGTCACAAAAAACATCAAGCGCTTTGATGAAACTGGCTCTCATGAGGACCGCCACAGGAATGAAAGACCCAGAGTTACCTCTGCTGTAGACAATAAGTTCATTTGAGTAACCAGCCTCAGAAATTGCAGCCCTAATAAATGCTTCACATCTCAACATCAACTGTTCACAGGAGACCGTGTGAATCAGGCCATCATGGTCAAATTGTTGTACCAATAAGAAGAATCAGATGACCTTATAATATATAATAATAATATATGCCATTTAGCTGACGCTTTTATCCAAAGTGACTTACAGTCATGTGTGCATACATTCTACGTATGGGTGGTCCCGGGAATCGAACCCACTACCCTGGCGTTACAAGCACCATGCTCTACCAACTGAGCCACAGAAGGACCACTTTATTATTATATTATTATTATATATTACCTTGCCTCCGCAATCACCCGACCTCATCCCAATTGAGATGGTTTGGGATGAGTTGGACCACAGAGTGAAGCAAAAGCAGCAAACAATCCTTCAAGCATGTTGGAAAAGCATTCCAGGTGAAGCTGGTTGAGAGAATGCCAAGAGTGTGCAAAGCTGCCATCAATGCAAAGGGTGGCTACTTTGAAGAATCTAAAATCTAAAATATATGTTGATTTGTTGTTTGGTTGTTTGTTTTTGGTTACTACATGATTCCATATGTGTTATTTCATCGTGTTGATGTTTTCACTATTATTCTACAATGTAAACAATAGAAAACAATAAAGAAAAACCCTTGAATGAGTAGGCATGAGCATTCTAATATAAAAAGAGTACATGCATTTTTTGGCAACATTATCAAATCGTAGTCGCATGCATCATGTAGCCTAGCACACTAGGTTTTGATAAGGTTTGTATCACACCAAAAGTGGCTAGATAGCTCTAAGTGTAGCATATAGCCCTAGGACCCCTGGAACAGGGTTGGATTAGACCCCTGGAACAGGGTTGGATCAGACCCCTGGAACAGGGTTGGATTAGACCCCTGGAACAGGGTTGGATTAGACCCCTGGAACAGGGTTGGATTAGACCCCTGGAACAGGGTTGGATTAGACCCCTGGAACAGGGTTGGATTAGACCCCTGGAACAGGGTTGGATTAGACCCCTGGAACAGGGTTGGATTAGCCCATAGCCTTCAGAACCTAGTGAAACGTGTTCTTATAAGCCCAGTCATGCAATTGCTTGTGAAAACAGAGTTTTGACTGGACCCTATTGAAAAGAGGAACCCAGCTTTCTCATGCTCTATATGTAAAGCTCAATTCTTAAAATGAAGCACATTAATCCACTTTACAACCGGTTGTTGCCTACCTGGCATATTAAAAATGTAACCGTGGGAAGCGCTATTCCATTAGCTATTTTTTGGTGGGACATTCTAAATAACAAAATATTCCACACATATATTAGTAGGCTATATTTAAAGACCAGATTACATTGTGAATAGTCTGATGGGTGAGAATATCATCAAGTGCTTGTCAAATTGTGAATGAGAGACTGATGAAATGTGTGCAGCCTGCACAAGTAACAGAGCAGAGGGCATGTCTTTTCATGCAACTTTTTTTCATCCTTAAAATCGATTCATTCGGCCATAGAATACATTGTAAAAGGAGTGAGCGAGCCATTTGTGCCTCCAGTTGCACAAGGATCTCGTAGAAAACTTGTTACCTGACCCCACCTTTGATGCCACCTTTGTTACCTGACCCCACCTTCAGCAGCAACTGCTTTGCTTCACCATAGAGCTTGTGGTTTCTCAACTGTCACTCTCCCTGTGAAACAGGACAGAAGCTTTTCCTCTGCTTGTATCCGGTATGCGCTTTGTATTTTACTTGGATAGAGTGAGAGTATTGCACAAGAGCTAGAAACAACCTCTTTGTTTCTTGGGCGCCTCCCTGCAAGGAAGGCCCCTCTCTCATCAACTGGTATATTGGAAAGCAAAGGGTTGCATGCCAGTTCGGCTTATTCCACCAAACGGCTGACACCACTTGGGCGCTGTTCAAGGGCATCTCCTTTAACAGGAGATTTGCACTATGACTTTACCGACTGTCACTGCACTTTCATCAGCACATACTTCCTCAGTGTTGGGGCCTCTTGAGGGGTGTTTTGAGCTTTATGAGTGACATATCTCACCACTTTTCCCTGCTTGCAAGAGCGCAAGGAAGCTAGGCATGCTTGTGAATGACCAAAGGCGAGGCGAGTGGAGTCTTGTGAAGAGGAGAAGGGCTCACCTCATTCGACATCCGACCTGTATGTCTCCAACAGACGCTGTGATTGGTACTTCCTGAGCAAATCACCATAAAGTGAGATATCTCACTCATATTATCATAGAATTGAGTTTACGCAAGTTAACCTACATTATAAATTCTCTACTGAGAGTACCGTCTTGAGCGTTAAAAAAATTCACATACACTACATGGACAAAAGAATGTGGACAACAGCTCGTCGAATATCTCATTCTAAAAATGATGGGCATTAATATGGAGTTGGTTTCCCCTTCGCTGCAATAACAGCCTTCACTCCACTAGATTTTGGACTTGCTGCCACAAGAGCATTAGTGAGGTCGGGCACTAATGTTGGGCGATTAGGCCTGTCTCGTAGTGGGGCATTCCAATTCATCCCATATGTGTTCGATGGGGTTGAGGTCAGGGCTTTGTGCAGTTCAGTCAAGTTCTTCCACACTGGTCTTCACAAACCATTTATGTATGGACCTCATTTTGTGCACAGGGGCATTGAGGTCAGGGCTTTGTGCAGTTCAGTCAAGTTCTTCCACACCGGTCTTCACAAACCATTTATGTATGGACCTCACTTTGTGCACTGGGGCATTGTCATGCTGAACAGGAAAGGGCCTCCCCCAAACTGTTGCCACAAAGTTGGAAGCACAGAATTGTCTAGAATGTCATTGTATGCTGTAGCGTTAAGATGTTCCTTTACTGGAACTAAGGGGCCTGGACCGAACCATGAATAACAGCCCCTGACCATTATTTCTCTTCCAAACTTTACAGTTGTAACTATGCATTCGGGTATAGGATCTTTGTCCAGCTCCTGTGAAAAGTTTGGATGTGTGTAAAACTGTCCATATTCTACATTGCTTGAATATTATATTCCCATGGGGAGCGATTATGATGCCTGTAACTGTATTTAGACATGGCCTATTTAGAACAAGTTGGCGTTTCATTTATCATGGACAAACCTTTGAATTGGAGTTGATGACACCGCAATACATAAAAGGCTGTATATACACAACTTGAAACAACCATATATTTAGCCATGGAACATGTTCTGATTGGCCAGGGAGGTGTCAAGCTTTGACACACCTACAACGTATGAATTCATCAAAACCCAGGACTTTTGCACCACTGTGCCCATTATTTCTACTGTAAAATCAGAAAAACTATTTCTGACATACCCAGACCTATAGCGCTACCGCCAGCGATGAGATTTGCCATTGCGTTAGGTTTGTTAAAAGAGAGCCCTCTGTCTATCTCTATTTATCAATGCCTCATACATTGATTATCACTCCATCTCTAAAAGTTGGCTTCGTCATCTCTCCCTTTCTTACTTACACTACATGACAGAAGTAAGTGGAAGCCTGCTCGTCAACAATCTTGTTCAAAAATGATAGGCATTAATATGGAGTTGGTCCCCCCCTGCTGCTCCACTCTTCTGGGAAGGCTTTCCACTAGAAGTTGGAACATTGCTGCGGGGACTTGCTTCCATTCAGCCACAAGAGCATTAGTGAGGTCGGGCACTGATGATGGGCGATTAGGCCTGGCTCGCATTTAGCCTTCCAATTCATCCCAAAGGTGTTCAATGGGGTTGTGCAGGCCAGCCAAGTTCTTATACACACCGATCTCAATAAACCATTTCTGTATGGATCTCGCTTTGTGCACAGGGGCATTGTCATGCTGAAAAAAGGAATGGGCCTTCCCCAAACTATTGCCACAAATTTGGAAGCACATAAACATTTAGAATGTCATTGTATGCTGTAGCATTAAGATTTCCCTTCACTGGAACTAAAAACAGCCCCATACCATTATTCCTCCTCCACCAAACTTTACCGTTGACACTATGCATTCGGGCAGGTAATGTTCTCCTGGCATCCGCTAAAGCCAGATTTGTCTGTCCGACTGCCAGATGGTGAAGCGGGATTCATCACTCCAGAGAACACGTTTCCACTGCTCTGTAGTCCACTGGCGGCGAGCTTTACACCACTCCACCGGTGCTTGGCAGTCCGCATGGTGATCTTAGACTTGTGTGTGGCTGCTCGGCCATGGAAACCCATTTCATGAAGCTCCCGAAGAACCGTTATTGTGCTGACGTTGCTTCCAGAGGCAGTTTGAAACTTGGTAGTGAGTGTTGCAACCGAGGACACACCGTTTTTATGTGCTTCAGCACTCGGCGGTCCCATTCTGTGAGCTTGAGTGGCCTACCACTTTTCGGCTGTGCCATTGTTGCTCCAAGACAATTCCACTTCACAATAACCTACAGTTGAACGGAGCAGATATTTGACGAACTGACTTTTTGGAAAGTTGGCATAGTGCCACATTGAAAGTCACAGAGCTCTTCAAAATGGCCATTCTACTGCCAATGTTTTCTATGGAGAGTGCTCGATTTTATACACCTGTCAGCACCTGTCAGCAACTGAAAAAACGTCTGTCTATTCATGGATGAACAGTTACCTATCCAATAAGGACTTGGATTTCTGTGCAGTTGTGTAGTCGGGTGCGGAAAATAAGGACATAGACAACTTGCAGTTGGTCCAAATCTGAGCAGCATGTACTGCACTTAGATGTACACAGAGGGCATATGTCAATGACATGCATGTCAATATCCCCTGGCTCAAAGCTGACTGCAACTCTATTGTCTTTGTGCGAGGTGTCGATGTTACCGAGGTACAGAACAGAGGCTGGGAAACACACCCAGGTAACTCAAGCTAGCAATAAAAGCAGATAAAAAAGAACACCTTATGGTACAACAGGGTCAGTAAAAAGACACACAGACATGTATGCATTTTGTATTGAATTTTGCATTGTATTATGTACAGTACCTGTCAATAGTTTGGAAAAACACATACTCAATGGTTTTTCTTCATTTGTTACTATTGTCTACATTGTAGAATAATAGTGAAGACATCAAAACTATGAAATAACACATATGGAATCATGTAGAAACAAAAAAAGTGTTAAACAAATCAAAATATATTTTATATTCTTCATGTAGATATCCTTTGCCTTAAGGACTCTTGGCTTTCTCTCAACCAGCTTCACCTGGTATACTTTTTCCAAAGTCTTGAAGGACTTCCCACTTATGCTGAGCAGTTGTTGGCTGCTTTTCATTCACTTTGCCGTCCAACTCATCCCAAACCATCTCAATTGGGTTGAGGTTGGGAGATCATCTGATGCAGCACTCCATCACTCTCCTCCTTGGTCAAATAGCCCTTACACAGCCTAGAGGTGGGTTGGGTCATTGTCCTGTTGAAAAACAAATGATCGTCCCACTAAGCGCAAACCAGATGGGATGCTGCACAGTAGGAACCACACATGAGGAGATAATGCTTTCACTACGCTGCATCTCACAAAGACACGGTGGTTGGAACCAAAAATCGCAAATGTGGATTCATCAGACCAAAGGAGAGATTTCCACCTGTCTAATGTCTATTGCTCGTGTTTCTTGGCCCAAGCAAGCCTCTTCTTCTTGTTGGTGTCCTTTAGTAGTCGTTTCTTTACAGCAATTCGACCATAAAGTCCTGATTCATGCAGTCTCCTCTGAGTTGATGTTGAGATGTGTCTGTTACTTGAACTCTGCAATTTCTGAGGTGCAGTTAACTCTAATGAAATTATCCTCTGCAACAGAGGTGACTCTGGGTCTTCCTTTCCTGTGACGGTCCTCATGAGAGCCAGTTTCATCTTAGCGCTTGATGGTTTTTGCGACTGCACTTGAAGAAACGTTAAAAGTTCTTGAAATTTAAAGTAACGATAGACTCGTTTTTTTGCTTATTTGAGCTGTTCTTGCCATAATATGGACTTGGTCTTTTACCAAATAGGGCCATCTTCTAAATACCACCCCTACCTTGTTACAACACAACTGATTGGCTCAAATGCATTAAGAAGGAACGAAATTCCACAAATTAAACTTTTAAAAAGGCACACCTGTTAATTGAAATGCATTCCAGGTGACTACCTCATGAAGCTGGTTGAGAGCATGCCAAGAGTGTGCAAGCTGTCATCAAGGCGTGGCTACTTTCAATAATCTGTTTTGTTTAACACTGTTTTGGTGACTATTGTTTGGAATATTATGAATAAATGACGAAACAATATCCTCATTTTAAATAGAACTGCAACTAAGTAAACTTATACTCTGTTTTATTATATCTGTTTAACAATATGAGTTAATAAGAAGGGATTGTGTGACACGGACAAGGAGTAATTAAAGTTAATGAACACCATTCCAACTAGGCAGGGAGGAATGGGTTGTGGATTAAGTAAGCAGGTAGGGTCGTTAACCTATGGTTGAACCAACGAAACTGAGCTCTGGTGTGTTTTAGACAAGGCAGTGAGTGCATTCCTAGGTTTTCTGTTAATTAGAACTGTCAGCTAAGTGGTGATCGATAATGGTGAGGAGTCAAGAGTTAATTAAGGTATGTTGTGTGACCTGTGTGTGTGTGTTAGTGAGTTGAAATGAACATTTAAACTCACTTAATTCTAGGTCGGGAGGAGGGGATTCATTCTAGAAGCAATGAAATGACGTCATGTTATTGTATATAAACTGTTGCTCGTGGTAACGTGGCAGCGCGCTCCGAGAATAAATTCTGTTACCTATTATTGATAAGACTGGTCTCCGTCTATTTTATGCAAACAAGAATCTTACAAATTCTCATAAAATAGATTAAGGGAATTCAATTAATGAAAATACATTGGAATAATTAAATTACAGTAACACTATATATTCCATATATGCTATTTCATTGTTTTGAAGTCTTCACTATTATTATACAATGTATAAAAGAGTCAAGAATAAAGAATCAACCCTTGAATGAGTAGGTGTATCAAAACCTTTGACTGGTACTGTATATGTTGTGCGTAATAGGCTTCTATTATTTAATAGGCAGTATAAGAGAACTTGAATTACAATAGCAGAATACAGTATCAGTCTATACACTGCAACAAAAATACAGTTCTAGTATGCATACATTGACAGTAAATTATAAACTGTCCATTCTCTGTCGTCACCGAGCTCTTTAATAAACACTTCATTAAGTCAGGATTCCTATTTGACTCAGCCATGCCTCCTTGCCCGTCCAACATTTCCTCATCCCCCACCCTTTCTAATGTGACTAGCCCCGATGCTCCTCCCTCTTTTTCTCTGCCCAGCGACAAAGTTTCTCCCTGCAGGCAGTCACTGAGTCCGAGGTGCTAAAGAAGCTCCTTAACCTTGACCCCCAAAAAACATCTGTGTCAAATGGTTAAGACTTCTTTCTTTCTTCTTTAAAGTTGCTGCCCCTATCATCGTCAAGCCTATCTCTGACCTTTTTAACCTGTCTCTCCTCTCTGGGAAGGTTCCCATTGCGTGGAAGGCAGCCACAGTCCGTCCTTTATTTTAAGCTGATTTTAAGCTGATCAAGCTGATCATAACTGTTATTGGCCTATTTCTATTTTGCCCTGTTTATCAAAGGTGTTGGGAAAACTTGTAAACAATCAACTGACTGACTTTCTTGATGTCTATAGTATTCTCTCTGGTATGCAATCTGGTTTCCACTCAGGATATGAATGTGTCACTGCAACCTTAAAGGTCCTCATTTACATTACATTTAAGTCATTTAGCAGACGCTCTTATCCAGAGCGACTTACAAATTGGTGCATTCACCTTATGACATCCAGTGGAACAGTCACTTTACAATAGTGCATCTAAATCTTAAAGGGGGGTGAGAAGGATTACTTATCCTATCCTAGGTATTCCTCAATGATGTCACCATTGCTCTTGATTCTAGCAATGTTGTTTTTATTAACTTGGCCAACGTTTTTGATATGGTAGACCATTCCATTATTGTGGGCCGGCTAAGGAGTATTGGTTTCTCTGAGGGGTCTTTGGCCTGGTTTACTAACTACCTCTCTCAAAGAGTGCAGTGTATAAAGTCAGAACATCTGCTGTCTCAGCCACTGCCTGTCACCAAGGGAGTACCCCAAGGCTCGATCCTAGGCCCCACACTCTTCTAAATTTGCAACACCAACATAGCTCAGGCAGTAGGAAGCTCTCTCATCCATTTATATGCAGATGATAAAGTCTTATACTCTTCTGGCCCCTGCCCGGATATTGTGTTAAACGCTCTACAACAAAGCTTTCTTAGTGTCCAACCAGCTTTTTCTGCCCTTAACCTTGTTATGAACACCTCTAAAGCAAAAGTCATGTGATTTGATAAGAAGAATGCCCCTCTCCCCACAGGTGTGATTACTACCTCTGAGGGTTTAGACTTTGACTTGGGAGTATGGCTTGACCAGGGGTGGGCAAATCCAGTCCTCGAGGGCCTGATTGGTGTCACACTTTTAATTCCATCTCTAGCAAACACAGCTGATTCATCAAATTGCATTCTAAACTGAAGATCATGATTAGGTGATTATTGGAGTCAGGTGTGTTACCTGGGGCTGGGGAAAAACTGTGGCACCAATCAGGCCCTCGAGGACTGGAATTGCCCATCCCTGGGCTAGACAGTACACTGTCCTTCTCTCAGCATATATCAGTCTTCCCAGCCTGGTGCAGGTCTACAATTCTGTTTCTGTTGTACTTTGACAGCTCTTTGGTCTTGGCCATAGTGGAGTTTGGAGTGTGACTGTTTGAGGTTGTGGACAGGTGTATTTTATACTGATAACAAGTTCAAACAGGTGCCATTAATACAGGTAACGAGTGGAGGACAGAGGAGCTGTTACGGTTTCTTCCGTCGAAAGAGAGTCGGACCAAAATGCAGCGTGGTTAGTTCGATACATCTTTAATGAAGAAAAAAAACACGAACAATAGAAAAACAACAAACGGAACGTGAAAACCTATACAGCCTATCTGGTGACAACTAACACAGAGACAGTAACAATCACCCACGAAACACTCAAAGAATATGGCTGCCTAAATATGGTTCCCAATCAGAGACAACGAAAATCACCTGCCTAGGATTAAGAACCGCCTCAGGCAACCATAGACTTTCCTAGACAACCCTACTCAGCCATAATCCCAATACCTACTAAAACCCCAATATAAAAACACACCACAAAATAAACCCATGTCACACCCTGGCCTGACCAAATAAATAAAGAAAACACAAAATACTAAGACCAAGGCGTGACAGGAGCCTCTTAAAGAAGGTCTGTGAGAGCCAGAAATCTTGCTTGTTTGTAGGTGACCAAATACTTATTTTCCACCATAATTTGCAAATAAATTCATTAAAAATCCTACAATGTGATTTTCTGGATTTTTTTCTTTCTAATTTTGTCTGTCATAGTTGAAGTGTACCTATGATGAAAATTACAGGCCTCTCTCATCTTTTTAAGTGGGAGAACTTGCACAATTGTTGGCTGACTAAATACTTTTTTTTGCCCCACTGTATGTGCCCTCTGTTTCCCATTGTTCTTGTCAGTTACTGTTCCCATGTCCGTTGGTCGTGTGAGTGTACCTATGCATTGTTTCAGCTTTTGTGTATTACGGATCTCGTCCCGTGTCATTCTACGAGGTTTTCCCTCACTCTTTTGTTTGGGTACATCACAGTGTTTTGTATACGTGTTTGTTTTGGGTATATTAAAAACCACTATTATGTATTCCTGCACCTGTCTCCAAATCCTTTATAACAGCGTGAGAATCTCTTCATTCAAAGATTCAATCATGGACACTCTTACTGATAGTTGTGGTTGCTTTGCGTGATGAATTGTTGTATCCATCTTCTTGCCCTTCGAGCTGTTGTCTGTGCGCAATAGTGTTTATACCATGTTTCTAAATCCAAAAATAAAAGCCTGTCCTTTTCTACACACCCTGTGTGTGTGTGTGTGTGTGTGTGTGTGTGTGTGTGTGTGTGTGTGTGTGTGTGTGTGTGTGTGTGTGTGTGTGTGTGTGTGTGTGTGTGTGTGTGTGTGTGTGTGTGTGTGTGTGTGTGTGTGTGTGTGTGTGTGTGTGTGTGCTGCTGGTAGCGCTACTACGGTCAATACATTTCTCATCATACCACCCTAGCGTAAAGAATCCCCACCGGGTAGGTAGCATAGAGGTTTAACCATCCACATTAGCTAGCTTGAGTGTCTGTTTGCCTTTCTAGGGCCCGCCTCGGCCTCAGGGCTTGGTTGCCAGAGCAATGGGCGGGTGCGAAAGGAAAACATTCCCATCATGCTCAATAAAACAGGACATGAGAGAAAGTGAGATTGTTAAAACACTGTACACAGCTGATAATGTAACATTTGAAATGGCTATACCTTTTTGAAATTTTTGAGTGCAATGTTTTGTGTTAATTTCTAATTGTTTTTTGTTTTGAATTGATAGAGGGCTTCAGGCGGATGTATACAGAAGCACATACACACATGCTCGACAAACAAAGCAGAGAGCGAGCTGGCGAGTGGGAGAAAATGAGTTTGTTTGTGACAACGGGGAGGCTGGAAGAAAGAGGGAGGTGCACTTCCATAGCTTTAGGTCCAGCAGGTTGCGTTAGGGGGGTTGTGATGAATGTAGACTTTGTTCGAGGGGGGGGTAGATGTGAGGGGACTTGTGTCTGGGCCCACCTCCAAACGCATAGGCTGAATGAATGTCTGTCCGCCCCTGACTTTTACACAGAGGTGTGTGTGCGTATACGAGCATGAATGTGTTTGAGTTTGTGTGTACCACACAGAGGGATGTTTGTACCTCCGCACACATGACACAGCCCCCATACTCCCAGCCCATGGCCCAAGCCACACAAACACAGCTACTATAAAGGGCAATTCTAATGGAATTACGTTTTGACTCAGAATTACAGTAAAATCTCCCTCAGTTTTTATGTGACCACATTTTCCAAAAACTCTTAAAAATCTGCTCTGAATTAAGATTCAAAGATGTCTGCAGAAAGAATTGAGAATCGGAACCTTGAGTTTAAAAAAAACAATTTTGGTTATTTAACTTGTCACGTTCTGACCATAGTTCTTTTGTGTTTTCTTTGTTTTAGTGTTGGTCAGGACGTGAGCTGAGTGGGCATTCTATGTTGCATGTCTAGTTTTCCCGTTTCTATGTTTGGCCTGATATGGTTCTCAATTAGAGGCAGGTGTTAGTCATTGTCTCTTATTGGGAACCATATTTAGGTAGCCTGTTTTGTGTTGGGTTTTGTGGGTGGTTGTCTTCTGTCTTCATGTGTCTGCACCAGACAGAACTGTTTAGGTTTTTTCACATTTGTTGTTTTGTATTTTGTAGTGTTCACATTTATCGTATTTATTAAACATTATGAACACTAACCACGCTGCGCTTTGGTCCTCTGCTTCGTCCACAGAAGAAAGCCGTCACAGAACCACCCACCACAACCGGACTAAGCGGCGTGGTAACGGGCAGCAGCAGCAGCGGCCAGCATCGCAAGACTCATGGACGTGGGAGGACGAGTTGGACGGAAAAGGACCCTGGGCACAGCCAAGGGAATATCGCCGCCCCAGAGCAGAGCTGGAGGCAGCGAACGCAGAGAGGCGCTGGTATGAGGAGGCAGCACGGCGGCGCGGTTGGAAGCCCGAGAGTAAGCCCCAAAAATGTATTGGGGGGGAACATGGGGAGTGTGGCGAAGCCAGGTAGGAGACCTGCGCCAACCGGAGAGCGAGAGGGACCGGGCAGGCACCGTGTTATTTTTTTTATTTATTTTATTTCACCTTTATTTAACCAGGTAGGCTAGTTGAGAACAAGTTCTCATTTGCAACTGCGACCTGGCCAAGAGAAAGCATAGCAGTGTGAACAGACAACACAGAGTTAGTTACACATGGAGTAAACAATTAACAAGTCAATAACCCAGTAGAAAAAAAGGGGAGTCTATATACAATGTGTGCAAAAGGCATGAGGAGGTAGGCGAATAATTACAATTTTGCAGATTAACACTGGAGTGATAAATGATCAGATGGTCATGTACAGGTAGAGATATTGGTGTGCAAAAGAGCAGAAAAGTAAATAAATAAAAACAGTATGGGGATGAGGTAGGTGAAAATGGGTGGGCTATTTACCAATAGACTATGTACAGCTGCAGCGATCGGTTAGCTGCTCAGATAGCTGATGTTTGAAGTTGGTGAGGGAGATAAAAGTCTCCAACTTCAGCGATTTTTGCAATTCATTCCAGTCACAGGCAGCAGAGTACTGGAACGAAAGGTGGCCAAATGTGGTGTCGGCTTTGGTGATGAACAGTGAGATACACCTGCTGGAGCGCGTGTTACGGATGGGTGTTGCCATCGTGACCAGTGAACTGAGATAAGGCAGAGCTTTACCTAGCATGGACTTGTAGATGACCTGGAGCCAGTGGGTCTGGCGACGAATATGTAGTGAGGGCCAGCCGACTAGAGCACACAAGTCGCAGTGGTGGGTGGTATAAGGTGCTTTAGTGACAAAACGGATGGCACTGTGATAAACTGCATCCAGTTTGCTGAGTAGAGTGTTGGAAGCAATTTTGTAGATGACATCGCCAAAGTCGAGGATCGGTAGGATAGTCAGTTTTACTAGGGTAAGCTTGGCGGCATGAGTGAAGGAGGCTTTGTTGCGGAATAGAAAGTCGACTCTTGATTTTATTTTCGATTGGAGATGTTTGATATGAGTCTGGAAGGAGAGTTTGCAGTCTAGCCAGACACCTAGGTACTTATAGATATAGGTACTTATATCTCCTTAATGCAACACAGCGGTTGCATTAAGGAGAAGTCTATCTTTAATTATGTGAATAACACTTGTATCTTTTATCAATGTTTATTATGAGTATTTCTGCAAAATCACCGGATGTTTTGGAATCAAAACATTACTGCATGTAACGCGGCAATGTAAACTGAGATTTGTGGATATAAATATGCACATTATCGAACAAAACACACATATATTGTGTAACATGATGTCCTATGAGTGTCGTCTGATGAAGATCATCAAAGGTTAGTGATTAATTTTAACGATATTTCTGCTTTTTGTGACTTCTATTTTTGGCTGGAAAAATGGCTGTGTTTTTTTGACTTGGCTATGACCTAACATAATCATATGTTGTGCTTTCGCTGTAAAGCATTTTTGAAATCAGAAACGATGGGTAGATTAACATTTTTATTTTTCATTTGCTGTATTGAATTTTGCGCACTTTTCAGCGGAATGTTGTCGAGGGGCTCTGCTAGCGGAACACCTGTGCTAGAAAGGTTAAACTCAGTTTTTCACAATTCCTGACATTTAATCCTAGTAAGAATTCCCTGTCTTTAGTATTTAGTTAGTATTTAGTTACAATTGGTATTTGGTAGCATTGCCTTTAAATTGTTTAACTTGGGTCAAACGTTTTGGGTAGCCTTCCAAGAGCTTCCCACAATAAGTTGGTTGAATTTTGGTCCATTCCTCCTGACAGAGCTGGTGTAACTGAGTCAGGTTTGTAGGCCTCCTTGCTCAAACACGCCTTTTCAGTTCTGCCCACACATTTTCTACAGGATTGAGGTCAGGGCTTTGTGATGGCCACTCCAATACCTTGACTTTGTTGTCCTTAAGCCATGTTGTCACAACTTTGGAAGTATGCTTGGGGTGATTGTCCATTTGGAAGACCCATTTGCGACCAAGCTTTAAATTCCTGACTGATGTTGCTTCAATATATCCACGCAATTTTCCTTTCTCATTATTGCCATCTATTTTGTGAAGTGCACCAGTCCCTCCTGCAGCAAAGCACCTCCACAACATGATGCTACCACCCCTGTGCTTCACGGTTGGGATGCTGTTCTTTGGCTTGCAAGCCTCCCCCTTTTTCCTACAAACATAACGATGGTCATTATGGCCAAACAGTTATATTTTTGTTTCATCAGACCAGAGGACATTTCTCCAAAAAGTATGATCCTTGTCCCCATGTGCAGTTGCAAACCTGTCTCCTGCCTGGGCGGTATGACAGCTGCGTGGTCCCATGGTGTTTATACTTGCGTACTATTGTTTGTACAGATGAACGTGGTACCTTCAGGCATTTGGAAATTTCTCCCAAGGATGAACTAGACTTGTGGAGGTATAAAAAAAAATCTGAGGTCTGTTTTCTTTTGATTTTCCCATGATGTCAAGCATAGAGGCACTGAGTTTGACGGTAAAGGCCTTGAAATACATCTACAGGTACATCTCCAATTGACTCAAATGATGTCGATTAGCCTATCAGAAGCTTCTAAAGCCATGACATCATTTCCTGGAATTTTCCAAGCTGTTTACAGGCACAGTCAACTTAGTGTATGTAAACTTCTGACCCACTCGAATTGTGATACAGTGAAATATTCTGTCTGTAAACAATTGTTGGAAAAATTACTTGTGTCATGCACGAAGTAGATGTCCTAACCGATTTGCCAAAACTATAATTTGTTAACAAGAAATTTGTGGAGTGGTTGAAAAACGAGTTTTAATGACTTTGACCTAAGTGTATGCAAACTTCTGACTTCAACTGTAGGTCATTCCAATGCCTGTGTTCAGTAAAATCAAATTTGATGTGTGTCAGCTGTCCTAATCCATCTGTAGGAGGTTAATCATGCCTCCCTGTGCAATCATACAAACACACACACCCTTCTGAACGATCCCACAGCTGCCTCCGACACACAGGAGCGGCCACTCTAATCACAGCAAAAAAGATAAGCTTTCCTGTGCTGCCGACACAGAACTAGTACAAACCACAGTCTCTGTGTCACTGGGGAAGGAATTAGAGCGTGTGCAGAGAGGTAATATGTTCTCCGAGCCCCCATCCTCATTAGCGTCAGCCCCCACACAAAACAGCGCCCCCTGTCAGTCATCTAGCGTATATAAAACATTTGTAAAAACAGGTAGTCAAAAAATGTGACAAAAGGAAGTATGTTTTGAAGTGGCTGTCCTATATTTGAGAGAGATAGATTAGGCCCTAATCTATGGATTTCACATGATTGGGCCGGGGCGCAGCCATTGGGGGGGCGAGTCCGACCACTGGGGAGCCAGGCCCAGGCATTGAGAATTAGTTTTTCCCCACAAAGGGCTTTATTACAGACAGAAATACTCCTCAGCACCTTCCCTCCCCTCCGCAAGTGAAGAAGACGGATTTGGAGGTCCTGGGCTGGAATGGTTACATGTGGTCTGCGGTCGTAAGGCCGGTTGGGCATACTGCCAAATTTTCTAAAACGAGGTTGGAGGTGGTTTATGGTCGAGAAAATAACATTTAAATATCTGGCAACAGCCCTGTTGGACATTCCTGCAGTCAGCATGCCAATTGCACGCTCCCATAAAACTTGAGACATCTGTGGCATTTTGTTGTGTGACAAAACTGCACATTTTAGAGTGGCCTTTTATAGTCCTCAGCACAAGGTGCACCTGTGTAATGATCATAATGTTTAATCAGTTTCTTGATATGCCACACCTGTCAGGTGGATGGATGTTCTTGGCAAAGGAGAAAGGCTGACTAACAGGCATGTACACAAGTTTGTGGAAAACATTTTAGAGAAAAAAGCGTATGGCACATTTGTGAGATCTTTTATTTCAGCTCATGGAAAATGTGACCAACACTTACATGTTGTGTTTATATTTTACACATATATAACCCCTTTTTTGGCACAAAGGTACTTCCATAACATACTGCCTTCAGACGAGTCTTTTGAGGTGGGTGTCCTAGAGCAAAACAACTGACATGTACTTGTTCGTGAGACTCACCTTTCAATGGTGGGGTTATATTAGTGTGTACCCATAACTGTTCCAACGCTACAGACAGAAGATGGCAGATCTGCGGTACCGACATCAGACGAGTTCCCTGACTCTTGTGAGGGTCGTAAAGCAAAATGGAGAACCCCATTGTGTTATTGAGAGGCTCATCTTTCCACAGATGGCCAAATCGTTTGGACGCTACAGAGGATTTTGTGAGAAGATTTCTTTTCGGGATGTCTCATTGTATGACAAACATTGCTCTAGCTCTGTCACCTTTCACCACAGATGTGGAACTGCGACATAGACGAATGTGGTGGATGGAGACGCATCCAATGCAACAAAAAAAAAACATATCTCTAGCTTAAAATAACAGATTTTTATGAGGATTTTTTTATTATCATAATTAGATTTTCGTGGGGGCGCGGACATCAACCTTAAGGGTTTAACTCAAACCCTGGTAGTCAATCAATACCGATACTGATACAGTCAATACAATTTCCTATCATGTGTGGAGAAAAAGAACATTCAACCATGTAGGCAACTATGGAGATGAAACCTTGACCGTGACCTTCTGCTTGCACTGATGCCTATGTTTCACGAATAACAACAACAACAACAACAACAACATCAGACGCATCAGGACTCCTACACCAATCAAGGACAAAGGGATAAGCAGGGAATAGATGGAGAAAGAGGAGGAAAGAACATCCACAGAACAGAGAGACAAAGAAAGCAAGGTGTCTTTTTGTTTCAGTCTGACACCGTGTCAGAAGATGACAGGGAGAGGTGTGTGCGTATCTGATGAGGGTATAGTCTGGACCTGCCACCATCCATTTTCGCTCTCCCCTGCTATCAGGTTTGTGTGATGAGGATTGTCTGGAGAGGACACACCCAATACCTCACTATATTCTTATAGTTTACTGTTACTTCCTTTTTTTAAAATCTCTTTTCCCTCTATCCTACATAACTACAAATTGTGGTCCTTCTGTAGCTCAGTTGGTAGAGCATGGCGCTTGTAACGCCAGGGTAGTGGGTTCGATCCCCGGGACCACCCATACGTAGAATGTATGCACACATGACTGTAAGTCGCTTTGGATAAAAGCATCTGCTAAATGGCATATATTATCCTTTTATTAACTATTACTTTATTTTCTCTCTTTTTCTCCCTTTTCCCTCTATCCCTTAATTTACCACTACTTCCTTTTCTCTATATTTTCCTTCTATCCCTTAAAAGTCAAAAATGTGATTAACCTTTGTTTTATATATATTTCCAAACTATGATGTTGAAAAAAATACTGTGAAATGTCTCTCTCTTTTCCCTCTATCTCTGCATTTACTGTTACATCATTTTCACTCGCTTTCTCCCTCTCCCACTACCAGACATGGTGGCAGCGATTAGTGTGTGATTACGGCTGCTCCTTACATTCCCAAGGTAGTGATTATCCTGCGTGCATATCTGATTACAATCACCACCAACAGTAATTAAGTATCTGATAGGATCAGGTGTGAGCCGGGGGAAGGAAGGAAGAGGAGAGGATGGAAAAAAAGAGAGAAGAGAAACAAGACAATAGAACCGAACAAGGAAAGGGGGTGAAGGAAAAGAGGAGGATATAGGGGCAGGAGGAGCAGGGGAGGGAGGGAGAACAAGCAAAGTGAAGAAGGATGAAGAAAAAACTAGGAAGAAAGAAGAGGGAATTTGTGAAGTAGGGAGATGGAGAAAGAGGAAGGATGTAGGCAATGAAGGAGAGGAATGCGAAAAGAAGAGGAGGAGAAGGAGGAAGGGAAGGAGATCTGTTACAAGCATGGGAGGGAGGCAGAGGAGAGGAACTTGGAGAGGAGTAATGAGAAAGCGAGGGAGGAGGATGGAGGAGGGAGAAAGACAGGAACAATAATAGCCTTGTCCTATAGCTCTGCAGTGATAAATTCCCTTCTCATTGGAGAATCGGGGTCTGGCTGTGGAGTAGGGTAGGCCTAATAGATTGCCTGATGACAAATTCCTCCCACACCATAGCAGCTATTTATGATCAGGCAGTTTGACTGGGCAGTCCAACAAGACCAGTGTCGCCTTCCATCCCCACAGCGTGTCATCATTCCTGAGACGAAGTGACAAATTCAAATGGATCACTTTGTCTCAGTCTACCATCCACCCACCGCTCTAAGACAAAGTTTCCACTATGTACAGATCTGGGATCAGCTTCCCCTCCCCCAATCGTAACCTTAAAGGGAAATTTCACTGCTTATATTTCACTGTATATGTACATTAATATGTTATTAACATAAACATAACAATTTAGAATTTCTTCACTGCACGCAAATTCAAGCGTTTCCGCATCTCACTAATAGAAACAGGCCATCTACATTTCCTGGTTGTAAGTAAACCAAAATACCCAGAATTCATAGGGATTCCAGGACGTAATACCACCACGTTGGAGGTGGATCCAGTTGAGAATGGGCATCAACAGGTAGCTCACTACTGTACTATCCAACACACCTCCCAACTATAACCAACGTTAGCCACTTGTTCACAAAACATCAGATTGCAAATAACTATTTATGTTTTATTGACAACAGCTGTAAAGTTTAGCCATGGTGTGGTGCACAGTACCTGGACGTCCAAACTACATGCAAGCACAGGCTGTTGGAGTAGCATTTCATTGGTTACCTGCCGGAGGTATTCCTCAGTGCCGACAGTGGTTGGCGGCAACAAATACTGGTGCCTACGATGTGAATATTCCCGGGGGAAATTATCCAAATGTCCATGTTTGTAGCCAGCAGTTTCAGACAGAGGATTTGGAAACAGACCTGAAGCTTTAACTGATGGTGTTTGCCAGGTCGTCGAACGTTGACTAGTGATGCTATTCACAACAAAGAGGAAGGCATCCAATCAGCCAACTTCAGCGCAGCAGATAATAAGTTGAGCTTAGGTAACGTAGCTAACTAACTAGCTAGCGAACGACAGTACATTTGTTTAACTAAATCAAAATCTAACTAGCTAGCTTTCATAATACGCTGGCTAGACATTCCAAAGCAAACAAAGTCATTTGCCAGCTGCTACACGGCGATGTGATTTGTAACCTTGTAAGCTAACGTTAGGTTACGTTAGCTACAGCCTACCAGACCGTATCTAACCGTTACCTAGTTTTAGCTAACTAACTACCATGACTATATGTTTCTTCACGGATACCGATCCCATCAACATCTCCAGCCGCATCAACATCAAGCTCATCACCAGGAACTGGTGTAAGTCACCTTTGCTAAATATTTCCATGACTCCATGATGAGCTAATAAATATACTGGAGCTAGGCATAAACATGGTCTGTGTCTTGTTGTTATTGTTGGTGTGTTTAAAAGTAGGCTAGAAATTCTTGGTTTGGCAACTCCACCTTCTATGGTATTCAAAATTCCAACATTTTTCCAGTCATAAATGCAGTGTATGGGGAATGAAGATTGGCTATTTTGTCAATACTGTTCCTGGATCAGGAGGAAAATTGTGTTGAAGTGCAGCTATCTGGGGATGCACGCAGCGACAGTCCAGTCCTCTATCTTTTTATTGCTATTTAGTGTGCAGGTGCCTTCTTATGTGTGTTAGTATGTGTTTCTTATCATGTGCTTTCATTGATTCGGGTCTTGTCTTTGTCATTTTTTATAGTGATGCTAAGTGGTAAAACAATTTCCCAAGTTGGGATCAATAAAATACTACTCTCTACTCTACTCTCTTACTATAGCGGCAAATACACCACCTATTTCCTGATGACACCAATGAGAATGTGCAGAGCGAACTGATCCAGGTACAGTACAATGAATACAGTTTATAGTACGACGGTCAATGACATGTTGTGTTATCACACCTGGTGACCGGTTGTAATTCTGTTTTACTTTGCCTGTTACAGGTTACGGAGGCATCCTGTTCTGTAGCGATGCAGGTAATTGGCTTCAAGCTGGCCCTGACAGAGCGGTTGGACATGGGTGGGGTCACAACTGACAGTTCCCCATCTAGTCGCAAGATGATGAGGGAGCTCTTCTCTGACAACCATCATGAACTCATTGTGTGGCATACACTGGAAGATTAGCACTGCAGAATCCAACCTAACAAGACTATTTATATGGTATCAGAAATTGTACACACTGCTTTCTGACCTAGTATCAAGAATGCATGATTAATGTGTTATTTACAAACGTTGAATGGTCAGTCAGATATTTCTTTCAAACAGTCTTCCAAAAGAAACTTCTGCTAAAGGCCAAGAAGTGTGGGAATAAGGCCTTATGTCCATGAATACACTCTAATCACGAATCACATGGTTTGGCATGCAGCAAGGTGTAATGGAGACCCAGAGGTAAATGTGTATGTTGTGAGTCACTCCGTAAACTTAAAAAAAAAAATCTAAATGCATTTTTTGGCAGAAATGCTTTCTCGAACATGTAAACGTTCATGTGCCTTAATAACAAACTTGTATGCCATCTGTAAATGCGAATAAAAGTGTTAAATCATGAGCCTAGTTGGTTTAGCCACCGAAAAAGTGAGCAACCTTCCCGTTGGCAATGATTGGCTGAGCGAATGATTGGGCTGGACATGCCAAGAGATGAGTTTGGATTGTTCTGCCATGTAGCACGTGTCTGTCTATTTGATCTGGTAAGTATGTCTAGATAGTCCTGTCTAACACAGCTTTTTTATTTTAATATATTGCATAGTAAAACTACATAAGTGTTGCTCTCCACTTTCTGGAGAACCGAGTTTTAAAATCAGTGTAATTTGAGTATGATAACTAAGGAGATGAGGAAAACACCTGTCTCCAGAATACATCTTCAAACTAAGGGCAACCATGGAATCTGACAGGATCCATCCATTATGTATACAGGTAAGATAGTCAAGCTAGCTACATTTTCAGATATTACACATTTCTAATTCTTTTTTTTTCTTTTTTTAATCTTTATTTTACTAGTCAAGTCAGTTAAGAACAAATTCTTATTTTCAATGACGGCCTAGGAACAGTGTTCAGGGGCAGAACGGCAGATTTGTACCTTGTCAGTTCGGGGATTCGAACTTGCAACCTTTCGGTTACTAGTCCAACGCTCTAACCACTAGGCTACCCTGCCGCCCCAATTTTGACAGAAAGAGGTTTAATTTTAAGTTAAAGTATACTGTTAGATAGCTAACATTAGCTGGCTGGCTCACTAGCTAACGTTATGTGCATGATCTTATTATTTGTATCTCAGAGCCATTTGCATGGCTAGTTATAGCCTAATGTTAGCTAGCTAACATCGAACCTGGTTGGTTAGCTAGCTGCAGATTCATGCAAGGTAGTAACATCATGAGTTGGGATTATGGTTCATTGTTTAGCTCGCTAGCTAGTTACATGTCTTATCAAAAAAGACGTTGGTTTCAGAGTGAGCTCAGAATAACTGATATATTTACGAACGCTCAACAGCTGTTGAATATGGCTGGTGTCGGCAAAAAAGAGTAATTAGATTGTTGCCAGCAGCACAGTTACAGTCACCAATGCTCTGGATAACATGAAAACAGCCTAACCAGCTTTGCTAGGGCGAGTAAAATGGTCAGAGCGTGGGTGGGGGCTAAAGCTTAAGAGGGTGTGAATGATGCTGAACAAAGATGAGCTCAAACCTCGACGACACTGGGCCAATTGTGTGCCGCCCTATGGGACTCCCAATCACGGCCGGTTGTGATACAGCCAACCTACCTAAGAAATACATTTGACGATACAATTCTCCCCCTGCCCTCCTTATTGTCCTGCTAATAGCCCATAATGGCACTGTATGACATGACTGGTTGGGAGTAGGCTACAGTACTACAGTAAGAGCAAAATAATCCTAACATTTCCACACCCTAATTGTAGTCTAACCAATACCCAAACGGAGATTCAGTGAAAATAAAAATCTCATTGATTAATCAAGACCGGTCCCCATGCTTGTCTCAGCGCAGCACTGTCTTTCCCCCATTCACAAAGCATAATCTGTCACATCCAGACCTTAGTTCCTTTTTTATGTCTCTATTTTGGTTTGGTGTGGGCGTGAGTTGGGGTGGGCATTCTAGGTTTTGCTCTGTGTGTTGTATTTCTATGTGTTTGACCTGGTATGGTTCCCAATCAGAGGCAGCTGTCAATCGTTGTCTCTGATTGAGAACCATACTTAGGTAGCCTGTTCCCACCTGTGTTTGTGGGTAGTTGATTTCTGTTTTTGTATTTTGTACCAGACAGAACTGTTTCGGTTTCGTTGATGCTCTTTTGTTGTTTTTTCATTCAGTGTTCAGCGGGGTTTCCTTGCTGTCTGCTTGTCCGACCTCGGAAAATGTAGTATGTTTACATGCACAGTAATAATTCTATATTAAACTGACTATGGCAGTTTGCAGATTATGCAATAGTCCTGTAAACACCTTACTCTGCCTATCTTAATCGCCATAAAAGAAAGCTGACGCCGATTAAAACACCTGGTTTTCTGAGTAATCTATTAGGACATGTAAACACCTTAACAGCTTCCACATACAACACTCATATGTCCGAACTCAGAATCAAATATGCTTCCCAAAAATAACATGGTAGAATGTTTATTTTAATTGGTGATTTTCTGCATTTATCAGAGTGCCATCGGGTAGCCTGACGACAGGCTTATTAGGGAAATCGTTCTTCTTGCAAAAGATGTAAACGTTTTTATCAAACTGTTATATTAATCTGACTATCCACAATAATCTCATTATTGTGTGCATGTCACCGTAGTCAATGTTTCACTTTGAATTTTCATTTCTCTAGTACCTAGACGAGAACACTTTTTCTGAGCCAGTTAAAATCACGCATCAACGTCATTTTCATGGACATATCCAAGTAAATGCCAATATTTAAAAAAAATATTTAAAAAATGAAAATGCAGCTATTGTACTGTCATTCCAGGTTCAATGTGTAATATGTTGGCTAGGTCGCTAGCAAGTGACAAGAATGTTAGCCTGCATAGCAACCATTTTGTTTGGAACGGACAACCAGTCCCTTTGTATAGCAACTCTACAAAAATAATTAACAACTGGGTCGCGTCTATAGCAACATGACCAAAAGAACTATATCTTCTGGTGTAAGAATGAAATTGCATGAATTGACTTTACATTTGAATGCAAATATGTAATTGTTATTTAAATAGGTTGCTAACAGTTTTATAAAAGCTATTGCGTCGGGCCGAACAACCGGTTTGTGCCTTTTTGCTTAAGTAATGTATTGTATTGTACTGTCCTGTGCTCAACACAAATCAAATCAAATCAAATTGTATTGGTCACATACTTCATAAACATGTGTAGACAAACAGCGAAATGCTTTAATAATGGGCCGATCCCAACAATGCAGAGAGAGAGAAAATAGAGAAATAATAGAAAAGTGATAACATGTAATAATAAATGTACAATGAGTAACGATAACTTGGCTATATATACATTGAGGATTGACTTGCTGTGCAGGGATACGAGGTAATTGAGGTAGATATGTACATGACATATGTTGGTCTGAAATATGAACACAGAAATACTGGACATTTTGAACTCGTATTATGGTGGTGATTAGACAAAAATTACAATCATGGTCTTGAAATGGACTCTCATTTTTCTGGTCTTGGTCTTGAATCGGACTCGCTTTAGGTGGTCTTGAACACAACACTGACTAAATGTGTTGGTAAGTCACAGTATTTAGGAGAGAGTGGTCTGCTTGCAGGCAGCAGGCAAGCTGCTCCAGTTATTTGATTGACGGATCTGGTTGCCTAGTGATGGATTTTAGTCCAGACAAGTAAAATCTCTGTTCATATCACCCGAGAAGGTTTCGTGGTGTGAATTTTTAGCCTACCCTAACAGACAAGACAAATATGCTATAGTACGAGGCGCTTTCAAGAGGCAAGATTCCTTTATGTCTGAAAAGCGTAAATCGATACAGGTTACCGGTAGCCTATTGTATTTCACATGAGGCAAAAACGAAGAGTAGGCTGCCCCATGCTCACAAGACCGGCATTGGTGCCAGGAATTAGATAGGCTATTCCACATGCAACAGAACGAAGGCTGAACACACACATGCATCATTAGCAAAGAGACAGAGTAGGCAGGCCAGTGTGAGGGAGAGAGAGGCAGAAAACTGCTCATGTGTTTTGGTAATCTGCATCTCGCAATGTCTTGTCTTGCATGACTTTACCAAGTAGCCTAAAGTTCGTCTCTTTCTCTCTGGTTTTATTTTAATTCCACATCTTCCCTTTATAACCCATGATGTACACAGAAAACAATATCATTTGTGATAACTGAACTGTGATTTTTATAAAGTGGGGATATTTCTTAACGTGAAGCATCACAACTTTGTTTAAACGTTCACACCCCTACTTGAAAGCACAGCGATAACACATTGTTTAACTCCCAAACTTCTGGTTGGGTGAATAAAGTTTGAAATCTCATTGATCAAACGTCTCAACCAAATATTACCCGCATGGTAATACAGGCACAGTCCGCTAATCTACTGTGCATCATAGATTCTATGAATGTAATATCTAACTGCTATGCTACATTGCATGCAATGATTGAACACTTGATTCCAGACCAGGTTTGTCTACCCCCACCCTGCCCACACCGGTATTACTGTATAAAAACAGACACTGAAGCAGTTTATAAGGACACAACGGTAACAGGCCAACTAAGGTTCAGAGAAAATATCTTGCTCTTTTAATTTATGCATGCTGCAATAGTTAGCATTTTGTTTCATCTGTCTGTTTACCCATTTATGTATTCCTGCTCAGATTAAATCATTCATTGATGTGTTCTCCAAACGAAGCAGATGCAGAAATGTGTGGAAGTGTCGAGGATGATGGATGGATCGACGGATTGAATGGGGAATTAGAAATGAGAGAGAGGTAGAGTAACAAGATCAGGCGAGAAAGTGAAGCAGATACAAAAGCACCCACACGCACACCTCTCTCTCACTCACTCACTCACTCACTCACTCACTCACTCACTCACTCACTCACTCACTCACTCACTCACACACACACACACACACACACACACACACACACACACACACACACACACACACACTCACACACACACACACACACACACACACACACACTGATCGTTTCTAAATTCTAGCTGCATTTTAAACCAGAGGTTAACCCCTCTCTGAGGATAAGGGTCACCATAAAACAGCACTTAGGCAGCATTTATGGTCCTAAGTGACATTCCTGGGGCTAAGGTCGATGGCTGTAATTCAACTGAAGGCCCTTTAAAATCTGCCTCCCCATATGCATATGCCTGTCTATTGTTCGTCTATTACTAAACCTTTAAATGCAGCAGTCGTTCGCCATTTCTTTGGGTTCAGCATTTTCCGCACAAAATATATTATTCCTAACACACAGACACACAGACACACAGATACACAGACACACAGATACACAGACACACAGACACACAGACACACAGACACACAGATACACAGACACACAGATACACAGACACACAGACACACAGACACACAGACACACAGACACACAGATACACAGACACACAGATACACAGACACACAGACACACAGACACACAGACACACAGATACACAGACACACAGATACACAGACACACAGACACACAGACACACAGACACACAGACACACAGACACACAGACACACAGATACACAGACACAAACACACACACACAGAAATGCAAGCAATGTATGCTTGGCTCCAAAACAAAACCATACAGCATAAGCAAGCCCATAAATGATATTCTCAATGACACACATAAGTGTCTGGCCATGCACACAGACACACACACTAACTGATGGGTGTGTGTGTGTGTGTGTGTGCGTGTGTGTCTGATTCCTCTCTTCACCTTTGGACAGCAGCTGTCAGGCTCACGTGGCCTTCGGATCCGGAGTCAAGCCTACTTGATGGTGGTAAGCGCTCACTGTTACCCCTAGCGGTTGATTTCGAAGGCATTTTCCTACATCATCCAAGTCAATCTTGAGCAATCTCCCTTCCCTGTCGTGTGCACAGCACCTTCCCATAGCTTCTGTAGTGTTTGTTTCAAGCTCACCAAGACTGTTATCTTTGAATAAACTCAAGCGTAAATATTTATAGATGTATACAGTGCCTTGCGAAAGTATTCGGCCCCCTTGAACTTTGCAACCTTTTGCCAAATTTCAGGCTTCAAACATAAAGATATAAAACTGTATTTTTTTGTGAAGAATCAACAACAAGTGGGACACAATCATGAAGTGGAACGATATTTATTGGATATTTCAAACTTTTTTAACAAATCAAAAACGGAAAAATATGGCGTGCAAAATTATTCAGCCCCCTTAAGTTAATACTTTGTAGCGCCACCTTTTGCTGCGATTACAGCTGTAAGTCGCTTGGGGTATGTCTCTATCAGTTTTGCACATCGAGAGACTGAAATGTTTCCCATTCCTCCTTGCAAAACAGCTCGAGCTCAGTGAGGTTGGATGGAGAGCATTTGTGAGCAGCATTTTTCAGTTCTTTCCACAGATTCTCGATTGGATTCAGGTCTGGACTTTGACTTGGCCATTCTAACACCTGGATATGTTTATTTTTGAACCATTCCATTGTAGATTTTGCTTTATGTTTTGGATCATTGTCTTGTTGGAAGACAAATCTCCGTCCCAGTCTCAGATCTTTGCAGACTCCATCAGGTTTTCTTCCAGAATGGTCCTGTATTTGGCTCCATCCATCTTCCCATCAATTTTAACCATCTTCCCTGTCCCTGCTGAAGAGAAGCAGGCCCAAACCATGATGCTGCCACCACCATGTTTGACAGTGGGGATGATGTGTTCAGGGTGATGAGCTGTGTTGCTTTTACGCCAAACATAACGTTTTGCATTGTTGCCAAAAAGTTCCATTTTGGTTTCATCTGACCAGAGCACCTTCTTCCACATGTTTGGTGTGTCTCCCAGGTGGCTTGTGGCAAACTTTAAACAACACTTTTTATGGATATCTTTAAGAAATGGCTTTCTTCTTGCCACTCTTCCATAAAGGCCAGATTTGTGCAATATATGACTGATTGTTGTCCTATGGACAGAGTCTCCCACCTCAGCTGTAGATCTCTGCAGTTCATCCAGAGTGATCATGGGCCTCTTGGCTGCATCTCCGATCAGTCTTCTCCTTGTATGAGCTGAAAGTTTAGAGGGATGGCCAGGTCTTGGTAGATTTGCAGTGATCTGATACTCCTTCCATTTCAATATTATCGCTTGCACAATGCTCCTTGGGATGTTTAAATCTTGGGAATTCTTTTTGTATCCAAATCCGGCTTTAAACTTCTTCACAACAGTATCTCGGACCTGCCTGGTGTGTTCCTTGTTCTTCATGATGCTCTCTGCGCTTTTAACGGACCTCTGAGACTATCACAGTGCAGGTGCATTTATACGGAGACTTGATTACACACAGGTGGATTGTATTTATCATCATTAGTCATTTAGGTCAACATTGGATCATTCAGAAATCCTCACTGAACTTCTGGAGAGAGTTTGCTGCACTGAAACTAAAGGGGCTGAATAATTTTGCACGCCCAATTTTTCAGTTTTTGATTTGTTAAAAAAGTTTGAAATATCCAATAAATGTCGTTCCACTTCATGATTGTGTCCCACTTGTTGTTGATTCTTCACAAAAAAAATACAGTTTTATATCTTTATGTATGAAGCCTGAAATGTGGCAAAAGGTCGCAAAGTTCAAGTGGGCCGAATACTTTCGCAAGGCACTGTATATGCATGCTGTGGAAGTCTCCTGCCTACCACAGGGTGGCTCTTCTCTCTACCAACGAGGCCATCAGGATCAAGGGGAAGAGAGGAGGACATAGGAGACAGAAGAGATGAGGACATAGGAGACAGAAGAGAGGAGGACATAGGAGACAGAAGAGAAGAAGAGAAAAAGTCGAGTAGAATGGTGAGAGCATATTGAGCTGACAAATAATTTTTTTACTGATATGCCCAATGATATAGCCCATTCCTGAAGCGTAATATTGCAATCATCATCATCACCATCACGATTTTCATCATCCATGTCATCATCATCATCATCATTGTAGAGCATAATACTATGGTCAGCCTTGCATTCTGGAGATATGATTAAAAAACATGCCTCTGAGATCAAATAGACCCCGGTTGGTAGTTTTGAGGGTTGTTTAAATAAAATAATATGTTTTTGATGGTGAGTGTGTCACGCCCTGACCGAAGAGAGCTGTTTTATTTCTCTATTTGGTTAGGTCAGGGTGTGATGTTGGGTGGGCATTCTATGTTCTATTTTCTATGTTTTGTAACGGCAGTGACAGAACTACCCACCACAAAAGGACCAAGCAGCGTGGCCAGGAGTATAAGACAACCTGGGAGGAGGTAGCGAGGTGGTCGGTCGACCCAGAGAAAGTGCTAGAGCCCGCCTGGGATTCAATTGAACAGTACGAGGAGGGATACCGGAGAATGGAATGGAGGTCCCCAGTCCGGGGCCCGCAACGAGGGTGCCCAGTCCGGGACCCTCAACGAGGGTGCCCAGTCCGGGGCCCGCAACGAGGGTGCCCAGTCCGGGACCTGCAACGAGGGTGCCCAGTCCGGGGCCCGCCACGAGGGTGCCCAGTCCGGGGCCCGCAACGAGGGTGCCCAGTCCGGGACCTGCAACGAGGGTGCCCAGTCCAGGGCCTGCAGCGAAGGTGCCCAGTCACAATAATGTGGACGTTGTCACGCCCTGACCTTAGTTATCTTTATTTTCTTTATTATTTTGGTTAGGTCAGGGTCTGACGAGGGTGGTTTGTGCAGTTTTTGTATCGTCTAGGGGTTTTTGTATATCTAGGTGTTTATATGTCTATGGTTGCCTAGATTGGTTCCCAATCAGAGGCAGCTGTTTATCGTTGTCTCTGATTGGGGACCATATTTAGGTAGCCATATTCCTTGGGTATTTCGTGGGTTATTGTCTATGTGTAGTTGCATGTCAGCACTTGTGTGGTCATAGCTTCACGTTCGTTTTGTTGTTTTGTTAGTTTGTTAGTTTCCAATCACGCTGCAATGTAAAGACCCCTGCCAACTAACATCAACACTTATTTTGTTTTGGAGAAATTGTTTACGTTCTTCTTACGTTACCAAAACCCCACAAATCTTCAAGACATGTTCTAATTTCTCTCCCTCATGAGGAGAGAGGATAATGAAAGTTCACAAAAGTAACAGGTATTGGACGACCTACCAATGATTAATAGTGATTTTACTGATATCAATTTTGTTGAATTAAAAAGTGATTCAAATTTGTATTTCTGTTACCAAATTGAAAACAGAATTACCAAAAAATCCGTAACAGAATTACTGCAACTTAATTGGCTACAATTTGAAATCATTATAATCACAAACCACAGTTGGGTCACCTGCTACTGTCCTCCCTTCCCTGGCATACAGTTCTGGTTTTTGTTTGGCATACATTTTAGTCAAAGCGTAATTCTGTTTTCATAGAATTGCCCGTATGTCAACCCAAACCCATCATCATCTCTGTGATCCCTCCAGCAAAGTATCTCCATGGGTAACCAGTCACGCATCCTGTAGTAGGGTTTAATGTGGGGAAACGTTTGCTGTGGGCAACGGGGCTGACCGGAGCACCAGGTAAAGGCAAAGCAGCAGTATTTTCACATTTCAAACTGTTGCCTCTAGCAACAACTACCCCCCCCATTGCCATGAGTCCCCAATAGTTCACTCTATTGTGTCTGTGAGTTGGAGAAGGACTTCTGTATAGGACTTCAGTGGGTTAGTCGGAGGAACGACAGACAGTCTGGCTATTAAGCTGAGCTTGTGTTCAATTATTGTTTGAAACAGGTTTCTTTGAAGAGTGAAGAGAAAGAAGAGAAAGAACAGAACATAGAAAGAGATAGAGAAAAGGGGGCGGTGGGGGGGGTCGAAGGAAAAAAGGGAAAAGGGATGATGGAAAAAGACAGGTGAAAACATTGGAAGAAAAAGGTCCTGAGTGGCTGGGGACACCCATCCAAAAATGTATGCATGCATAGATGGCGATATTAAGAATGGGGAAGAGTTTAAAAGAGCAACAAGCTCTCAAAGTCTCACTTCAGGTTAAGTGTAACATTAAGATTTCGGAGTGAATGCCTCAAGTTAAGGTTAGACATTAACTCTGAATGGTTAACATAAGGGTTAAAGGTTTGGGATAGGCTTAAAACAAAAATATTTAAAAAAAATCTTTCTATCGCTGGATTCAAACTTCCAACCTTTGGAGGCAGATAATTACAGCCATCCGCCATCCCTGTCCACAAGGCCCTAGCAAAACCGAAACCTACTTGAAGGTAACAGCGCTCAATATTGCCCCTAGTGGCTTCCACGTTATCTGCCGACGTCCTCAGACATGGATGGATGTCGAATACTGACTTGTATCACGGGTGACATGGCTGAACAGGAGATAGATATAGTGGAGGGTAAAGGAGAGAAAAATAGGCAAACGAAGGACAGGAGAGAACAGTAGAGAACAGAGAAAGTGATGTGCTGAGAGAAGAGTTGACCTTAATCAGACTGACTAGGCTCTCTGTCTGTCTCACACACACATGCACATCCATCAGGCACACACACACACACACACACACACACACACACACAATAAGACCTAGTGGACCTCTTGTTTGCCTAGTGCTACTCTCTTTCATTAGCACTCTATTTCGCCAGCCTAATACACAGACAGCGAAAGGGGAAAGACTACTCCTTGTTTGGAGAGGAATATTAGAAGGAAAGAACCGAAACTGGATTAGAAGGCAAGATGAGAAGGATGGTGAGCAAGAGTGAGTGAGAGGGTAAAAACTGGAGGGAGAAGGAGAGATGTGGTGAAAGAGAAAAGAGGCAGGTGAGGAAGAGAGGCAGAGAAAGAGGAAAAGGTGTGACCTGAAGAAGGGAGATGAAGGAGAGACTGAAGAGAGAGGAAGAGGAAAAGGGAGACTACTCTGGGTTTGGAGAGAAAGAGCATATTCCCTAAAAGCACACTTTAGGTCAAGACAAGCGTTACAGAAAAAGAAATGGGAGAACTACTGCTCACTACACCAAACTCATCGAAACATTTCATGGGGCAATTCAAGGGTCACAGAAAGAACGAGAATGCACTATTACTCACTACACCAAACCCTCCAGATCACTGGGCTGTCAAGAGTCAAAGAAAGAGAGAGGGCATACTATTCCTCACTACACTAGAAAACTAGGCTGAATCAAACGAGTGTCACAGGCTGAATCAAACTAGGGTCACAGAAAGAGAGACGTCCCACTATGGCTCACATCAGTCTTCAAGGTTACAGAAAGAGAGAGGATGCACCATTGCTCACTATACTTACCCAGCCAAGGGGAACACAACCAAATCTGTATTAATGCCTGGTAAACAGGAGACAACAACAGAGTAGGAAAAAGACTGCTCTGGGCATGTAATCAAATCCACCAGTGAGAGGAGAGGATACAAGGAGCATTGCAGTCCAGGGGGGCTAGTTTATAAAGCTGTGTTCATTCTATACAATTACTTCAAATGAAAATACATGTTCTATTTTGGTTTCAAACAGGTATGTGTGACTGTCTGTGTGTGCGTGTTACTCTGTATATATGTGTATGTGTGTGTGTGTGTGTGTGTGTGTGTGTGTGTGTGTGTGTGTGTGTGTGTGTGTGTGTGTGTGTGTGTGTGTGTGTGTGTGTGTGTGTGTGTGTGTGTGTGTGTGTGTGTGTGTGTGTGTGTGTATACAGTTTTAAACCTTCATGTATTCATTTTCAGTGGTAAAGACAAACATGATATTTGTGTTATAGTACATAGTAGTACATAAGGGACTGTTTCTATGGTTCCGTAGAGCTCTCTGTGTGTATGAAAGGTACACTATACATACAAAAGTGTGTGGACACCCCTTCAAATTACTGGATTCGGCTATTTCAGCCACACACATTGCTGACAGGTTTACAAAGTCGAGTACACCGCCATGCAATCTCCATAGACAAACACAGGCAGTATTGAAGAGCTCAGTGACTTTCAATGTGGCACCGTCATAGGGTGCCAGCTTTCCAACAAGTTAGTTTGTCAAATCTGTGCCCTGCTAGAGCTGCTGGTGTTGTGAAGTGGAAACGTCTAGGTTCAACAGCTCAGCATCGAAGGGGTAGGCCACACAAGCTCACAGAACGGAACTGGCGAGTGCTGAAGGGCAACGCATGTAAAAATAGTTTGTCCTCGGTTGCAACACTCACTACTGAGTTCCAAATTTTCTCAGGAAGCATCACAATGACTTTTCATCGAGAGCTTCATAAAATGTGTTTCCAAGGCCGAGCAGCCACACACAAGCCTAAGACCACAACGTGCAATGCCAAGTGTCGGCTGGAGCGGTGTAAAGCTCGCCTCCATTTAATTTTTTAAAATGTATTTCACCTTTTTTTTTAACCAGGTAGGCTAGTTGAGAACAAGTACTCATTGGGGAGGGAGATATGGGTCTCCAGGTTCAGTGATGTTTGCAATTCGTTCCATTCATTGGCAGCAGGCGGGTCTGTGTGTTGAGGACATGGGTTCTACTAGAGATACTTTGAAGCTGACAATTGATTTGTGTTGGTGATAAAACCTAAAAGCTAGCATTCTATATACAAGATGTGGTGTGTGACTCGAGATAGAGATAGCCTGGAAGAGTTAAGAACAATGCCTCATTGTCTCATCTTCCTGGCATCTGGGAAACTAAGTAAAATACCATCCTGTGTAGATAACCAAGGTGGCTTATGGGAAGGTTAAAGGTGACTGACTAAGCAATCTTGGTATCAGCTATACAAAAACTGTGCATTGTCTGTAAAGGCTAGACTCTCAGCCTAACAGTCAGTCAAGACTGGTGGGCTGGCTGTCTCATTATTGCAATATTTAATCGATATTAAATAAAGATGATTGTTTGAAGAAATGACCAAGACCAAGTCTCTCTCAGTACTGAATTTTCACGACAGGGTGACTAGTGAAATATAGATGATGGAGCGCGTGCTGTGGGTGGGTGCTGCTATGGTGACCAGTGAGCTAAATTAAGGCAGGGATTTACCTAGCAAGGACTTATAGATGACCTGGAGTCAGTGGATTTGGCGATGTATATGAAACGAGGGCCAGCCAGCGAGAGCATACAGGTCACAGTGGTGGGTAGTATATGGAGGTTTGGTGACAAAACGGATGGCACTGTGATAGACTGCATCCAATTTGCTGAGTAGAGTGTTGGAGGCTATTTTGTAAATTACATCGCAGAAGTCAAGGATCGGCAGGATGATCAGTTTTACGAGGGTATGTTTGGCAGCATGAGTAAAGGGTGCTTTGTTGCGAAATAGGAAGCCGATTCTAGATTTAATTTTGGATTGGAGATGCTTAATTTGAGTTTGGAAGGACAGTTTACAGTCTAACCAGACACCTAGGTATTTGTAGTTGTCCACATATTCTAAGTCAGAACCATCCAGAGTAGTGATGTTGGACGGGCGGGCGGGTGCAGGCAGTGATTGGTAGAAGAGCATGCATTTAGTTTTACTTGCATTTAAGAGCAGTTGGAGGCCACGGAAGGAGTGTTGTATGGCATTGAAGCTCATCTGGAGGTTAGTTAACACAGTACACAAAGAAGGGCCAGAAGTATAAAGAATGGTGTCGTCTGCGTAGAGGTGGACCAGAGAATCACCAGCAGCAAGAGCGACATCATTGATGTATACAGAGAAAAGAGTCTGCCGGAGAAATGAACCCTGTGGCACACCCATAGAGACTGCCAGAGGTCCGGACAACAGGCCCTCCGATTTGACACACTGAACTCTGTCTGAGAAGTAGTTGGTGAACCAGGCGAGGCAGTCATTTGAGAAACCAAGGCTGTTGAGTCTGCCGATAAGGATACGGTGATTAACAGAGTCGAAAGCCTTGGCCAGGTCGATGAATACAGCTGCACAGTATTGTTTCTTGTCGATGGCGATTATGACATCGTTTAGGACCTTGAGCGTGGCTGAGGTGCACTCATGACCAGCTCGGAAACCAGATTGCAAAGCGGAGAAGGAACGGTGGGATTCAAAATGGTCGATGATCTGTTTGTTAACTTGGATTTCAAAGACCTTAGAAAGGCAGGGTAGGATAGATATAGGTATGTAGCAGTTTGGGTCTAGAGTGTCTCCCCCTTTGAAGAGGGGGATGACCGCGGTAGCTTTCCAATCTTTGGGGATTTCAGACGATACAAAAGAGAGGTTGGACAGGCTAGTAATAGGGGTTGCAACAATTTCGGCTGATCATTTTAGAAAGAGAGGGTCCAGATTGTCTAGCCCTGCTGATTTGTAGGGTTCCAGATTTTGCCGCTCTTTCAGAACATCAGCTATCTGGATTTTGGTGAAGGAGAATGGGGGAGGCTTGGGCAAGTTGCTGTGGGGGGTACAGGGCTGTTGACCAGGGTAGGGGTGGCCAGGTGGAAAGCATGGCCAGCCGTAGAAAGATGCTTCTTGAAATTCTCAATTATTGTGGATTTATCGGTGGTGACAGTGTTTCCTAGCCTCATTGCAGTAGGTGGCTTGAAGGAGGTGCTCTTATTCTCCATGGACTTTACAGTGTCCCAGAACTTTTTGGAGTTTGTGCTGCAGGATGCAAATTTCTGATTGAAAAAGCTAGCCTTTGCTTTCCTAAATGCCTGTGTATATTGGTTCCTAACTTCCCTGAAAAGTTACATATCGCGGGGGCTATTCGATGCAAATCCCATACGCCCCAGGATGTTTTTGTGCTGGTCAAGGGCAGTCAGGTCTGGAGTGAAACACGGGCTATATCTGTTCCTGGTTCAATATTTTTTGAATGGGGCATACTTATTTGAAAGCACTTTTAAAGAATAACCTGGCATCTTCTACTGACGGAATGAGGTCAATATCCTTCCAGGATACCCGGGCCAGGTCGATTAGAAAGGCCTGCCTGCTGAAGTGTTTTAGGGAGCGTTTGACAGTGATGAGGGGTGGTCGTTTGACCGCAGACCCATTATGGATACAAGTAATGAGGCAGTGATCGCTAAGATCCTGGTTGAAGACAGCAGAGGTGTATTTGGAGGGCAGGTTGGTTAGGATGATATCTATGAGGGTGCCTGTGTTTACAGATTTGGGGTTGTACCTGGTAGGTTCATAGATAATGTGTGTGAGATTGAGGGCATCAAGCTTAGCTTGTAGGAAGGCTGGGGTGTTAAGCATGTCCCAGTTTAGGTCACCTAACAGCACGAACTCTGAAGATGGGGGGAAATAAATGCACATATGGTGTCCAGGGCACAGCTGGGGGCAGAAGGTGGTCTATAGCAAGCGGCAATGGTGAGAGACTTGTTTCTGCAAAGGTGGATTTTTAAAAGTAGAAGCTTGAATTGTTTGGGCACAGACCTGGATAGTAAGACAAGCTATCTCGGCAGTAGATTGCAACTCCACCCCCTTTGGCAGTTCTATCTAGTTGGAAAATGTTATAGTTAGGGATAGACATTTCAGGTTTTTTGGTAGCCTTCCTAAGCCAGGATTCAGACAAGGCTAGGACATCTGGGTTGGCAGAGTGTGCTAAAGCAGTGAATAAAACAAACTTAGGGAGGAGGCTTCTAATGTTAACATGCATGAAACCAAGGCTTTTACGAATACAGAAGTCAACAAATGAGAGCGCCTGGGGAATGGTAATGGAGCTAGGCACTGCAGGGCCTGGATTAACCTCTACATCACCAGAGGATCAGAGGAGGAGTAGGATAAGGGTACGGCTAAGGGCTATAAGAACTTGTCGTCTAGTATGTTCAGAACAGAGAGTAAAAGAAGCAGGTTTCTGGGTACGGTAGAGTAGATTCAATACATAATGTACAGACAAAGGTATGATAGGATGTGAATACAGTTGAGGTAAAACTAGGCATTGAGTGATGATGAGAGAGGTATTGTCTCTAGAGACATCAATTAAACCAGGTGAGGTCACCGCATTTGTGGGAGGTGGGACAAGAAGGTTAGCTGAGGCATATTGAGCAGGGATGAGGCCCGGACCTCATCCCCTTCGAACACCTTTGGGATGTATTGGAAGGCTGACTGCGAGCTAGGCCTAATCGCCCAACATATGTGCCTGACATAACTAACGCTCTTGTGGCTGAATGGAAGCATGTCCCCGCAGCAATGTTCCAACATCAAGTGTAAAGCCTTCCCAAAAGAGTGGAGGCTGTTTTTCCCTCGTTTTCCCTCGTTTTCAGAGACACAAAGAATACATAACATGTTATAAAGTAAAGCTTCCTAGCTACATTTTGGTGTATGGGTTGTCCAGTGGTGTAAAGTACTTCAGTAAAAATACTTTTAGCTTTTTGGGTATCTGTACTATTTATATTTTTGACCAGTTTTTACTTCACTACATTCCTATCGAAAAATGATGTCGTTTTTACTCCATACTTTTTCCCTGACCCCCAAAAGTATTCGTTACATTTTGAATGCTTAGCAGGATAGAAAACGTGTCAAATTCATGCACTTATCAAGAGATTATCCTTGGTCATCCCTACTGCCTCTGATCTGGTGGACTCACTAAACGCAGACGCTTCATTTGTAAATTATGTCTGAGTTTTGGAGTGTGCCCCTTGCTATCTCTAAATTTAAAAAACAAGAGAATTGTGCTGTTTGTTTAGCTTAATATAAGGAATTTTAAATAATGTATACTTCTACTTTTGAAACTTTAGTATATTTTAGCAATTACATTTACTTTTGATAGTTAAGTACATTTAAAACCAAATTATTTTTACTCAAGTAGCATTTTACTGGGTGACTTTCACTTTTACTTGAGTCATTTTCTATTGAGGGTATATTTACCTCAAGTATGACAATTGGGTACTTTTTCCACAAATTCATGTGTTGCCACCCATTTTCATGATGAGATGCTAGCTAGCTGTGTGAGGGAGTGATTGTTAGCTTGACGCCATTCACTAAGGTAACGCTCTGGGCGAGAAGCAGCACTGCAGTGGCTGTATTGTGCCAGCAGTATATTATTTCAGGTGAAAACCACCACAATTCAGCGGCTACAGCCCTACAATCGATGAAAACTTAGCTAAATACCAATGAATTGAACATGTGTCCCATCTATCTCCCATATAACCCTACTCAGGTGTAAGCTATGTTATTAGACAAGTAAGTGTAGCCTTCAGTGTTACAGTTTAGCCTTATTGAGAAGTGTGTGTCTGTGTTAGGCTGTGTGTGTCAGTGTTAGGCTATGTGTGTTTGTATGTGTGTGTGCTGTGTGAGTGTGTGGGGATGCTGATTGGTCTGTTTGTGTCTGTGTTAAGCTGTGTGTGTGTTGGTTCTGTGTGTGTGTGTGTGTGTGTGTGTGTGTGTGTGTGTGTGTGTGTGTGTGTGTGTGTGTGTGTGTGTGTGTGTGTGTGTGTGTGTGTGTGTGTGTGTGTGTGTGTGTGTGTGTGTGTGTGTGTGTGTGTGTGTGTGTGTGTGTGTGTGTGTGTATGCAGGTGGCATGGGCACAGGTCTAGGCATAATTTTTGACACACTAGGCCTAATCCGTTAGGCTACTGAATACAACATACAGTGCCTTCAGAAAGTATTCATACCCCTTGACTTTTTCCACATTTTGTTGTTACAGCTGGAATGTAAATTGGGTTACATTTAGATTTTGTGTCAATGGCTTACACACAATATCCCATAATGTCAAATTGGAATGATGTATTTGGACATTTTTACAAACGTATAAAACATGAAAGGCTGACATGTCTTGAGTCAATAAGTATTCAACCCATTTGTTACAGCAAGCCTAAATAGGTTCAGGAGTAAAAATGTGCTTAATAAGTCACATACTAAGTTGCATGGACAATAATAGTGTTTAACATGATTTTCAAATGACTACCTCATCTCTGTACCCCACACATACAATTATCTGTAAGTTCTCTTGGTCGAGCAGTGAATTTCAAAGACCAGGAAAGTTTTCCAAAGGCTCGCAAAAAAGGACACCTATTGGTAGATGGGTAAAAAATAAAATTAAAAAAGCAGACATTGAATATCCCTTTGAGCATGGTGGTTATTAATTACACTTTGGATGGTGAATCAATACACCTAGTCACTTCAAAGATACAGGTGCCCTTCCTAACTCAGCTGCCAGAGAGGAAGGAAACCACTCAGGGATTTATTTCACTATGAGGCCAAGGTGACTTTAAAACAGTTACAGATGAAGCACTAAAGTAAAACTGCAAAGAAATGAACATTATGTCCTGAATACAAAGCGTTATGTTTGGGGCAAATCCAACACAACACATCACTGAGTACCAGTTTTCATAAGTATGGTGGTGACTGCATCATGTTATGGATATGCTTGTCATCAGCAAAGAATAGTTTTTTGGGATAAAAATAAATGGAATAGAGTAAAGCACAGCCAAAATCCTAGAGAAAAACCTAGTTCAGTCTGCTTTCTAACTGACATTTTGTCACGACTTCCGCCGAAGTTGGTCCCTCTCCTTGTTCGGCGGCGTTCGGCGGTCAAAGTCACCGACCTTCTAGCCATCGCTGATCCTCTTTTCATTTTCCTTTGGTTTTGTCTTGTCTTGTATCGCACCTGGTTCCAATCCCATTCCTTACATGTTGTGAATTTAACCCTCTGTTCCCCCTCATTGTCCTTGTCGGTGATTGTTTGTTTGTAAGCATTGTGCCAGATATGTTGTGGAGGGCGACGGGTTTTGTACCCACTTGTATTATTTTGTATATTTTGGTTTTCGGCGTTTTTGACCACTTAAACTGCTCTGTTTATACCAAGTTTGATCTGCTGCGGGCTGACTTCCCTGCCACCAGCACGCACCCTTACACATTAGGAGACAAATCCTAGGTTCCTGCCTTTCTAGGAGTTTTTCCTATCCACTGTGCTTCTACATCTGCATTGCTTGATGTATGGGGTTTTAGGCTAAGTTTCTATATAGCATTTTGTGACATCTTCTGATGTAAAAAGGGCTTTATAAATACATGTGATTGATTGAATCTAAAAGATGCAACAACTAGGATAGGTGGCTAATATGACTAGGATTGTGCTTATGGACAATGAAAGAAAGTTGGTAGGAATACCAATAGAACAGGAGAGAAATTGTATAGCGGTGTATCCAATAGGCTAGAGAAGTACATTTAAATACATTTCCCCAAATTATATAATTACTCATTCAAAATATTTCACCAGAAAGCATGACTTAGCCACAGAGGAATGAAGAACCATTAGCTTCTTTAAAAATATTACTGTGCATTGGTTCAAATCAAAAGCTCCTACTCTCCATAGGAGAACCCTTTGAAGAAACCTTTTTTTGTCCCAGGTAGAACACTTTTGGTTCCAAGTAGAACTCTTTTTACAGAAAGTTCTTCCTGGAACCAAAAAGGGTTCCTCTATGGGGACAGCCGAGGACCCTTTTGGAACCCTTTATTCTAAGAGCGTATGTGTCACGCCTCTCCCTCTCTGGCGCTTGAGTGCACCAGGCTGCCCTTCATTACGCACACCTGTCACCATCATTACGCTCATCAGCGCTCATTGGACTCACCTGGACTCTTTCACCTTGTTGATTTCCATCTATATCTGTCTGTTCCTCCGTTGGTTCCCCGTGTCAGCAGAAATGTGGTTAAGTTTTCACGTCAAGACGCTTTCCTGTTTCATGTCCGTTGTTCATTATATGTTCACTCCAGGTACTTGCTTCTTGTCGATCCTTACAGAGTCGATCCTTACAGCATGCATATTTGGGAAGCACACAATTTGGGCAGTGGGCATAGCAATAGGCCTTGCAGATTGAGTTGCGGCGATCAGTGAAAAACATCTAAAATATGTTGAGTATATTTTTAAATGTTGAATTGTTTGGTCATTGATTGTATATTTTGATCAATTCCCCATGACATATGTCGCCAGTAGTACATGTCAATTGTGTGGAGGTGCTGACTAACGGCGAATAAACTACAAACTATCAAAAGAAAGTCACACACTTCCACATATAAACTACCAGTAATTTAATGGGTATTTACCAACGTTTCGGCATCACTGTGCCTTCTTCAGGGTAATGTCATGAATACTTGAACCAGGTTATGTAGAAAAACAGTGAAATTAGTGCAACCAATAACGGTGAATTGTGTGTCATAATAATTCAGTTAAATAGAACGAATTAGTGAAACTGTTAAAAGCAACTATAGTTTATGGCATATTAAATATATTAGCCTATTGTTATCTTATGGAAACATCATTGAATATTGTACATAATATTAGCATCAACATACATTATTGTTCAATTCAATTTCGCATATTTAATTATTTCGTAATTCATTTCATATGTGTTACATGTAATCTTTTGGTTCAACCTTAATGTATAATGAGCATCATCAATGCGTTGTACAATAGGCTCTAGAAAGAATATATCCATTTATAAGACTTGTTCATAGAATAAACTATTGTTCATAAGAAGGGATCAAAGTCAATATTCAGACCACTAGGGGTCAATGTTTTTAGATAGGATATCCTGTAAGGCTCCCTTTGTAAGCTTTTCCACATGAACAGGTGATGAGATAGATTGCTCCCTTGGTCTTGCATGAGATGATACTTCTAACAGGTATTTTTCGACCTGTATGTGGGTGTCTGAAGAAGGATGTTTTTATAGCTTTCCAGAACATGCAAACTGCTTTTTATACTGTTCAACATAACTTGTGTCAATTGAAGCTTATCCTCAATACTGACAAAACTAAACATTAGTTTAAAATTAAAATTGATGACGGCCTCTCTTTTAAATATTGCATATTCAACAATTTACAAAGAAAGTTTAAGCTGAAATTGGGATTTTATTTTAGGAATAAGGCCTGTTTTTATTTTGAAGCCAGAAGGAGGCTAGTAATCAGCTACATTTATGCCTTTACTAGGCTGGCTATATATATATATATATGAATGCTTCCGCTCAGTGTTTGAGATCAATTGACACTCTTTACCATGGCACTTTGAGATTTATTTTAAACTGCTAAACCCTTACGCACCACTGCACTTTGTATACCAGGGTTGGCTGGCCTTCTCTAGTCACTCATAGGCTCAGTCACTGGTATACTTTTATTTACAAAGCCATTTTGGGTTTACTACCTTTTTATTTGTATATTTTTATTGTTCAGAAATGTGGTGGGTACTCGTCGTTCGCTGGACTTTATCCTGCTAACAAAATACTTTTAAACTGGAAGAACTTGTCCCGAATGGTGTTTTTAAATCACTGATGAAGGATCTTGAGGCTGATTCCCTGACCTGTCAATGTTTTTAATTTGCTGTTTTATACTCTTGTGAATTCAATGGTTTTTACTAGATTACTTGTAGTTTTTCATGTTGTCTGTCTGTCATTTTTTGGTAATGACTTGGTGCTGCCTATCTTGGCCAGGGCACTCTTGAAAAATAGATTTTAATCTCAATGAGCCCTTCCTGGTTAAATAAAAGTTAAATGAATAAATAATAGTGATATTGCACTGTGCGCATGAGCCACATTTGTAGTTCCCATTTGGGATAGGTGTCAAGAGTGTCTGAGTGGGCTCAGGGGGCAGGTCAGGTCTCACCAGGGTATCTCCAATATTGCGACCACGCATATAGAACACCAGTGGGAGTTCCTTGAAGAGTTGTGCAATTTTTGTCTGATTGCAGAATATGCCCGTGCTTTTTCAGGATTGCTTTAATTTTTCCCCGAACCCTTGGTGTACTTGGTGCAAAAGACGGTTGCGTTGTTTTTCTTCTTAGGTTGAGTTTTTAGTAATTCCTCTCTTGCTTTTTGAGATATTTTCATCATTGCAACATCAAGAGTTTGTGCTTGTAGCCTCTCAGTTTGGATTTATCTGTCGTTTTATTTTGCATTGCTCTCAAAATCTGTCTGGTGACCACAGATTCGTTTAGCCCTGCATAACTGGCTATATGGTAGACGGTTCTTGAGGGGAAGGGGATGCATACTATCTGCACATAGCAGGGTATTGCGGTCTGTGGGCTTTGTGTATCCAGAACGCCGCAGCCCGTCTGGTGTTCAACCTTCCCAAGTTCTCTCACGTCACCCCGCTCCTCCGCTCTCTCCACTGGCTTCCAGTTGAAGCTCGCATCCGCTACAAGACCATGGTGCTTGCCTACGGAGCTGTGAGGGGAACGGCACCTCAGTACCTCCAGGCTCTGATCAGGCCCTACACCCAAACAAGGGCACTGCGTTCATCCACCTCTGGCCTGCTCGCCTCCCTACCACTGAGGAAGTACAGTTCCCGCTCAGCCCAGTCAAAACTGTTCGCTGCTCTGGCTCCCCAATGGTGGAACAAACTCCCTCACGACGCCAGGACAGCGGAGTCAATCACCACCTTCCGGAGACACCTGAAACCCCACCTCTTTAAGGAATACCTAGGATAGGATAAAGTAATCCTTCTCACCCCCCTTAAAAGATTTAGATGCACTATTGTAAAGTGGCTGTTCCACTGGATGTCATAAGGTGAATGCACCAATTTGTAAGTCGCTCTGGATAAGAGCGTCTGCTAAATGACTTAAATGTAATGTAAATGTAATGTAAATGTGTATAAGTCTGTGTGTAATGCATCATTCTTTTTGATGATCCATAAATCCAGGTATTTGATGATCATAATCATCAGGTCCATATTAACTATATTACTATATAACTATATTAACTATAGCACACCATCGTTCACACAACTCTTCAGCGTGTTGGCCAAGTGAAGGCTATTTTTGCCAACGTAGTCCGTGTGGGATAACTCCGTTTCTAACATACTCAAAGTGACGATGTGCAGGTGGGTTCTAGTTTTCTTGAATGAACAGTCTTGGAATTCTTTAAAAAGAACAAATCGAGACACTGTTACTAAAATGTTGTCTCGTTGTTTTTGGCTGTATTCAAAAAGGCTCCATTGAGCATCGTTTGAATTTGGTTAGGTTCCCATGTTGGCAAGGGAGTTGATTTATTGCGGTGTTGTCAGTGAGAGATAATAGTAGATTAAAAAACATGAGCTGGCGCACACTCAGAAAAAAATGTGTTTGCGTGGAGGTGCTGACTAACGGCGAATAAACTATAAACTATCAAAACAAAGAAAGTCGCACACTCCATGTTATAAACTCCCAGTAATTTATTGGGTGCTTACCAACGTTTCGGCATCATTAGTGTACACCTAATATGTTCCCCCTGTTGATGATGCTCATTATACATTAAGGTTGAACCACAATACTACATGCGACAAATATGAAATTAAATACAAAACAATGAAATATGTGAAATGTAATTAAACAATCATGTATGTTGATGCTAATATGATGTACAATATTTAGTGATGTGTCCATATGATAACAATAGCCTAATATATTTAATATGACATAAACTATTGTTTTTTTAACAGTTTCACTAATTCGTTCTAATTAACTTAATCATTATGACACACACTTCACTATTGCCATTGGTTGCACTAATTGCACTGTTTGTCTACATAACCTGGTTCAAGTATTCATCACATTACCCTGAAGAAGGCACAGTGATGCCGAAGCACCAGTAGTAAATGTGCCATGAATTCGCGTCATTTGGTTACATTCATTTCTGTTACTGTATGTATGTGTTATTTTCAGTAATTTACCGTTCTCATTCTCAGAGTGGAAATGTTGTTTGCAGAGTTCACAACATGCTACACTTATGAGAAACAAATGTTGCTATATTTCATAACCATAATTTATGAGTTTTGTCAATGTTTTCATTGTCATTTGTTTGGAGTGCACCATGTGAGCAATGCGTATGTGATGTGTCTGGTTTCTCTGTCCTGTTGTTGAGGGAGTGCACCCGCCTGAGCAGGCATACCTTGCTGTCTCTGCCTGGCCGGTTCCCCTCTTTCCACTGGGATTCTCTCTCTCTCTCTCTCTCTCTCTCTCTCTCTCTCTCTCTCTCTCTCTCTCTCTCTCTCTCTCTCTCTCTCTCTCTCTCTCTCTCTCTCTCTCTCTCTCTCTCTCTCTCTCTCTCTCTCTCTCTCTCTCTCTCTCTCTCTCTCTCTCTCTCTCTCTCTCTCTCTCTCTCTCTCTCTCTCTCTCTCTCTCTCTCTCTCTCTCTCTCTCTCTCTCTCTCTCTCTCTCTCTCTCTCTCTCTCTCTCTCTCTCTCTCTCTCTCTCTCTCTCTCTCTCTCTCTCAGGACTACCTGGCATGATGACTCCTTGTTGTCCACCTGGCCATTTTGCTGCTCCAGTTTCAACTGTTCTGCCTGCGACTATGGAACGCTGACCTATTCAACTGACATGCTACCTGTCTCAGACCTGCTGTTTTCAACTCTCTAGAGACAGCAGGAGTGGTAGAGATACTCTGAATGATCGGCTATGAAAAGCCAACTGACATGCTACCTGTCTCAGACCTGCTGTTTTCAACTCTCTAGAGACAGCAGGAGTGGTAGAGATACTCTGAATGATCGGCTATGAAAAGCCAACTGACATTTACTCCTGAGGTGCTAACCTGTTGCACTCTCGACAACCACTGTTGTCAAAAATACCTTATTTATTTAAGGTATTGAAATTGAGCTCAGGTGCATCCTGTTTCCATTGATCATCCTTGATGTTTCTACAACTTGATTGGAGTCCACCTGTGGTAAATGCTATTGATCAGACATGATTTGGGAAGGCACACACCTGTCTATATGAGGTCCCTCAGTTGACAGTGCATGTCAGAGCAAAAACCAAGCCAGGAGGTCAAAGGAATTGTCCGTAGAGCTCAGAGACAGGTTTGTTATGCAGCATTGAAGGTACCCAAGAACAGAGTGGCCTCCATCATTCATAAATAGAAGAAGTTTGGAACCACCAAGACTCTTCCTAGCGCTGACTGCCGGTCAAACTGACCCCACCAATCAAGCCGTTATGGTAGAGTGGCCAGACAGAAGCCACTCCTCATTAAAAGGCACATGACAGCCTTCTTGGAGTTTGCCAAACGGCACATAAAGGACTCAGACCATGAGAAACAAGGTTATCTGGTTTGATGAAACAGAGAATGAACTCTTTGGCACCATCCCTACGGTGAAGCATGGTGGTGGCTGCATCATGCTGTGGGGAGGATTATCAGCGGCAGGGACTGGGAGACTAGTCAGGATTGAGGGAAGATGAATAAATACAAAGAGATCCTTGATGAAAACCTGCTCCAGAGCACTCAGGACCTCAGACTGGGGTAAAGGATCACCTTCCAACAGGACAATGACCCTAAGCACACAGCCAAGACAACACAGGAATGGTTTCGGGACAAGTCTCTGAATGTCCTTGAGTGGCCCAGCCAGAGGCCGATCAAAGATCTCTGGAGAGACCTGAAATGAGCTGTGCAGTGACCCTCCCCATCCAACCTAACAGAGCTTGAGAGGATCAGCAGAGAAGAATGGGAGAAACTCCCCAAATGCAGGTGTGCCAAGCTTGTAGCGTCATACCCAAGAAAACTTGAGGCTGCAATCGCTGCCAAAGGTGCTTCAACAGTAGAGAGTGTAAATGTGTAAATGTGATATTTAATCCATTTTAGAATAAGGCTGTAACGTAACAAAATGTGGAAAAAGTCAATGGGTCTGAATACTTTCCAAATGCACTATATAGTGGAAACATCATCAAATATATGAACATTATATGAACACTTTTCCATTGGGCAAAAACAGCTGTCTGTCTTGAGCTCACTGGCATGGGAACGGGCTAGTTGATAAGATGTTGCAAGTTCGCTAGCGGGCCTGACACAGTTGATTGATTTGATACAATGCTGCACTTCACTATAGCGATAGCTCAAGTCAAGACCGTTATTATTTGTCAGCTTGATGTATTTTTACTTGACAATGGAAGTTATAGGCCTACTGCTACATTGGCCTATAGGCCATGCACTCGTTTATGTATCTGCCAATGGTTCACGGTGTATCAATGTGTGATACAGGTGCTCTCACATTATTTGAATTTGAACTTTTAGATTTTTTTTTTGCATTTTAATTCAGATTTGTATGATTAACCACGTGACAATGACAACGAACACTGTATTATTCAAATGAAACTGTGAAGCATGGAGGAGGAGGTGTGATGGTGTGGGGGTGCTTTGCTGGTGACACTGTCTGTGATTTATTTAGAATTTAAGGCACACTTAACCAGCATGGCTACCATAGCATTATGCTTTGATATGCCATGCCATCTGGTTTGTGCTTAGTGAGACTATCATATGTTTTTCAACAGGACAATGACCCAACACACCTGCCAGGCTGTGTAAGGGCTATTTCACCAAGAAGGGGAGTGATGGTGTTCTGCATCAGAAGACCTGGCCTCCACAATTACCCGACTTCAACCCAATTGAGATGGTTCGGGATGATTTGGACCGCAGAGTGAAGGAAAAGAAGCCAACAAGTGCTCAGCATATGTGGGAATTCCTTCAAGACTTTTGGAAAAGCATTCCAGGTGAAGTTGGTTGAGAGAATACCAAGTGTGTGCAAAGCTGCCTTCAAAGTAGGTTGGCTGTTTTTAAGAATCTAAAATATTGTATATATTTTGATTTGTTTAACGCTTTTTTGTTACTACCTGATTCCATATATGTGATTTCGTAGTTTTGCTGACTTCACTATTATTCTACACTGTAGAAAATAGTAAAAAATAAAGCAAAACCCTTGAATGAGTAGGTGTGCCCAAACTTTTGACTGGTGCAGTATCTTCCCCCACTATTCGGGATGGATAGAAAAAAAGGACAAAACAAGAGAGATTCCCAGAGGCTAATGTCAAGACCTGCTCACCCTGTGACCCTCAGCATTCATCATTGCTTAATTAAACATTTCTGTGTGTGTTCTATGTAAAGATTGCCCCTTCCTCTTGCCCTCTCCTCGGGCTAATCTACCTCACACTGTTTAACTAGTGATGAAATGAGAATGAGACGCCATCTCCTCCTCTACCCCTAATCCCGTTCTCAACCAAACAACCATGCCTCTCAACCAAACAACCATGTCCCTCCTCTATCTCCTCTAACCCTCTTTCCTCTACCAATGGTCAGGTCAATGCAACCAACTTTCTTAACTTTTTTAAAGGCTAAATCACAATTTTGTTCTGCATTAAAGAGGTTGAGAGTTTTGCCCTCTGCGCCTCTCTAGAGAGAAGAATTTCATTAACTGTTAGGCCCCGGATGAATCGCTGTTCATCTGAGTTCAAAGCCATTGATTTGCACAGTGGCACCAGTGCCTCCCAAAAAAAAGGCCCGGAAACAACTCCCTATTGATTTCTGGCATTAAAAGAACCAGTAGGGAGCCAATGGGATGCAGGGACAGTGTGACTGTACTGGCTAACCATCTGTGGTGACAGTGGGGATCCCTTCAAGCCATCAAGATATGGAAATGAACTCCCACTAGGTAACACATTTTCTCCTTTTAACAATTATTTGTTGACGTTTCGGTCAAGTCGACCTTCAAGAGTAAGAAACCTGGGAACCTAGCCAGTAGAGATCTGGTTACGAGGAGTGAAAGACGGAAAGCAAGAAAGGCCCTGGGTCTCAGAGTAGGAGAGCTGATTTAGGATTAATTTAGCCTTTTAGATCACAATGAATAGGATTACATGGACAGGGGAACCTAGCTCCATATTCATACAGCTTCTCAGAGAAGAAGTGCTGATCTAAGATCAGAATACAAAAGTTATATAGACTTGGGGGACCTGATCCTAGATCAGCACTTCTACTCTGAAACATTTTACGAACACGTGCCCTGATCCTAAATCACCTCTCCTACTCTGAGACGCTTGATACATATGGCCACCGAGGCAATATGGCAACCCAGTCAATGCGGATCAAGCTTTGAAAGGATAGATCAGCCCAAAATCTAAGTTTGTCAGATATTTGCACATGTCCAATGCCATCTAAAGTAGGTATGAGATTATATTCCAAAACATTAGTCAGTTAATAGAGAGTTCCAACTATATGACTATGCTTTCCAAATCGCATCCTATTCACTACACAGTGCACTACTTTTGACCAGAACCCTATGGCCCCTGATCTGAACCCTGGTCTCTCTTTTACCTGTCCGCGACCATTCTCTTGCCTATTCCCTTTGGATTTATTAAACATCTTAAACTCCAAACATCTGCCTCCTGTGTCTGCATTTGGGTCTCGCCTACTGACATAAGCGTGCCATTAGGGATGCAATGTATGTGTCAGGAGAAATATTCAGGCCTCAAATCATAAGTTAAATTAATGGTAAAGATTAAAAACATCTATTTAGATGGATCTAGCCGGAAATTAGACTATACCAATCTTTCCAATTAATTTGGGATTGAACCCTCATAATGCATTTAGCAGGATCTACACAACAGACGGCTGTGTACTATGGAGTTTTGAAAACATTGGAACAACTTTCAGTTTAGGGTGATCTGCCCCTTAACCTTAACCTGGTAAAGAGAAAGTGTGGTAGGAATACAGTTCCAGTCAAAAGTTTGGACACGCCTACTCATTCAAGGGTTTTTATTTTTACTATTTTCTACATTGTAGAATAATAGTGGAGACATCAAAACTATGAAATAACACATATGGAATTATATAGTAACCAAAAAAGTGTAAAACAAATCAAAATATATTTTACATTTGAGATTATTCAAAGCAGCCACCCTTTCCCTTTATGACAGCTTTGCACACTCTTGGCATTCTCTCAACCAGCTTCATGAGGTAGTCACCTGGAATGCTTTTCCAGACATGAAGGAGTTCCCACATATTCTGAGCACTTGTTGGCTGCTTTGAATTCAAAACCATCTCTCATGGGTTGAGGTTGGGTGATTTTGGAGGCCAAGTCATCTGATGCAGCACTCCATCACTCTCCTTTTTGGTCAAATAGCCCTGAAACACAGCTTAGGTCATTCCCCTGTTGAAAAACAAATGATAGTCCCACTAATGGCGTATCGCTGCAGAATGCTGTGGTAGTCATGCTGGTTAAGTATGCCTTGAATTCTAAATAAATCACAGACAGTGTCACCAGCAAAGCACCCCAACATAATCACACCTCTGCCATACTTCACAGTGGGAACTGTGGAGGAAGAGGAAGGGGGAGGGGGAGTGGATCCCCACCCCGCCACACTGGCAACACTTCGAGAGGCATTGCACAAATAATGGCGTTTACTAGGGAAACATTCCTGATGTTCTGTACTTAGTGCCAGTCTGCACGTTCAAACTAAAACAAGGTAACTGACAATGGCATCTTTATGCTTTCGTTAATAAAATAATGATAAATAATAATGCCGATTTTATTTAGTTATGGATCCATAATGAAATACTATGGAAATAAATATCACTGAATTACAGAAATATCCTCCAATCCTCTATATGTAATTATTGGCAGAGAGTCATGTCATATATTTCGATATACTGTAGGCCTACTGTGAGGCCTACCATGAGTAAGGCGCTGTTAAAAGTGGTGTAGATCTTACTTATTTAAAGAGCATATTGAAGTTAGAAGCAATAGGATGAAGCAATAGCCTACAACTACTTTAGCAACGTTTTGCGCTGCTCTGAGATAAGCATGGGGACTGGTCTTGACAAATCAAGAGATTTGGGTATTGGTTAGACTAGAATTAGAAAAATAGGGTGTATAAATGTTATGCTCTTAGTGTAACCTTTATTTAACTAGGCAAGTCAGTTAAGAAGAAATTCTTATTTACAAGGACAGCCTCCTCCTTCCTTCCCATCAGGGAATTGAACCCCAGTCTCCCACGGGCCCGCACGACACAGTAATTCTTTAGCTAAATAGCCCAGTACTGTACGCCCGACTGTCGCGTTGTACAGGGCCATATTTTTCATACCATCCTGACGGAACCCCAGAGGGTTTTTAGTTTTTATTGTAAAAGAAACACCATACTATTAATCTAATTAATTAAGGAAGTACCAGTCAAAATTTTAGACACACCTACTCATTCCAGGATTTTTTTCTTTATTATTACTATTTTCTACATTGTAGAATAATAGTGAAGACACAACTATGAAATAACACACATGGAATCAGTTAAGAAAAAAATATTATTTACAAGGACAGCCTACTCCTTCCTCCCCATCGGGGAATTGAACCCTGGTCTCTTGTGTGCCTGCATTCTCCAGTACAGCCACTATTGAACTATATCAAATGCTTCTCAAAGCTGCCCACTGGTGGTCAAATTAGCACTAACTAGCATTAATGGTACCAGTGATTCACACTTAAATAAAGTGCCATTGAATTATGTGGCACCATACAAGCTGCAGCGCAACTTTTAAAGGACGAACCACTGTAATTGCCGACTTCTGAGGCTCATACTCTGCAGCAGAGGTAACTCTGGGTCTTCCTTTCCTGTGGCAGTCCTCATGAGAGCCAGTTTCATCATAGCACTTGATGGTTTTTGCGACTGCACAAAGTTCATGTAATGTTCTGCATTAAAAAAAAATATGTATTTAACTAGGCAAGTCAGGTAAGAACAAATTCTTATTTACAATGATGGCCTACCAGGGAACAGTGGGTTAACTGCCTTGTTCAGGGGCAGAACAACAGATTTGTTTTACCTTGTCGGCTTGGAGATTCAATCCAGTAACCTTTCGGATACTGGCCCAATGCTCTAACCAATTTTCCGGATTGACTGACCTTCATGTCTTATAGTAATGATGGACTGTCATTTCTCTTTGCTTATTTGAGCTGGTGTTGCAATAATATGGAGTTGTTTTTTTTTTACCAAATAGGGCTATCTTCTGTTTTCCACCCCTACCTTGTCACAACACAACTGATTGATACAAACACATTAAGAAGGAAAGAAATTCCACAAATTAATTGACATGCATTCCATACCTCATGAAGCTGGTTGAGAGAATGCCAAGAGTGTGCAAATCTGTCATCAAGGAAAAGGGTGGCTACATTGAATAATCTCAAATATTATATACAGTGAGGAGAGTACGTATTTGATACACTGCCAAAATATTATGTTCTGCTTTTCTGATGTATCAAATACTTATGTCATGCAATAATCGACAGTGTATCAAACACTAGTTCTCCCCACTGTATATTTACACTTGTTTAACACTTTTTTGGTTACTGCATGATTCCACATGTGCTATTCCATAGTTTTGATATCTTCACTATTATAAAAAAAATGGAATGAGTAGGCTTGTCCAAACCTTTGACTGGTACTGTATATAGGTGTGGAGAAAAGGGCTGGATACAACACATACTGGCAAACCAGCAGTGTCATATTCATTGAACACCAAATTGAAGAGAATGCCCTGAAGAAGGGAGGGACTACCTGAACTCGTCCATTCTTAAACGCAAGTTTTCCTTTTCCATTGGAACCATTTTTGCTACGTTGTGCTCTAATGAATACGACCCAGGTCTATGTAATTGGTGCAGGAAGCCTCAGGCTGCAGTTGAGGTCTGTGTTTTGACTGACCCAGTCATTAACCTAACTGAGGTGCCAGATTAAACAGAATCAGATCAATATACCACCCCAAGCCTGTAAGTCAATTAACCCCGACGCTAATGTCGTCACTAGCCGTTTGTATTGCCACAACTACTATAACATTATGTTAATGAGACCTGTGTTCATTTTGTATAACAGTAAAAGAGCTTGTTCTTTATCAGAAGATGTGTATGGTACTGGTAAGACTTGCAGTAAAGGCATTTTCATAGAAATACTTGATATTTATCTATTATTCAAATAAATATGACAGAATATTATTCTATGAAGACAAGTTTTAATACTTGTTTCTGATTGGCTAGAAGGGCATTATAGAATTGGACATTAAAAGTAGATAACAGTTGGAAAAGATAACGGGACACCTTGCAATCATGATGCAATTATGCGCCTACCCACATGCGTACTTCCTGCAAAGTTACAAAATGCTAAACAGACAACTACACAAAATGAAATTGAATACATTGTCAACGCAGGTCCAAATGATTTTTTATTTTTTTGCATCTGTTTATGACCTAACGTGGTGAGTGATGAACATGAATATGCTTTCAAACCTGCCAATATGCTATCAAATTCTAGTTGGACCAGCTGTTTTCAGCAACGGGTATTATTATTGTCATTTTGGCAGGTTTGCTGGCAATAAACAGTTTAGTAGCCTAGTGTTTGATATGCAATGCAATCTCCTCATAATTAACAGTCAGTGTTGACAATTGTCCTGGCGAGAAGGAAGACTTTTCTAGCTATGCCAGGCAAAATCATGAATCAACAGCTCATTGTTATGGATGTATCTAAATGAATGTCAATAGAATACAGCTACTTTGGTGTTATTCTGGCTGTAGAGGTTGTGACTTTGATAGCCGTAGCTAGCTAACAAGCATGGCAACGGAACATGAAGAACGAACAACTGGGTCGCGTCCATAAATATTGAACTTATCAAACAAACTACTGGGTGGCGTCTTTAGTAACCAAAATATGAGAAAGTCTGAATTATCTTATCTAAAATATCAACATATATATATATATATATATGTATTTTTTTTCTACTGGTAAATGTGTTCTTAGTATTGTTTTCTTTGGCAACTGTGGTGTAAGTTTATCAAACCATACAACTCACACAATGACTATGCACACACAACCATGCACAATGACTACTTTTAACAATTTGCACTGGCATTTTCACAAAAACACATTTACCGGAGGAACTGTTTGGTAATGGGATTTCTTTAAAAGCTCCCTCAGAGTTTTATGTGTCCACGTTTTCCAAAAACTCTTAAATATCTGCTCCGAAATAAGATTCAACGATGTCTGCAGAAAAAAACTGAACTCTACTTTACTGTGTCAACTATGACATGACACTTTGACTTATTCAACTACAGTAAGTGGAGTGGATTTACACCCGGTAACGTCGTTCTCTTCATGGCGATGTATCCTAGAATTATGCATTGTCCTCCTTTGCATAGTTGGGTATTATTTTACACACTGGTTATTATATTAATGAGCTCTGCCCCCAAACAAAACCAAATGTGGTTGGTCCGAACCGGACCAAATCTGAAGCTGTATCTCCACTGTACTCTACTGTACTTGTTCTGTGCTATACTATACTCTACAATACGGAACTCTACTTTACTGTACTGTACTACTGAACTCTACTGTTCTGTGCTGTGCTTTACTGTATTGTACTCTACTGTACTTGTTCTGTGCTATACTATACTCTACAATACTGAACTCTACTTTACTGTACTGTACTACTGAACTCTACTGTTCTGTGCTGTGCTTTACTGTATTGTACTCTACTGTACTTGTTCTGTGCTATACTATACTCTACAATACTGAACTCTACTTTACTGTACTGTACTACTGAACTCTACTGTTCTGTGCTGTGCTTTACTGTATTGTACTCTACTGTACTTGTTCTGTGCTATACTATACTCTACAATACTGAACTCTACTTTACTGTACTGTACTACTGAACTCTACTGTTCTGTGCTGTGCTTTACTGTATTGTACTCTACTGTACTTGTTCTGTGCTATACTATACTCTACAATACTGAACTCTACTTTACTGTACTGTACTACTGAACTCTACTGTTCTGTGCTGTGCTTTACTGTATTGTACTCTACTGTACTTGTTCTGTGCTATACTATACTCTACAATACTGAACTCTACTTTACTGTACTGTACTGTACTACTGAACTCTACTGTTCTGTGCTGTGCTTTACTGTATTGTACTCTACTGTACTTGTTCTGTGCTATACTATACTCTACAATACTGAACTCTACTTTACTGTACTGTACTACTGAACTCTACTGTTCTGTGCTGTGCTTTACTGTATTGTACTCTACTGTACTTGTTCTGTGCTATACTATACTCTACAATACTGAACTCTACTTTACTGTACTGTACTACTGAACTCTACTGTTCTGTGCTGTGCTTTACTGTATTGTACTGTACTTGTTCTGTGCTACTGTACTTGTTCTGTGCTATACTATACTCTACAATACTGAACTCTACTTTACTGTACTGTACTACTGAACTCTACTGTTCTGTGCTGTGCTTTACTGTATTGTACTCTACTGTACTTGTTCTGTGCTATACTATACTCTACAATACTGAACTCTACTTTACTGTACTGTACTACTGAACTCTACTGTTCTGTGCTGTGCTTTACTGTATTGTACTCTACTGTACTTGTTCTGTGCTATACTATACTCTACAATGCTGAACTCTACTTTACTGTACTGTACTACTGAACTCTACTGTTCTGTGCTGTGCTTTACTGTATTGTACTCTACTGTACTTGTTCTGTGCTATACTATACTCTACAATACTGAACTCTACTTTACTGTACTGTACTACTGAACTCTACTGTTCTGTGCTGTGCTTTACTGTATTGTACTCTACTGTACTTGTTCTGTGCTATACTATACTCTACAATACTGAACTCTACTTTACTGTACTGTACTACTGAACTCTACTGTTCTGTGCTGTGCTTTACTGTATTGTACTCTACTGTACTTGTTCTGTGCTATACTATACTCTACAATACTGAACTCTACTTTACTGTACTGTACTACTGAACTCTACTGTTCTGTGCTGTGCTTTACTGTATTGTACTCTACTGTACTTGTTCTGTGCTATACTATACTCTACAATACTGAACTCTACTTTACTGTACTGTACTACTGAACTCTACTGTTCTGTGCTGTGCTTTACTGTATTGTACTCTACTGTACTTGTTCTGTGCTATACTATACTCTACAATACTGAACTCTACTTTACTGTACTGTACTACTGAACTCTACTGTTCTGTGCTGTGCTTTACTGTATTGTACTCTACTGTACTTGTTCTGTGCTATACTATACTCTACAATACTGAACTCTACTTTACTGTACTGTACTACTGAACTCTACTGTTCTGTGCTGTGCTTTACTGTATTGTACTCTACTGTTCTTGTTCTGTGCTATACTATACTCTACAATACGGAACTCTCCTTTACTGTACTGTACTACTGAACTCTACTGTTCTGTGCTGTGCTTTACTGTATTGTACTCTACTGTACTTGTTCTGTGCTATACTATACTCTACAATACGGAACTCTCCTTTAGTGTACTGTACTACTGAACTTTACTGTTCTGTGCTGTGCTTTACTGTATTGTACTCTACTGTACTTGTTCTGTGCTATACTATACTCTACAATACGGAACTCTCCTTTACTGTACTGTACTACTGAACTTTACTGTTCTGTGCTGTGCTTTACTGTATTGTACTCTACTGTACTTTAGTGAGCTCTACTGTGCTGCATTTTGATGTCCAGGCTTTCGAAACAACATCAGCATTCATTTGTCCTCTAATTTGACATGCTCCTACGAACTTCACATACTGGTGCTCATGGGTCCTTTTTTGACATGGAAATGACCTACATGCATCTAGTAACAACCAGAAGTGTTACAGCGATGACAAAAGGAAGAGTAGAAGAATGTGCAAGCAGAGTTACATCAACCATGTGGACATGAGTGTTTTTCCATCCTCTCCCCTCTCCCTCTCTCTCTATGCCCCTGTCCCACCCAACACAGTGGGGCACAACCCTGCAGGGACATAACCAGAGCTCTTTGTGAGATTCCATATCACGCTTGTGTGCTTGTGAATGGACGCCAACATGTCCGAGTACACAGCTGAAGAATGGAGCAAAGAGGGAACCAAGGGCATTTGGGGAGCGATTGGTGAATGTGAGAGAGAGAATGGAAAATTGCACCAACACAAAGTTACATGTTACATTTCGCTGATAATCAATACAATCTAAAATGTTATCGTCATGATAGCCGTAGTTCCAATGGAATCTAGCTTGCCAAACTCTGTGTACTCTATCTACAGTAATGCTATCAGCTATTATTGAAGCCTGCCACCTCAGATCAGACCGAACTCCTTAGACTGCTTTAGCCCACTAAGCTAAAGGCTGTCTACTCAACCAAGAAAAGAAAAAAAAGCATTATTGTTCATCTGTTCAGGCCTCAGGCAACTCGGTACAGCAACCAATGAATACCAGGCTTCTAACACGGGTAAACTTACATGTCAGTGCACATATCCCTCTGTGACGCCGTTCCCCCTCTGCTAAAGTGAGCGTGTACGTAAAGGGAATTTTGAATCATGAAATGGGATTTCGAGATTGGGAATTCTCTGCAAGTCTTTTCCCTGTTCAACACAGTGTATTGAAGGGAAATATTGTGGTGGAAAACATGCGATTAGGGCTGAAGGCTGCATCCAAAATGGCACCATATTCCCGATATTTGTATTTATTAAGGAATGACATTAGCTGCTGCCAAGGCCTGGGGTCCAAACAAGATTAAGGCAATTACATTAAAAAACTGTATGTCATACACCACTACCGATTTACAATACAAAATGTATAATACCACAATAAAACAAAAATACAACATTATAATGTGCGTGTGTGTAAAGTGCATGTGTTAGCGTGCATACAGCGGCAAGAAAAAGTATGTGGACCCTTTAGAAATACCTGGATTTCTGCATAACGTGGTCATAAAATGTGATCTGATCTTCATCTAGGTCACAACGATAGACAAACACAGTCTGCTTAAACTAATAACACAAACAATTATACAGTTTTCATGTCTTTATTGAACACACCGTGTAAACATTCACAGTGCAGGGTGGGAAAAGTATGTGAACCCTTGGTTTTAATAACTGGTTGATCAGGCCTGCGCAACAGTCAGGAAGAATTTTGGACCATTCCTCTTTACAAAACTGTTTCACCTTTTATTTTATTTCACCTTTATTTAACCAGGTAAGCTAGTTGAGAACAAGTTCTCGTTTGCAACTACGACCTGGCCAAGATAAAGCATAGCAGTTCGACACATACAACAACACAGAGTTACACATGGAATGAACAAAACATACAGTCAATAATACAGTAGAAAAAAAAGAAAACAAAGTCTATATACAGTGAGTGCAAATAAGGTAAATTAAGGGAGTTTAAGGCAATAAATAAGCCATGGTGACGAAGTCATTACAATTTGGCAATTAAACACTGGAATGGTAGATGTGAATGATGAAAAGATGGATGTGCAAGTAGAGATACTGTGGTGCAAAAGGAGCTAAATAAATAAATACAGTATGGGAATGAGGTAGATAGATGGGCTGTATACAGGTGGGCTATGAACAGGTTCAGTGATCTGTGAGCTGCTCTGACAGCTGGTTCTTAAAGCTTGTGAGGGAGATGGGAATCTCCAGCTTCAGTGATTTTTGCAGTTCATTCCAGTCAGTGGCAGCAGATGACTGGAAGGAAAGGCGACCAAAGGAGGAATTGGCTTTGGGGGTGACCAGTGAGATACACCTGCTGGAGCGTGTGCTACGAGTGGGTGCTGCTATGGTGACCAGCGAGCTGAGATAGGGCGGGGCTTTACCTAGCAGAGACTTGTAGATAACCTGTAGCCAGTGGGTTTGGCAACGAGTATGAAGCAAGGGCCAGCCAACGAGAGCGTACAGGTCGCAGTGGTGGGTAGTATATGGGACTTTGGTGACAAAACTGATGGCACTGTGATAGACTACATCCAGTTTGCTGAGTAGAGTGTTGTAGGCTATTTTATAGATGACATCGCCGAAGTCATGGATCGGTAGGATGGTCAATTTTACGAGGGTATGTTTGGCAGCATGAGTGAAGGAAGCTTTGTTGCGAAATAGGAAGCCGATTCTGGATTTAATTTTTGATTGGAGATGCTTAATGTGAGTCTGGAAGGAGAGTTTACAGTCTAGCCAGACACCTGGGTATTTGTAGTTATCCACGTATTCTAAGTCAGAGCCGTCCAGAGTAGTGATGCTGGAGGGCGGGCAGATGAGGGCAACGATCGGTTGAAAAGCATGCATTTAGTTTTATTTGCGTTTAAGAGCAGTTGGAGGCCACAGAAGGAGAGTTGTATGGCATTGAAGCTCGTCTGGATGTTAGTTAACACAGTGTCCAACGAAGGGCCAGAAGTATACAGAATGGTGTCTTCTGCGTAGAGGTGGATTAGAGAATCACCAGCAGCAAGAGCGACATCATTGATGTATACAGAGAAGAGAGTCGGCCAGAGGTCCGGACAACAGGCCCTCCGATTTGACACACTGAGCTCTATCAGAGAGGTTTTTGGTGAACCAGGCAAGGCAATCATTTGAGAAACCAAGGCTGTTGAGTCTGCCAATAAGAATGTGGTGATTGACAGAGTCGAAAGCCTTGGCCAGGTCAATGAATACAGCTGCACAGTAATGTCTCTTATCGATGGCGGTTATGATATCGTTAAGGACCTTGAGCGTGGCTGAGGTGCACCCATGTCCAGCTCGGAAACCAGATTGCATAGCGGAGAAGGTACGATGTGATTCAAAATGGTCAGTAATCTGTTTGTTAACTTGGCTTTCGAAGACCTTAGAGATGCAGGGTAGGATAGATATAGGTCTGTAGCAGTTTGGGTCGAGAGTGTCTCCCCCTTTGAAGAGGGGGATCACCACGGCAGCTTTCCAATCTTTGGGAATCTCAGACGATACAAAAGAGAGGTTGAACAGGCTAGTAATCGGGGTTGCAACAATTTCGGGGGATAATTTAAGAAAGAGAGGGTCCAGATTGTCTAGCCCGGCTGATTTGTAGGGGTCCAGATTTTGCAGCTCTTTCAGAACATCAGCTATCTGGATATGGGTGAAGGAAAAATGGTGCAGGCTTGGGCGGGTTGCTGTGGAGGGTGCCGGGCAGTTGACCGGGGTAGGGGTAGCCAGGTGGAAAGCATGGCGGGCCGTAGAGAAATGCTTATTGAAATTCTCAATTATAGTGGATTTGTCGTTTGTAACAGTGTTTGCTAGTCTCAGATCAGTGGGTAGCTGGGATGAGGTGCTCTTATTCTCCATGGACTTTACTTTTTTTGAGTTTGTACTGCAGGATGCAAATTTCTGTTTAATAAGCTGGCCTTAGCTTTCCTAACTGCCTGTGTATATTGGTTCCTAACTTCCCTGAAAAGTTGCATATCACGGGGGCTTTTCGATGCTAACGCAGAACGCCACAGAATGTTTTTGTGCTGGTCAAGGGCAGACAGGTCTGGAGTGAACCAAGGGCTATATCTATTCCTGGTTCTACATTTTTTGAATGGGGCATGCTTATTTAAGATGGTGAGGAAGGTACTTTTAAAGAATAACCAAGCATCCTGTCGGGATGAGGTCAATGTCGTTCCGGGATACTCCGGCCAGGTCGATTAGAAAGGCCTGCTCACAGAAGTGTTTTAGGGAGCGTTTGACATTGATTTCGTTTGCTCGCAGACCCATTACGGATGCAGGCAATGTGGCAGTGATAGCTGAGATCTTTGTTGAAAACAGCAGAGGTGTATTTGGAGGGTGAGTTAGTTAGGATGATATCTATGAGGGTGCCCGTGTTTACGGATTTGGGGTTATATCTGGTAGGTTCATTGATAAATTGTGTGAGATTGAGGGCATCAAGCTTAGATTGTAGGATGGCCGGGGTGTTAAGCATGTCCCATATTAGGTCACCTAGCAGACCACCAGAGGGTGGTCTATAGCAAGCGGCAACGGTGAGAGACTTGTTTCTGGAAAGGTGCATTTTTAGAAGTAGAAGCTCAAATTTTTTGGGTACAGACCTGGATAGTAGGACAGAACTCTGCAGGCTATCTTTGCAGTAAATTGCAACACCGTCCCTTTTGGCAGTTCTATCTTGTCAGAAAATGTTATAGTTAGGAATGGAAATTTCAAGGTTTTTGGTGGTCTTCCTAAGCCAGGATTCAGACACGGCTAGGACATCCGGATTGGTGGAGTGTGCTAGGGCAGTGAATAAAACAAACTTAGGTAGGAGGCTTCTAATGTTAACATGCGTGAAACCAAGGCTTTTACAGTTGCAGAAGTCAACAAATGAGAGAGCCTGGGGGATGGGAGTGGAGGTAGACACTGCAGGGCCTGGATTAACCTCTACATCACCAGAGGAACAGAGGGGGAGTAGGATAAGGGTACGGCTAAAGGCTAACAGAACTGGAGCCTAGTACGTTCAGAACAGAGAGTAAAAGGAGACGATTTCTGGGCACGCTAGAATATATTCAAGGCATAATGTACAGACAAAGGTATAGTAGTATGTGAATACAGTGGGTGTAAACCTGTGCATGTAGTGAAAGAGATAATGAAAGAGATATTGTCTCTAGAAATAGCATTTAAACCAGGTGATGTCACTGCGTGTGTGGGGGGTGGAACTAAATTGTTAGCCGGGGCGTGTTGAGCAGTGCTAAAGGCTCTACAGTGAAGTAAAACAATAGTTACAAACCAGAACAGCAATCAACATGCCATGGTGACGTTAGTGAAAGGCATGCATAGCCGGGTGATCATACAAGTCCAGTGCGTGGCTTCAAGCAGCTAGTGGCATGGGGCGAGCAGGCTATCAGAAAGGCCTTAGAGGGATGACGCGATGGAGAGAAATGCTTATTGAAATGACACATCTGTTGTGCCCCCCTCGTGCAGTTACATCAGCGGACGGATCAGCAGGGCTCCGTGTGGTAAACCAGGCCAATTGGAAAAATATGTATGGCCGAAGAAATATGTCCGAAGGGCCTTAAGTCAGCAGTCCAATGTGCTTCTTGGGATGTTTTTTTAAATTTTACCTTTATTTAACCAGGCAAGTCAGTTAAGAACACATTCTTATTTTCAATGACGGCCTGGGAACAGTGGGTTAACTGCCTGTTCAGGGGCAGAACGACAGATTTGTACCTTGTCAGCTCGGGGGTTTGAACTCACAACCTTCCGGTTACTAGTCCAACGCTCTAACCACTAGGCTACGCTGCCGCCCCATGTCTGGTGTGAACTGCTCTCTTGAGCTCATGCCACAACATCCCAATCAGGTTGAGGTCAGGACTCTGACTGGGCCACTCTAGAAGGCGCATAAAGCCATTCTTGTGTTGATTTACTTCTGTTTTGGGTCGTTGTCCTGTTGCATCACCCAACTTCTGTTGCGCTTCAATTGGCGGACAGATAGCCTAACATTGTCCTGCAAAATGTCTTGATAAACTTGGGAATTTATTTTTCTGTCGATGATAGCAAGCTGTCCAGTCCCTGATGCAGGAAAGTACATTACAGTTGGGATGAGGTTTTGATGTTGGTGTGCTGTTCCTTTTTTTCCATACATAGAGTTGCATGTTCCTTGCAAACAACTCAACTGTAGTTTCATCTGTCCACAGAATATTTTGCCAGTAGTACTGTGGAACATCCAACATCCACATTTTACGTACCGTAGACTCGTCAACAGAGATATTAGCATGTTCCAGAGATTTCTGTAAGTCTTTAGCTGACACTCTAGAATTCGTCTTAGCCTCATTGAGCATTCTGCACTGTTCTATTACAGCCATCTTTGAAGGATGGCCACTCTTATGGGAGTAGCAACGATGCTAAACTTTCTCCATTTATAGACAATTTGTGGATTGATGAACATCAAGGCTTTAGAGATACTTTTGTAACACTTTCCAGCTTTATGCAAGTCAACCATTCTTAATCTTTAGGTCTTCTGAGATCTCTTTTGTTCGAGGCGTGGTTTACATCAGGCAATGCTTCTTGTGAATAGAAAACTCACAATTTTGTGAGTGTTTTTTATAATGCAAGGCAGATCTAAACCAACATCTCTAATCTCGTCTCATTAATTGGACTCCAGGTTAGCTGACTCCTGACTCCGATTAGCATTTGGAGAAGTGATTAGCCTAGGGGTTCACATAATTTTTCCAACCTACACTGTGAATGTTTAAATGATGTATTCAATATAGACAATAAAAATACAATAATGTTAGTGTTATTAGTTTAAGCACACTACGTTTGTCTATTGTTGTGATTTAGATGAAGATCAGATCACATTTGATGACCAATTCAGGTAATGGATCCAGAAATGCAGATAATTACAAAGGGTTCACATACTTTTTTATTAGCACTGTATGTGTGTTCCTGTGTGTGTGTCTCTTTACAGTTCGCTTTGTAATTTATTTTATTGTAATTTTATTGTAATTTATTTATCTGTTTTTTTAAATCTGAGTTTACTGCTCGCTTGAGTTACTTGATGTGGAATAGAGTTCCTGGACTCGGGGACTTTGAAGAAACCCTGGTGGCATGTCTTGTGGGGTTTTTATGGTTGTCTAAGCTGTGTGCTAGTCATTTGAAGAGATAGCTCATTGCTTTCAACATGTCAATACCTCTCACAAAGACAAGTAGTGATGCCGTCAATCTCTCCTCTACTTTGAGCCAGAAGAGATTGACATGCATGTTATTGATGTTAGCTCTGCTTGTACATTTAAAGTGGAACTGACAGTGTTTTGATAACTTTGCAGACATGAAACAAACAGACAATCATATTATCAGTTAAGAATATAAAATTCCCAGATTATGCTACAAAACCAACTTTATTAGAGCTTTTAAAAATAGGTTATGTCACGGTGCTGACTTTTGCCCAATACCTACAGCAAACGCCTCTACCCCGTCCTCTGGCTGGGCAGAGTACTTTGGGACTTTAGTTACTTCGGTGTAACAAGGGCCAAGCCGCGCGGCCCTACCAACATTTCTATTTATTCGTAATGGCCCTTCGCGTGAGTTGGGTTTGTTCCTTCGTTCACGTTGTCACTGCCTTATTTTCCAGTCTAGTATGAGGCCTTGGATAGATATACTCCTATTTAAATATTCTTAAGCGGATTCCTCCTATATTTCCGTACTTTCAAGTTATCTTTACCTATGTATATATGGTTAAATAAAGGTGAAATAAATATCAATACCTAATAACAACTCCTATTAGTTATTATGCTCGTCAGCTAGTAGTCACTCGGAAACTAGTCCTGGTATATGTTTTGACTCTCTTAAAAATATATTATTGTCCACACAATGAAATATTCTTTAGTGCAATCACTTTAACCTATAACCAGGGTTACTTTCTGTTCAGTGAGAGAGTGTCAAAGGCGTTTGCTCTCCAGATCGTTAATCTGGCCTAGTTGTCAAAGTTTCAAGCTTTTATTAAGTCACTGTTTTTTGTCTTATACACATCATTACAATTCAATGGTTCTACAGTTTCTCAACACAACAATAATGCTCAATCAATCCTTAATGCTTTAAGCTATGCCAGATAATATTACAAAACTTTAAATGCGTTCACTTCTAACAATATTGACTAAATAGCAAAAATAGTTCAATTACCTTAAATGCTCAGCCCCTTGGTCACATTCCCGTAATCGGTACTCTCGCAGCTATGACGCTAGATTCCGAATTCCAGTATCTCTATACACTTCCAACTCTGTGTATGGACTCAATATATTGTAACTGGTACTTGGCTATTTTTCCTTGAATTGCTAATCACATCTGGTTTCTGGTGTCAAAAATGCGAACGCCCGCTTTGCCTGTGTGATCAAGAGGTGGTTAGACCTCTGTTTTTCGGAGACTCAGTCGGGTTCACAAGATTCAACCAGCTTCTTCAGAGTATGACCCAATAAGTACTTAAGCACAATTATCCGGTTCCCAAAATATTGTTTTACTCTATCAAAAAGCGTATAGTGCAATAGTAAATGTACCTATGATGATTCTCCATATGAAGTCTGTTTCATATGTTAGTGAGGATCATACTGCCTTATGATCTCTGTTCTCTTTATATACCTTTTTACAGGGGAAGTTCCCACTGGTGCTGTAGACCTACGTAACCTTAGGCCTGTGTGTTAAACGGAAGCTTCCTATTATTACCCTTTTCAGCTCATGCACTACTGACTCTCACATTGCTGCTTCCGTGTTACTGTTGGCTTATTCTACTCAATCATACCAGCTGGTTGTTTCTACCACTGGAGGTGGCGTAGGTGGTATGTCAAGCATCAGCTGGGAGAAGTCTATGATAGGTAGCTCCTCTGCTTCTCCCTGTTGTCCAGGTGCGGTCCATGGTTCCATAAGGTCCCGTAAGGAATTGTTGGCAGAATGGATGGATGCAGTTCAATGCATGAGTAATATATTTCACCAATACATTTCTTGGTTGTCCAAAAAATATTGCAATCAGGTTGTAAATCACAGCTGGCCTGGTTTCCTCTTTGATGTGTGAGTGACTGACTAAATAAACAAAGCCAACTCACTGACAGTCAAGCGAAAGAAGAATTGTTGAGAAGAACACTTAACCATTAATTATTCTGTAACATTCACACAAACACACCTCACAGACACAGAGAGAGAGAGACAGACACACAAACACAGACACACAGAGACATACACACGAACACACACACACAAAGTACAAGAACCATCTAATTAAGCAATGACTTGGCGGGGCTTGAATACGTCTCGACGCCTCCTTTCCCTGCCTACCTTGCGGCGAGGGGGAGAAGGCAGCGGGTGGCGGGCGGTAGCACGACGCACTTGCCTGCCACCACGGGCAAAAGATGACGTCTGCCTGAGAACCATGGCAACACGCGATGACACCTCAGCCTAGACATCTCAATAAATTCGACAACGACTTTTCCACACAGAGAAAACAGCAGCAGAACAAAAACATCACAGGGACTGTGTTAGAGGAAGAGGAAGGAACAGAGATGTAGACAGTCACTGTGTTCTAGGTGATTGACAAACTGCATGGGATAACTACCGCCTGGGGAACACATGCTTTAAGGCACGTGTCAAACTCATTCCACGTAGGGATACGAGTGTCTGCGGGTTTTTGCTCCACCATTTACTTGATTGGTGAATTAAGGTCACTAATTAGTAAGGAACTCCCCTTGCATGGTTGTCTCGGTCTTAATTGAAAGGAAAAAGCAAAAAGCCGCAGACACTCAGCCCTCCGTAGAATGAGTTTGACACCCCTTCTCTAAAGGGGTAAATGAGCGAACTGGGGTACTTAAAATCGTTAAGGGCACCAGTTGGTCGTAAATTGGTTGTAACTCTACGTCCAACGTAAAATGCGCTCTACGCCGGACCTAAGGCAGTGGCACCACCAAGCAAGTGACACCATGAAGACCAAGGAGCTCTCCAAACAGGTCAAGGACAAAGTTGTGGAGAAATACAGATCAGAGTTGGGTTATAAAAAATGATCAGAAACTTTGAACATCCCACAGAGCGCCATAAAATCCATTATTAAAAAGTGGAAAGAATATGGCACCACAATAAAACTGCAAAGAGAGGGCCGCCCACCAAAACTCACGGACCAGGCAAGAAGGGCATTAATCAGAGAGGCAACAAAGAGACCAAAGATAACCCTGAAGGAGCTGCAAAGCTCCACATAGGTGATTGGAGTATCTGTCCATAGTACTATTTTAAGCCGTACACTCCACAGAACTGGGCTTTACAAAAGAGTGGCTAGAAAAAAGCCATTGCTTAAAGAAAAAAATAAGCAAACATGTTTAGTGTTTGCCAAAAGGCATGTGGGAGAATCCCCAAACATATGGAAGAAGGTACTCTGGCCATCAAGGAAAATGCTATGTCTGGCGCAAACCCAACACCTCTCCCCACCCTGAGAAAACCATCATGCTGTGGGGATGTTTTTCCATCGGCAGGAACTGGGAAACTGGTCAGAATTGAAGAAATAATGGATGGCGCTAAATACAGGGAAATTCTTGAGGGAAACCTGTTTCAGTCTTCCAGAGATTTGAGACTCGGACAGAGGTTCACCTTCCAGCAGGACAATGACCCTAAGAATACTGCTAAAGCAACACTCAAGTGGAAAAATGTAAATGTCTTGGAATGGCCTAGTCAAAACCCAGACCTCAATCCAATTGAAAATATGTGGAATGACTTAAAGATTGCTGTATACCAGCAGAACCCATCCAACTTGAAGGAGCTGGAGCAGTTTTGCCTTAAATAACGGGCAAAAATCCCAGTGGCTAGATGTGCCAAGCTTATAGAGACATACCAAAAGAGACTTGCAGCTGTAATTGCTGCAAAAGGTGGGTCTACAAAGTATTGACTTTGGGGGGGGGTGAATAGTTATGCACGCTCAAGTTTTCTGTTTTTTAGTCTTATTTCAAGTTTGTTTCACAATTAAACATATTTTACATCTTCAAAGTGATAGGCATGTTGTGTAAATCAAATGATACAAACCCCAAAAAACTCTATGTTCATTCCAGGTTGTAAGGCAACAAAATACGACAAATGCCAAGGGGGTGAATACTTTCGCAAGCCACTGTAGTGGGGAGCAGGCATAGGGTGTTAAATTGGGATGATCTTCATCATGATATTCATAGAAAATAATAGCAATCTATATTTTCAAAAGCATGCAAGTTTCATGTTCATATTTTACAACCTCTGCGTCATTTTGGAGTTGCCTAAATGTGTGAATTAATAATAAAATAATACACTTTTTAGGCTAAATTAAAAATATTCAAGTAAAACTCAAATCCGAGAAACTAAATTACATAGCCTACCATGCTAGAAAAATGTTATCAGTCCTGCTAATAGATGAGCAAACTAGACTAATGATCATGAACACTCACCTTAACATAGCTAATAATTCCCAGCCTAATATCCAAACGAAGATTCAGTTAAAACAAAAATCTGACATTGATTGATTTATCAAGACGCGTCCCCATGCTTGTCTCAAACACCAATCAGAACGGTACTGAAATGATCATCTAAACTGCACATGGCTATTGCTTTACATTTATTATAACAGTTGAATGACTGTAAATTTTCATCATTCAGTGATATTTATTCCCACAGTAATTCTTTATGGATCCATCCAGTTGTGGTTGAGAAAACGTGCATGCATAGTGGTGGGCTATGCGAAGTGATGAGCGATTTACATGTCTGACAAAGTTTAGACCTGCCACAAGCATGGTAACAGCTTAGTAACGGGCGCTGCCTAACAACCATCATTATGAGGCGTCTAATCTCATGATGGTACATTGCTCACGCCAGACCCTGCTACGACTAATCTTGTTTTTGGTTGGTGCAACAGGTGTAAACTCGGATCACAAAGTCGGACGTAGCAACGACTGATTAGCATTTAAGACCAACTTTTTTACGCCCAACTGGTGCAACCGGCCACAGACGTTCAGTGCATATTTCAGCATATTTTGCTGACATTATCAATTTAGTGTAAATTACACGTGAACCAGGGTTGGTGTCAATTCTGGAATTAAACTTATTTTCCCTTTTTTTTCAGTTAACTTCCAGAATTTACAACATTTTTATTGAATTGACTCCAACCCTGATGTGAAGACGCTATGAACTGGTCCTTAGCTGAGTAAGTCAACAAGCAAAATGTATCCATAAAGAGTTGTAAGAACATTTAATCATGAATAGATCTTACTAGGGGTAAACAGATAGCGGAAGCTTGCGAAGACACAGTTCTCGGTGAGCTGAGGCTCCCTAAAGCAGCAGCATTCTGATTGGTGAGATCCAAGGCTGTGTTGTCTGAAGGGAGGAAAAGGCAAACGGAAAGGGGTTGCGTTTTCCCCTGACCCGAAGAAAACGCTGGAGTTGCTCCTGCGTCTCCTCCAATTGGCCACGTATGCACGTAGTATATCCGAGGAGACGAGGATTCGGAGAGATGCTCAGTTGAGCACAAACAATGCGAGTGGTTTTCGGGGGCCTGGACAGGTGACTGCCATTTTTAGCCGGAGTGTAACTGATGTCAGCTCGACTCACGGCAGTGTCCGCACAGCTTTGACGATGGGGCAGTGAGGGCTGGCACATGTATCTCACTCACAGAGGTAGGTGCAGAGGTGTGTGTGTGTGTGTGTGTATGTAGGGGCATAGTGTCACACACTTGGCAACTAACGCTGAGTGGCTGAGTGATTCCGACTGCTAACGGGAGAGAGAGTGTGGAGGTAGCGAGCTGTACTGATGCCCGTTTTAGGTGTCTCCACTGTCATTTATATTACTCACTCACGCACGCACATATGCTCTCTTTCTCACGCAGAGTCACACCCATACACACACTCTCACAAGTCACGATTTCACACAATCTCACTCTAGCACACACACACTTATAATTTGTCTCCAACATGATATCCCTCCTAATTCACAGTGACAGTACATCTGTATCCAACACCCTCCTTCTCTTGTCCTTCAGGTTTCTCACTCAGCCGTTCCCACAGGCCACTGCAGGTGTCTGACAGAATTACCACCAAAGCACCTGGAAAAGAGATGTCGGGTGAAGCTGTTCGATGAACGTACGACAGGAGAAACCACAGTTATTCAGTCTCATTTCTGTGTTCAATCGAAACTTAAATGCGCTTGTGTGACTCAATGTTTAGCATGAATCATATACGAATTAAACCACAAGTGGAATCTCCACTGTCATGACTTTGGTAATGCTTACTTCAGAGAAAGTGTCACACGGCAGGTTTGACATAAATTATACTATAATTGCTCTGTTATTTTCTCCTCCCTGTCTGCGCTTTATAGACAGTATAAAATAGAATAAACAGACTGATCTCTCCGCGCTGTGTGTGTGTGTGTGTGTGTGTGTGTGTGTGTGTGTGTGTGTGTGTGTGTGTGTGTGTGTGTGTGTGTGTGTGTGTGTGTGTGTGTGTGTGTGTGTGCAACACACACAGGTGCTAAGACACTGGCTGTGCAGAGCTTCCTCGGAAATATGAATGAATGAAAGAGAGAGACAGAAAGAATACGAGAGCTTTAAGAGCTCTAAGGAAACGGACAGAAACCCAGGACGATAGAAAGAGAGACTGAGATAAACCGAGAGAGAGAGTGAATAGCAGGCCAGATGAAACCTAACCCAGAAAGAGAGACGGAACAGAACTCAAAATTGTCAAATTGCACAAGGAGATCAGAAACAGAGAGCGAGGAGAAGGAAGTAAGGAGGGAGGGAAGGAGAGGGGGAAATAGCGACAACAAAAAGAGGACAGTGATAGAAGAAAGGAGAGAGCTTGACTGAGAGAGATATATGGGCAGGGAAAGTATGAAAGAGAAGTTGGGGGAAAGAGAAAGGGAGGGGAAAAGAGGGAATGAGAGAGAGGGAGAAAAATGTATAAGAAAAAATAGAGCAAAGGAGAGAGCTTGAGTATTTGATACGACTTACTGTGAATATGGATAAACAAAAAAAAAGGAAGGGAACAATAAAGAAGGGAGAAAAATAAATAAGAATAAGAAATAAACTGACTGTGACATACGGATACAATATACAGTCTAGAATAGAGTTCTCCAACTCACACAACTCACTACCGAACTCGATGTCCTCCTGTACCACGTTGGTCGCATCAGACAGGCTACTATTCACTAGCTCTGGGGGGGAAGTTTCCCCTAGTACAGATCTAGAATCAGCTACTCCTCCCCCCAATCCTAATTGACTCAAGATCAGTGTCTATAGGGGCAACTTCACCCTAGTCCTATTCACTACACCCAAGAAACATAGTCTATGCGGTGTTACGTTACCATAGCTAGATGCGACAACAGCAGATAGATGATAAGAATGAAATGCTACCCATATGCGATAACCTTTTTGAGCGGACACAGATACGCACGCATTCATCTGCATCCACGACAGTTTGTTAGTGATGTGGACACCAAGGAACTTGGAAGCTCTCAACCTGCTCCACTAGAGCCCCGTCGATGAGAATGGGGGCGTGCTTGGCCCTCCTTGTGTTAGCTGTGTTGTTGGCTAGCTCCTCTGAACAACAGCGTCCTGATGAATGCGCACATTTTCTCTGCCAGGTGAAATCGCTGATCATTAGCTCATTCTTATGAATATATCCAAATAAATGTCACTAGAAAAGAGCATAAACAAATGCAAATGCAGCTACTTTTCTGTTATTCTGGCTGCCCTGTTTGAAGTGACTGTAAGCAAGGGATAAGAACATATAGAAATAGAACATTTACATGAAACGACTGGGTCGCGTCCATAGATACAGAACAAAAAGAATTAACTGGGTAGAGTCTCTGGCAACTGAACCAATAGAACGAACGGCGGCTTGGGTAGCAACCCTAGATTTGTGTCAGGACAATATCTAGTGGAAGGATAAAATAGTATGAACACATTTATCAAAATAAAGGATTTAATGAAAATATGTCAATCATTATTAGAATATGTTGGTAACACGTTGTAAAAAAGTGATAATGCCCTCGAAGTCGGTGTTAGTCTCAGGCCTAACAACACCCGTGCAATTATATCCTCCAAACACTGGCTTCTCGTGCGTTATCACTTAGTTATTTTAGCAGGAAGTCCTATTGAGACACCAGAAATACACCAGAAAAATATAATAGAAAAAGAGAATTTTTTTTTAATAAAACACACTTGTGAAAAACTATCTAATTTCTCAGCGAAGAGGTAGTCAAGCAACACTCTGAACTGCCCGAAAGGCACCAATGCATTCATTTTTAGGGATCTCTGAAGATGGTGGTGTATTAATGTAAAAAATACTTTAAAGTACTATTTAAGTCGTTTTGTGGGGTATCTGTACTTTACTTTACTACTTATATTTTTGACAACTTTTACTTCACTACATTTCTAAAGAAAATATTTTACTCCATACATTTTCCCTGACAACAAGATATCATATCAAGATATGATCTGGCGGACTCACTAAACACATGCATCTTTTGTAAATAATGTCTGAGTTTTTAAGTGTGGCCCTGGCAATCCGTACAGTTTAAAAACAAGACATTTGTGCCGTCTATTTTGCTATATATAATGAATGACATTATTTATACTTTTACTTTTGATACTTAAGTATATTTTAAACCAAATACTTGTTAGACTTTTACTCAAGTAGTATTTAACTGGGTGACATTCACTTTTACTTGAATAACTTTCTATTAGTATCTATACTTTAACTCAAGTATGACAATCGGGTACTTTTTCCACCACTGTCCATACAATGCCTTCAGAAAGTATATACCCGCCCCTTGACCTTTTACACATTTTGTTGTGTTACAAAGTGGGATTAAAATTGATTTAATTGTCATTATTAGTCAAAATATGTCCAAGTGTAAAACATATTCATGAAAAATAAAACACAAATATACTGTAACACTGTATTCAGGACAAAAAGCAAATTGTTTTGCCACAGTTTTTGCAGGATTACTTTACTTTTTAAAAAATCTACCAATAGGTGCCCTTCTTGGAAACCCTCCCTCTGTGTTTGAAATTCACTGCTCAACTGAGGGACTTTACAGGTAATTGTACAGTGGGGCCTCTCTCATCTTTTTAAGTGGGAGAACATGCACAATTGGTGGCTGACTAAATACTTTTTTGCCCCACTGTATGTGTGGGGTACAGAGGTGTGTGGGCTAGTCATTAAAAAATCATATTAAACACTATTATTGCACACAGAGTGAGTCCATGCAACTCATTACATGACGTTTTGAGCAAATGTTTGCTCCTGAACTTATTAGGCTTGCCATAAAGATGTCAGGTACTGTGAGAGTTTTTGCAAAAGGGCTTTAAAAATGAATTAAATATGTGAGGTAGCAGAGGGCCATTCTACTTTCTGATAGAGCAAGCAGTGATTAGTGCAAAACCTGTCACCTGTGAGAAAAATTAAGTGCACTATGACCAACTGCATCACGTAGATGATGTCGCCATAGTCTAGGACAGGAAGGAACATTGACTGAATGATCTGCATTCTACTGTTTAGTGAGATGCATGGCTTATGTCTATTGGTAAAGCACATTTTAACTCTGAACTTCTTAGTTAACTCATCAATATGCTTTTTCAAAGACAGCTTATCATGTATCCAAATGCACAGATATTTGTCAGCAGGGTCACGATCAATGTGGGCGCCATCCAAGGTACATACAGTGCATTCGGAAAGTATTCAGACCCTTTGACTTTTTCCCAATTTTGATATATTAGAGCCTTATTCTAAAATGGATTAAATAAAAAAAATGTCCTCATCAATCTACACACAATAACCGATAATGACAAATTAAATTTTTTAGATTTTTTTGCAAAATGATCATAATTAAAAAACAGAAATACTTTATTTACATAAGTATTCAGACCCTTTGCTATGAGACTCGAAATTGAGCTCAGGCGTATCCTGTTTCCATTGATCATTCTTGAGATGTTTCTACAACTTGACTGGAGTCCACTTGTAGTAAATTCAATTGAATGGACATGATTTGGAAAGGCACACACCTGTCTATATAAGATCCCACACTTGACAGTGCATGTCAGAGCAAAAACCAAGCCATGAGGTTGACGGAATTGTCCGTAGAGCTCCGAGACAGGATTGTGTTGAGACAGAGATCTGGGGAAGGGTACCAAAAATTGTCTGCAGCATTCAAGGTCCCCAAGAACACAGTGGCCTCTATCATTCTTAAATGGAAGAAGTTTTGAACTACCAATCATCTTCCATCTTCCAGGGAGGTGACCAAGAACCCGATGGTCATTTTGACAGAGATCCAGAGTTCCTCGGTGGATATGAGAGAACCTTCCAGAAGGACAACCATCTCTGCAGCACTCCACCAAGGCCTTTATGGTAGAGTGGCCAGACAAAAATCACTCCTCAGTAAAAGGCACATGACAGCCCACTTGGAGGTTGCCAAAAAACTAGATTCTCTGGTCTGATGAAACCAAGATTGAGCTCTTTGGCATAAATGCCAAGCGTCACATCTGGAGGAAACCTGGCACCATCCCTATGGTGAAGCATGGTGGTGGCAGCATCAAGCTGTGGGGATGTTTTTCAGCGGCAGGGACTGGGAGACTAGTCAGGACCGAAGGAGCAAAGTACAGAGAGATCCTTGAGGAAAACCTGCTCCAGAGCGTGGAGCATGGGAGAAACTCCCCAAATACATGTACTCCCCCTTCACAAAAATGGTGACCCTTGTGACCTAGACAACTATCGCCCTATTGCAAAACTCTCTTGTCTAAAAATATTAGAATCTGTGATTAGTTCTCAGCTAAGATCTTTCATATTTATGGTTTGTATCCTGAATGTTCATCAGTCTGGCCATAGACCAGGTCATAGAACTGTCTCTGCTGCATTCCTTGTTATAAATTACGTAGTTAACTGTATGGATAACAGGCAACAGTGTGCTGCCCTCTTCATAGACCTGTCAAAGGCCTTCATTACTGTTGATCACTCACTGATAATTCAGATTTATTCCTCAACTGACCTAGACCAGGCTGCGTGTAACTGGTTTAAAAGCTACTTGACAGATAGAACTCAATGTGTGTGATAGAACTCAATGTTATATCCAGTTTTCTATATATAACGAATGGTGTCCAACAGGGGTCAGTTCTGGGTCCAGAACTTTTTACTGTATACATAAAAAAAATATTGGTTTGTAGGGAAATAATTGGACCCTGCACCTGTATGTGACGATACTGTTGTTAATTCTACTGCCCCCATTGTTGATCAGGTTCTGTCTGAACTACAGTCTGCTTTCATTGTTTTACAGACAACCTTTATTGACCTGGAATGAATATTGAATGTGGAGAAAACAAAGTATATGTTGTTTCCTAGAGCACACAAAAATGATTCCAATGATTTAAGCATACAGTGCATTTGGAAAGTATTCAAACCCCTTTACTTTTTCCAAAGAAATTGTATTCTAAAATGTATTAAATCGTTTTTTCCCCCTAATCAATGTATACACACCCCATAATGACAAAGCAAAAACACGTTTTTAGAAATGTTTGCACATTTATTACGAATTAAAAAAAACAAAATAACCATTTACATAAGTATTCAGACCGCTTTGATAGACGGCCGAGCAGCAAAATTCAATAAGATGCAGAAAAGAAAGTGTAAAGTTCAGTAGACCCCCCCCCCCCCCCCACTGCTCCTCCCCACAGGAACACCCCTCCTCCAACAAGTCAGCTGTGCCCACCCACCCACAGGACCACCCCTCCTCCCACAAGTCAGCTGTACCCACCCAACCACCCTCAGGACCGCTACAGGTACTCAAGGTAATTAAAGGTATGATTTCATCTTAAGCCCCACAGAACTCCAATAGTGAATGTTAGGGCTTTTTGCGCCACCGAAAGCTGTAATTGAGCTAGGTCAATAAAAGAAAGGAACAATTCATGTTTAGACAGTGAATGGGGAGGTTTCCATTGACAGGCAACCATAATTGCTTTTCCTGCAAAAAATCCAATTTGGATGTGTCATTGAGGAGTATAATCTGCGGTGAGAGAATTGTGAAGAAAACAGTGGAACATATTGGAGACTAGTCTCCAGAATTGGGATACCTCAGGGCACTCCCAGACCATATGAATGAAGGTCCCGGGAGAAAGTCTCCAGAATCGGGATACCTCAGGGCACTCCCAGACTATAAATCAAATCAAATTTGATTTGTCACACACACATGGTTAGCAGATGTTAATGCGAGTGTAGCGAAATGCTTGTGCTTCTAGTTCCGACAATGCAGTAATAACCAACAAGTAATCTAGCTAACAATTCCAAAACTACTACCTTATAGACACAAGTGTAAGGGGATAAAGAATATGTACATAAATATATATGAGTGAGTGATGGTACAGAGCGGCATAGGCAAGATACAGTAGATGGTATTGAGTGCAGTATATTCATATGAGATGTGTATGTAAACAAAGTGGCATAGTTAAAGTGGCTAGTGATACATGTAATACATACATTATATTAGGTAGCATTGTTTAAAGTGGCTAGTGATATATTTTACAACATTTCCCATCAATTCCCATTATTAAAGTGGCTGGAGTTGAGTCAGTGTGTTGGCAGCAGCCACTCAATGTTAGTGGTGGCTGTTTAACAGTCTGATGGCCTTGAGATAGAAGCTGTTTTTCAGTCTGGATGATAACGGATGATAACAGGGTAAACAGGCAGTGGCTCGGGTGGTTGTTGTCCTTGATGATCTTTATGGCCTTCCTCGTGTGGTGTAGGTGTCCTGGAGGGCAGGTAGTTTGCCCCCGGTGATGCGTTGTGCAGACCTCACTACCCTCTTGAGAGCCTTACGGTTGTGGGCGGAGCAGTTGCCGTACCAGGCGGTGATACAGCCCGACAGGATGCTCTCGATTGTGCATCTGTAGAAGTTTGTGAGTGCTTTTGGTGACAAGCCAAATTTCTTCAGCCTCCTGAGGTTGAAGAGGCGCTGCTGCGCCTTCTTCACGATGCTGTCTGTGTGGGTGGACCAATTCAGTTTGTCTGTAATGTGTACGCCGAGGAACTTAAAACTTACTACCCTCTCCACTACTGTTCCATCAATGTGGATAGGGGGGTGTTCCCTCTGCTGTTTCCTGAAGTCCACAATCATCTCCTTAGTTTTGTTGACGTTGAGTGTGAGGTTATTTTCCTGACACCACACTCCGAGGGCCCTCACCTCCTCCCTGTAGGCTGTCTCGTCGGTGTTGGTAATCAAGCCTACCACTGTTGTGTCGTCCGCAAACTTGATGATTGAGTTGGAGGCGTGCGTGGCCACGCAGTCGTGGGTGAACAGGGAGTACAGGAGAGGGCTCAGAACACCCCAGTGTTGAGGATCAGCGGGGTGGAAATGTTGTTGCCTACCCTCACCACCTGGGGGCGGCCCGTCAGGAAGTCCAGTACCCAGTTGCACAGGGCGGGGTCGAGACCCAGGGTCTCGAGCTTGATGACGAGCTTGGAGGGCACTATGGTGTTAAATGCCGAGCTGTAGTCGATGAACAGCATTCTCACATAGGTATTCCTCTTGTCCAGATGGGTTAGGGCAGTGTGCAGTGTGGTTGAGATTGCATCGTCTGTGGACCTATTTGGGCGGTAAGCAAATTGGAGTGGGTCTAGGGTGTCAGGTAGGGTGGAGGTGATATGGTCCTTGACTAGTCTCTCAAAGCACTTCATGATGATGGAAGTGAGTGCTACGGGGCGGTAGTCGTTTAGCTCAGTTACCTTAGCTTTCTTGGGAACAGGAACAATGGTGGCCCTCTTGAAGCATGTGGGAACAACAGACTGGGATAGGGATTGATTGAATATGTCCGTAAACACACCAGCCAGCTGGTCTGCGCATGCTCTGAGGGCGTGGCTGGGGATGTTGTCTGGGCCTGCAGCCTTGCGAGGGTTGACACGTTTAAATGTTTTCCTCACGTCGGCTGCAGTGAAGGAGAGTCCGCATGTTTTAGTTGCGGGCCGTGTCAGTGGCACTGTATTGTCCTCAAAGCCTGGGAGCAAGACATCCTGGTCCGTGACTGGGCTGGTTTTCTTTTTGTAATCCGTGATTGACTGTAGACCCTGCCACATACCTCTTGTGTCTGAGCCGTTGAATTGAGATTCTACTTTGTCTCTATACTGACGCTTAGCTTGTTTGATTGCCTTGCGGAGGGAATAGTTACACTGTTTGTATTCGGTCATGTTTCCGGTCACCTTGCCCTGATTAAAAGCAGTGGTTCGGGCTTTCAGTTTCACGCGAATGCTGCCATCAATCCACCATCAATCCACGGTTTCTGGTTTGGGAATGTTTTAATCGTTGCTATGGGAACGACATCTTCAACGCACGTTCTAATGAACTCGCTCACCGAATCAGCGTATTCGTCAATGTTGTTGTCTGACGCAATACGAAACATATCCCAGCCCACGTGATGGAAGCAGTCTTCCAGAGTGTGGAATCAGATTGGTCGGACCATCGTTGAACAGACCTCAGCGCGGGAGCTTCTTGTTTTAGTTTCTGTCTGTATGCAGGGATCAACAAAATGGAGTCGTGGTCAGCTTTTCCAAAAGGAGGGCGGGGCAGGGCCATATATGCGTCGCGGATGTTAGAATAGCAGTGATCCAAGGTTTTTCCAGCCCTGGTTGCGCAATCGATATGCTGATAAAATTTAGGGAGTCGTGTTTCCAGATTAGTCTTGTTAAAATCCCAGCTACAATGAATGCAGCCTCTGGATAAATGGATTCCAGTTTGCAAAGAGTCAAATAAAGTTAGTTCAGAGCCATCGATGTGTCTGCTTGGGGGGGAATATATATGGCTGTGATTATAGTCAAAGAGAATTCCCTTGGTAGATAATGCGGTCGACATTTGATTGTGAGGAATTCTAAATCAGGTGAACAGAAGGACTTGAGTACCTGTATGTTGTTATGATCACACCACGTCACGTTAACCATGAAGCATACGCCCCCGCCCCTCTTCTTACCAGAAAGATGTTTGTTTCTGTCTGTGCGATGCGTGAAGAAACCAGCTGGCTGCACCGATTCCGATAGCGTCTCTCCAGTGAGCCATGTTTCCGTGAAGCAAAGAACGTTACAGTCTCTGATATCCCTCTGGAATGCTACCCTTGCTCGGATTTCATCAACCTTGTTGTCAAGAGACTGGACATTGGCGAGAAGAATGCTAGGGAGTGGTGCACGATGTGCCCGTCTCCGGAGTCTGACCAGAAGACCGCTCCGTTTCCACCTTTTATGAAGTCGTTTTTTTGGGTCGCCACCTGGGATCCATTCCGTTGTCCTGGGTGAAAGGCAGAACACAGGATCCGCTTCGCGAAAGTCATATTCTTGGTCGTACTGATGGTGAGTTGACACTGCTCTTATGTTCAGTAGTTCTTCTCGACTGTATGTAATGAATCCTAAGATGACCTGGGGTACTAATGTAAGAAATAACACGTAAAAAAACAAAAAACTGCATAGTTTCCTAGGAACGCGAAGCGAGGCGGCCATCTCTGTCGGCGCCGGAAGTTCAATCGGGTCCCGGGAGAAAGTCTCCAGAATTGGGATACCTCAGGGCACTCCCAGACCATATGAATGAAGGTCCCGGGAGAAACATAAGGACATAGAGAGCTTTCCGGGATTGGATGCATTTTCATATGGAACAGTCTGGGCAAACAGTAAGTATTGACTAGTTTATAAAAGGTGTTGAACTGACTGAGGGCAATTCTACGGGTCCCTGATCTGCACTACACAGAAATGCATAATTATGGATATGAAATTCATTCTCTTAATGGTGATGTATACACAAAAGTAGAAATATGCAATATAATCCTTTGCATATATGGCTACTATTCTACACACGGGCTAGTATTCCAATGAGCTCCACCCCAAAATAAGACCAAGTGTGGTTGGTCCGGACCGGACCAAATCTGAAACAATCAGACGTCTACGTTTCACAAGTTTCAACATCACAGTTCAGCACAGTAGAGCACAGTAAAGGATAGTTTAGTACAGTAACGTATAATTCAGTAAAGTACAGTACATTATATTGTACTCTAGTATGATATACTATACTGTACTCTACATTTACTTACTGTGCTGTCCAAACTTGTGAAACATAGAAGTCTATGATTGGTTCAGATTCGGTCCGGTAACCAATCATGGATGTCTATGTTTGGGTCAAATCAAGGCCGGTTCGGACCAGCCCAAGAAACGACGTCTGTGGACGTTAACATCAAGGCCAGGGCGAACTGACCAAATTTCAACAATTGTTCAAAGTCCATGGACGTCCGTTGTCAGTCGGTGCTCAGTGGGTGAGGATGCTGGTTACAGTAAATGGAAAGAGAGAGTGGCTCATGGGTAGGTGTCAGTAAGAGCCGGGAGAGGTAACATTAACTAGAGAGAGAGAGAAGAGAGAAGCAGAGAGAGGGAGGGATTGTGTCCAGACTGTTTTCACACCTTCGCTTTGACCACCAGACAACAGAAAGAGAAAGACAACTGTTATGAGCTGAACATAACAGTAATGCTAGTAGAAGAGAGGACAACAGCAGGTAACCCAACCAGTCATTCTGGTATGGATTTCTCAGTAATTCTGTTACAGATTTGGTAACAGAATTAAACGTTTTAATCACTTAATAATTCATAAACAAAAATTGATTTCCTCATGAGGGAGAGAAATGAGGAAAATGTGATTTACCTGTGTTTTAAATATACTGTATATATTTCAACACTATGCAGTTGGAATAATACAGCGAAACTGTGAAAATTATGATAATGCCCTTGTAGGATATTTTAGAAAAGACCACCTAAAATGTCAGCATTTTTTGGTGGTATAAAATTTTGGCCTCCCTGGTGACATCACCGGGTGGTAAATTAATTAATTGAACAATAAGAAAGAGAGTTACAAACTCTGCCAATAAGAGCTAGTTTTCGTTTTTTCCCTCTCCACTCAGACCACTCCCACACAGTCCGAGCAAAATTATTGCTTGAGAAATTGCTCTTTGCCAAGAAGGTATTTTTGTTTTTAAAAAATATACAATTTTCATTGGAAAGAATCACAGTAAGGTACTTCATTCTCACCCAGAAATGATTTAGTATTGAGATAAAAATGGCTGCATTGGACCTTGAACGATATGTCGGTTTTTGGTAATGGATTTTCAAAGCACAAAACAATGGTTCAAACTTAGATTGTAGCCAATTCAGTTACGTAATTACAAGGCACAGGGCAATATTTCTTAAACTTACAGAAGGTAAACAATTTCTCCAAAAAAAAAATACAAGTGTTGATATTAGTTGACAGGGGTCTTTACATCAACATTATTGTGTTTTGATGTATTTCTGACTTTTCTAAGAACCCTTTTCTAAGACCCCTTTTCCACCTGTTTATCCAGAAATTTTTCAGATGAATGGTTGGAAATGTGTCTATACCTTCACTTCCAAGAAATATAGACTATTAGATTTCATTTGACACCCAATTTGATATGCTCCTATGAACTACACATGTGGGTTCTCATGGGTCTTCGCGATGGAAATGCCCTTCTTTTAGGGGTCGAAATATGTTGGTGCTTTTAGGGTTAACAAAACGTCCCTATACAAGAAGTACACAACCTTTACACCAAGTCACAAAATGTTATGATGAAGCAACCAGTTGTGCCAACTGGGTAAGAGTCTGTTAACTTTTGAGATTCTGAACTGTAGTTGAACTGATGGAAATGTTCTGCTGAAAGCTGCTAGACTGGCTGGCATAAAAAGGATGCCACAGTGAATATTAAAACAATCTAGTCGATTATAGAAAAAAATCCCTGCTGATGTTAAAATTCAGAGTACATACAGCGACTTGGTTCCCTACACTCAAAGCCCAACAGAAAACAAAGACATTTTTTCCCCTCCCTGATATCTTAAGTTTGTCCTAAATGGCACCATATCCCCTACATAGTGCACTACTTTTCATCAGAGCTCAAGTAGTGCACTATATAGAGAATAGGGTGCCAATTCGGACACAGCCCTTTTTTCCATAACTGGTCATAAAAAATTGGGAGAAGAAGTGTTTGACAGCACTCAGAGAAAAAGAAAGACTCAATCCCAATACCCTTCCTTAGCCCTCCCCCCTGTTTTGCGCGATCCTGCGAGTGTAAATATATATGTGATGGGATGTATAGAAATGATGGACAGTATGTAGCTAGAACATGTAGTATCTGAAGAATACGTGAATAGAATAGTACATGTACAATAATAATTGAATAGGTTGGCCTTGACTAGAATACAGTACATACATTTGAAATGGGTAAAACAGTACGTAAATATCTAGTGTGTCAGGTAAGGTGGAGGTGATATGATCCTTAACTAGCCTCTCAAATGGGTGCGTACTGTAGCTAAGTAGCCAATCTGCAATATTATTACGGACCCTAAAACATTTGGTACAAATATTAGTTCAGAACAGTGGCTTTAATTGTTCTACAATGCTTATACTGGTTAATCATTAACCCCTTCCACTTCGTGGGATTTGGCCTATATGGATAGGGCCAAATTGAAATATAACAGAAGAACTATGAAAAGCATATGCATGACCATGGTAGCAATTGAAAGACAACACTTTGGAGATTATGGGGAAATGATCAGACCAACGTTGAGGACACAACAGTTCATCTGACACAAGACTGAATCCAGACATCACACTGTTGCATTTTACATTTACTGTACTTTTCACAGAATTTGTCAATAACAACATCTGAAAATACTCTGGATACATTCAGTATCATAATACAAATATCCATTTATATTTTGGAGTATGTGCAAGATAAGAACAAATATATTATAAGGGTTCACTGTGAGGTCTAACTGGTGGCCACAGAGCTCTCCAAAACTGTGCACTGTTCCTAAGTCATTTCAATGCACTTATGACTAAAGGAAAGAGCTTTCAACTGTAACTTTTTGGAGCACACTTGCAGTTTCTTGTTTGAAACACAGCCCCACGTCTCCACCATCACACAATTACAGTTATTGTTTACGCAATCCAAAAATGTTCCATTATCAATAGCGAAGGGCTACTACCACAATTAATTGCAGAAAATAACTGAGTGAAAGAAATGCGACTCGCACGTCAAGCTGCTATTTTGGAATGAAAGTCCTGTTTCACGACTCCACATTCAACCACAGTCAGAGGATGCAGGTACGTTACGGGCACATTGTAGTGTTGCTGCGTTGCTCATGTAACAGTATAACTTTAGACTGTCCACTCGCCCAAACCCGGGCGCGAACCAGGGACCCTCTGCACACATCAACAACAGTCACCCACGAAGCATCGTTACCCATCGCTCCACAAAAGCCACGGCTCTTGCTGAGCAAGGGGAACCACTACTTCAAGGTCTCAGAGCGAGTGACGTCACCGATTGAACCGCTATTAGCGCGCACCACCGCTAACTAGCTAGCTATTTCACATCCGTTACACTCATATGATAAGTCAGTTTTTGTTGCATTAGAAGCATAAAGAAAGCTATTACTGCCGCCAGTACAAGTGTGAAAAAGATATTGCTCGTTGTCAAGGAATTGACTGGTTTCTGTTGGCGGCTTCTGATGTGCACGAGTGATGTAGAGATGTCCCATTCCCTAGGGTTACTTATCTCTACCTACCACAAAGTTGCTCCTTTTTCAAGTGCCAATCCCCCAACGAGGGACACTTGAAAACGAGGGGGGGGGGGCTAATGGGGGTATTGGGATTGAGACAAAGTCTTTCGGTTTCATCAGAAACATCGTCCCCATGCCCTAATCAACCCCCAGGGCAGAGCATTCAAAGAGAAAACAAAGGAAGACCAAAGAGCCCAGTTAGCGGTGTCATGGCAGACTGAACACGGAGGTGCAGAATGCCTCAAGATAAAAAAAAAACGTAACATTCAATATCTTTCATTTTGACTAAATATTAGCACTTCACTCCACGTACTCGTGGGTAATAACCTTCAATCTGGGTAACAACAGAAAACAAATTATGAGGCAAGAGAAATTTATTGACCAATTTTTTTTTTAAAACAACACAAACCCAAACATGTCGGAGAGTAAGCGTGGAGAACCAATCCCCGAAAGAAAACGAGACTCCTCGACGAACACCGACAATTTATTGTTTTCACCACCGGGAATGGTAAGTGTATAAACCGACTTGCTGAAGCCTCGAGACAAAAAAGCTGCGACAATGGAGAAAGAAACAAACAAGTTAAAAAGTGCAGTCAATACAAATAGGCGTTAAATAATTAAAAAGGAGAACATGTTTTCTGAGAGAAGCCTTTACTTGAAATAAAGACTGGTATCAAAGGAAAAGAGGGTGAAGATCCTGAAATTGTGATACGAGAGCCCAATCGTTGCCAAATTTGCATTCTTTGAAGATAAAAGAATGGTTAAATGCCTGTGTAAAGACTCGCTGGCACAAAATAGGCATGAATGATCAGTTCCCAAAGGAAATTGCAGAACGGCGCAAAGTTCTGTACCCACTCTTCAAGATGAATAGATTAAAAGGGAAAAGTGTTGCTCTTGTAGTCAATGAACTACATATTGATAACCAATTGCTCCGAGACACCAAGACTACTCTATGGCTATTATACATTTTACAAAGTTCCCATAGAGGAGTCGAATAATGGAACACCTAACACTATACATGGTAGGTATTGTAATTCAAAAAAAGGAAAATAATCAAATACAACAATTGATAAAGAAATAAACTACAAATGCGCTATACCAATCAAGATAGGGATGTTATAAAATAATTAGTATTCGACTTTCTATTTATAGTATTGTGATGACCCTGGGTTTATAAGCCGCACGAGCATGCTTTTTAATGTAATGAAACAGGCAGGGAGCAGGTCTCGAACCCTCGACCTTCTAGCCCGAGGGTCCGGCGCGCTATCGACCATGCCGCAAAAGCATGCTCAAGCGCTTATAAACCCAGGGTCGTTATAAATATAAGGAAATGGAACACGAAAGCACTCAAAAGCCTGAAATGAGGTTGGAATCAACATGGTAGTGATAAAAAGACAGCAAACAGAGGACATTGAAGGTATGATATCTGGGTATGTGCAGGTTCATTGTAATGGAAGGTGGTGGTGTGTCTTTGTGTTTGGGAAAGTTAAGGGAGTGAAAAGGGAAAGCAGGAGTTGTGACAGAGAAGAGCGTTTACTTTTGTGCAGATATGGGACATATAGTTTAAAATCATTTGTATATATAGTTTATTTATTGTCCTATCATGAAGAGGCCCCAACCCTATATCCTAGACACCCACCTGAGTGACCCATACATTAAGGAGAAGTTCTTATCTGCTTTATAGGCCTACTGCAAGTAGCCTATACGCAGCCAAGACAGAAAGATACATTCGGTCAGAGACCCACTAAAGCAGCACCGCCACCTCAATATTCTGAGCCTGCCTGGCAGGGTTGGTCCTACAAAGCTTAAAGTCCCCGGATGGGAGAGCATAATATACAAGGAATTTCTCAAATCTGCTAATGAGAACCTTGACGACCTTGTACCGAGCCAGTGGGGATTCCAGTGGGGTACCCCCAACCTGGTAGTGGCAGTGCTGGCAACACTAGCTGCAGCAACCCATGGGGAGCGGGTCACACTCAGACAATCAGAGAGGGGGCAAATTATTGTGGCCCTGGTGGCACAAAATAATCAATGACATGACTGCACTGAGATATTGGGAAAATGGTCACAACGGGGGACCAGCGAGAGTGTGTTTCAGGGGAAGGGGGTGTATCTGAGATCCATCAGCTAGGACTTGACATTGGTTAATCAAATCTCCCCATTCTTGCTCAATTTTGCATGCCTTCTCAAACAGCTACAACTGTTCATGTTTTGCACATCAAGTACTTTCTTGAGTTGGGCTTGGGGATGGAACAACTGTTGAACATTTGAGCTTGTGGTTGTTTGTGGGGAAGGGTAGGGAGTGTGTATGTGTGTGTATGTAACCCATATCTGTTGCTATGGGAAAGTTATATTAGGGACAATACAGGATGAATCACAAAAAGTGTTTGCTAAAATAATATTTGCTTGCCACAAATGTAATTTTTGTAATGGCAATCCTGGTTATAGGTAACAATCCTTCGCATGAACTGCCTGTAAGGACCAGCGCTGGAGATGAGAAGCAGGTATAGGGAGTTAAACATGTAATATAGCAGAGACATGGAACAGGACAGGAACAGCGTCAGAACAAGGTAACAACAATAAATGAACATTACTGCGGAAGCGGGGAACAGAGCCGGGGGACGGACAGAAATAGCGAAGGAAATAACACAGGTGATTGAGTCCAGGTGAGTCCAAATGATCGATGATGCGCTTGACGAGGGAAGCAGGTGTGCGTAATGATAGTGGCAGGAGTGTGTAATGCAGGGCAACCTGGCGCCGTCGAATGCCAGAGAGGGAGGGCAGGAGCAGCTGTGACACTGCCTAAATTATTACGCATATTATTTGTTAATTGTGGAAATTAAGATACGCAATATTTTGTAATATACAGTACCAGTCAAAGGTTTGGACACACCTACTTATTCAAGGGTTTTTCTTTATTTTGACTATTTTCTACATTGTAGAATAATAGTGAAGACATCAAAACCATGAAATAACACATATGGAATCATGCAGTAACCAAAAAAGTGTTAAACAAATCAAAATATATTATATGTTTGAGATTCTTCCAAGTAGACACCTCCTCCTCCATGCTTCATGGTTGGAACGACACATGCGGAGATGATCTGTTCACCTACTCTGCGTCTCACAAAGAACTGGGGGTTGGAACCAAAAATCTTAAATTTGGACTCATCAGACCAAAGGACAGATTTTCAGCATGTATTTAGGCTGCAATTTCTGAGGTTGGCAACTCTAATTAACATATCCTCTGCTGCAGAGGTAACTCTGGGTCTTCCATTCATGTGGCGGTCCTCATGAGATCCAGTTTCATCATAGCGCTCAATGTTTTTTTGACTGACCTTCATGTCTTAAAGTAATGGTGGACTGTCGTTTCTCTTTGCTTATTTGAGCTGTTCTTGCCATAATATGGACTTGGTCTTTTACCAAATAGGGCCATCTTCTGTATACCACTCCTACCTTGTTACAACATAACTGATTGTCTCATATGCATTAAGAAGGAAAGAAATTCCACAAATGAACTTTTAACAAGTCACACCTGTTAATTGTAATGCATTCCAGGTGACTTCCTCATGAAATTAGTCGAGAGAATGCCAAGAGTGTGCAAAGCTGTCATCAAGGCAAAGGGTGGCAACTTCGAAGAATCGCAAATATAACACTTTTTTGGTTACTACATAATTCGATATGTGTTAATTCATAGTTTTGATGTCGTCACTATTATTCTACAACGTATATAAATACTAAAAATAGAGATAAACCTTTGAATGAGTAGGTGTGTCCAAACTTTTGACTGGTACTGTATGTAAACTTTTTAAACTCCCCGGTCTGTATTATGTCTCTAAATGTTGTATATCACTAGCAGCCCCATGTCATCAAGGAAAATTCTGAGTATATGTAAATGTGCTTGGCGAATAAAGGTGATTCGGGCCTATGTAATGAGAGATGGGCAAAGAGAGAGGCAGTGAGAGAGAAACATTGAGAAATACGTGGGCAAAGAAAAAAATGAGTGGGAGAAAGAGAGATAGAGAAAAAAAGAGAGAGAGATTAGTGAATGAGATAAAGCTTTCATCTCAGGGGGGGGGGGGTCTAATCATTATCTAGCCAACTTCCTTCTTCCTCTTTTTCAATGTTTACAAGAGACACAACAGCGTTACACTGACACCAGCCAAACCAACCTTCCCATGTTTAAAAAACACTATCGCTGACTATCACTATCCCTCTCATGTCTTCAGTTCTCCTCCCCCTCCCTCATCACTTCATCACGCAAGTGCCTACCGAAAGGCGACACGACTCTTTGGAAAGGTGACCTTTCCCAATAACCACCACTACAAAGGCTGATTCATGGAGCAGTTGGAGAACTCCAACACGGCTCGCTCTTTGATGATTGATTGAAACCCTGCTAGGTCTGGATGACTTACTGTAAGGTTACACCAGGGCCGATACTGAGCTGCACTCTTACTGCAAGGAGTATTTGGGCTGTGTAAGGAGAGCCACATTGAGCAGAGCTACTGGGAAACCCATGATAGATCTTATCAGGAGTGAAGATCCTGTCTGTCTCTGTCCAATCCCACTGTCTCTCTGCTAATCAGCCAGTCAGCCTGCTTGTCCATCTGTCTGTCAGTCTGTCTGTCTATCTCTGTCTGTCTGTCAGTGTCTCTCTCTCTCCTTCTCCCGCTCTTTCATTCTCACTAAATGGTCCAATTTGTAGGCTTATAACTGGATGGTTAGGAAACCCTCTGCTGAGTAAATTGAGATTCATTAGGAGTTGATGGCACGGTTAAACACTATGATTGCCATGTGATTACCCCTGATGTTTGAGCTGGGTACTGTGTATCCCTCCTCATATCTACCTGGGTCGCCTTCATTAGGCACCAAAACACACAGAACCAGGGGAGACTGCCAATACTTTTTTGGGGGGGGTTGCCTGCAATGTTGCTGCAGACGGATATATCGGTCCGTTAATACAGGATTATTAAAGGCCCAGTGCACAAATGTAGCAACAAAAAATAAATAAATATATATATATATATTTTTTTTTAAATATATATAGATTTTTCAGTGGGTGCTGCAGCACCTGCAATACCCCTAGTTCCTGAGGCCATGGGCCCTGGTATGTTTATGGTATAAATACGTACTGTTTTAGGCTTCCATCATCTCCCCCTATGCTCTCCACAATTTTCTCCCTATCCCTTTCCTCTGTCATTTCATAGTCTCTCTCTTCCTTCTTGCTTCCTCCCTTTTTCCATCCCCTTCCTTCACCAGTTCTGAACAATTCAAAGTGAGAAAACGAAAATGAGAGAGCAATTAGCAATTTCACATGCAGCAGCTAATCTTCCCGGGGTCCACATTCAAGTACCGGACAGTTATAGACAAGAACAACATGAAAAACTATTACGTAAAATGTCAATTCAATTAAATACTATTCACACACAATTCATATATATATATACATATTCATATTATTATATCAGTACACTTAAATTATATCTTTAGAAAGAGGTACTGTGGGGGCCTCCTGGGTGGCGCAGTGGTCTAAGGCACTGCATCGCAGTGCTATCTGTGCCACCTGAGACTATGGGTTTGAGCCCAGGCTCTGTCGCTGCCGGCCGCTACCGGGAGGTCCATGGGGCGACGCACAATTGGCCTAGCGTCGTCCGGGTTAGGGAGGGTTTGGCCGGTAGGGATATCCTTGTCTGATCGCGCACTAGTGACTCCTGTGGCGGTCCGGGCGCAGTGCACGCTGACCAGGTCGCTAGGTGCACAGTATTTCCTCCGACACATTGGTGCGGCTGGCTTGCGGGCTGGACGCACGCTGTGTTAAGAAGCAGTGCGGCTTGGTTGGGTTGTGTTTCAGAGGATGCATGGCTCTCGACCTTCATCTCTCCTGAGCCCGTACGGGAGTTGTAGCGATGAGACAAGACAGTAACTACTAACAATTGGATACCACGAAAAAGGGGGTAAAAATCATTTAAAAAAAGAAAGAAAGCAAAAGAAAGAAAGAGGTACTGTGATACAAGCTAATGTTGCATTTTCCCTGAGTAACCTCCGGTGGCAGAGCATTCCACACTGACATGGCTCTATATGAATCAATTTTTGGTTTGGGTAGAAATGTTTGGGTAGAAACGGTGAAGAACAGTGAAGATAGTGGCGTGTCTGGTGGGGTATGTGCTGTATGTCACGTTCTGACCATAGTTCTTTTGTGTTTTCCTTGTTTTAGTGTTGGTCAGGACGTGAGCTGGGTGGGCATTCTATGTTGTATGTCTAGTTTGTCTATTTGTATGTTTGGCCTGATATGGTTCTCAATCAGAAGCAGGTGTTAGTCATTGTCTCTGATTGGGATCCATATTTAGGTAACCTGTTTTGTGTTGGGTTTTGTGGGTGGTTGTTTCCTGTCTTTGTGTTTTCTGCACCAGATAGGGCTGTTTCGGTTTTGCCACGTTTATTTTTTTGTAGTTTTTTCATGTTAAGTGTCTCTTATTAAAGAACCATGAACTTCAACAACGCAGCGTTTTGGTCCTCCTCTCCTTCCCAGGAAGAAAGCCCTTACAGAACCACCCACCACAACAGGACCAAGCGGCGTGGTGACAGGAGCGACCAGCATCACAGGACTCCTGGATTTGGAAGGAGATCCTAGACGGGAAAGGACCCTGTGCACAGCCAGGAGATTATCGACACCCCAAGGAAGAGCTGGAGGCAGCGAAGGCGGAGAGGCGCTGGTATGAGGAGGCAGCACGGCGGCGTGGATGGAAGCCCGAAAGTCAGCCCCAAAAAGTTATTGGGGGGGGTCGCACACAGGAAGTGTGGGGAAGCCAAGTAGGAGACCTGCGCCAACTTCCTGTGCTTACCGGAGGGCGAGAGAGACCGGTCAGGCACCGTGTTATGCTGTGGAGCGCACGGTGTCCCCAGTGCGGGTGCATAGCCCGGTGCGGTACATACCAGCTCCTCGGATCGGCCGGGCTAGAGTGGGCATCGAGCAAGGTGCCATGAAGCTGGCTCTATGCATCTGGTCTCCAGTGCGTCTCCTTGGGCAGGCGTACATGGCACCAGCTTGCGCTTGGTGTCTCCGGTTCGCCTGCACAGTCCAGTGCGGACTATTCCACCTCGCCGCACTGGCAGGGCGACCGGGAGCATTCAACCAGGTAAGGTTGGGCAGGCTCGGTGCTCAAGAGCTCCAGTGCGCCTGCACGGTCCGGTCTATCCAGTACCACCTCCATGCACCAGCCCTCCGGTGGCAGCTCCCCGCACTCACCCTGAGGTGCGTGTCCTCGGCCCAGTACCACCAGTGCCGGCACCATGCACCAGGCCTACAGTGCGCCTCGCCTGTCCAGCGCTGTCAGAGTCTCCCATCTGTCCAGAGCTGCCAGAGCCGCCAGTCTGCAGAGAGCCGCTAGTCTGCAGGGAGCCGCCAGAGCCGCCAGTCTGCAGGGAGCCGCCAGAGCCGCCAGTCTGCAGGGAGCCGCCAGAGCCGCCAGGATCTTCCAGAGCCGCCATTCAGCCAGGATCCTCCAGAGCCGCCATTCAGCCAGGATCCTCCAGAGCCGACATTCAGCCAGGATCCGCCAGAGCCGCCATTCAGCCAGGATCCGCCAGTCAGCCAGGATCCGCCAGAGCCGCCAGTCCATGTTTGCAGCCAAGGAGCACGTACCTGGGGTCAATTAAAATGGTAAGCCTCTTGAAACCTTCCTTTTTACCAGTGCTAATTGGTAGCCTGTCTTTAGAAATGCATTGCATAATAGCATGTGTGATGTCTTTGTCTTTTTGATGTTTGAATGTAGGGCATAAATGCTGTCAGTGTTGACTGCTTTGAGCAAAGCTTGAAGCTAGCTTGAAGGGCGTTTATCAATACCGAGGAGCAAACTCAAACTTCCTCTTGCTTCAGATGTTGAAAAAGGTTTGTCATATTACCAGACTTTGTAGCCACCTGTCTACGGCACGATTTGCACCGAACATTGCTCTGCTCTTTGTCGGACATCAAAACGTCAAACCACTTCCAAATTACTGAAACAGTTTAACCCTTTTTATCAATAATTTATTTGTATGAAGCTGCTCCTTCTCCATGGCTATCACTGCCACCGTTTTTGCCTACATCACTAATTTTTCGTGGTTAATAGTGGCTACTCCATCCCACGAGGTGCTAAGGTGTTTTTAGTGGACCTCTCCAGGTGAATATTGTCACTTCTCCGCACGTTCCTGCTGCGTCACAGAGGTGAAATAGACTGCTGTACCTAATGATTCTATATCGACATTATCGAAAATGAATCTAAAAGGTTTTTATATCGTTATTGAGGGAAGTAATTACCTCGATAATTATTGATATTGATTTATCGCCCAGCCCAAGAATCCTATGTAAAATTTGTGGGCAGAACTGAAAAGGCGTGTGCGAGCGAGGAGGCCTACAAACCTGACTCAGTTACACCAGCTCTGTCAGGAAGAATGGGCCAAAATTCACCCAACTTATTGTGGGAAGCTTTTGGAAGGCTACCCAAAGTTAAACAATTTAAAGGCAATGCTACCAAATACAAATTGAGTGTATGTAAACTTCTGACCCACTGGGAATGTGATGAAAGAAATAAAAGTTCTGACATTTCACATTCTTAAAATAAAGTGGTGATCCTAACTGACCTAAAACAGAATATTTTTACTAGGAACTAGGAGTAAATGTCAGGAATTGTGAAAAACTGAGCTTAACCTCTCTAGGGTAGGTGAGACGCTAATGTCCCACCAGGCCAACATACGGTGAAACTGCAGAGAGCTAACATTCTAAATACACCATTTGTTATAGTAAACATTCTTGTAAATACATGTATCTTACATCGTTTAAAAGATAAATGTCTTATTAATCCAGCCGCTGTGTCAGATTTCAAAAAGCCGTTACTATGAAAGCAAACATGCTATTTTCTGAGGACGGCGCCACACACACACAAGTATTACTAGCATTTTCCAACCAAGCATTAGCGTCATGAAAGTCAGAAATAACAATAAAATAAATCGCTTACCATTGAAGATCTTCCTCTGGTGGCAATGCCAAGTGTCCTAACTACACAGCGAATGTTCGTTTTGTTTGATAAAATCCATTTGTATAGCCTATCACGAAACATTTGTAAACCGCTTGCATCATGATTTCCATCTCATTCAACTTTGGAAGATGCGTTCGTGGTAATTACACACAATTACACTAAACAAACGTTTATCCAGCATTGGTTGGTTTCATTGCAATCCTCTGGTTGTCACTAACACAACCATACTTGATGGTTCTTTTCCCGGGACATATTGACCGAAACAAACCGATTTGAAGACACCAATCAATGACATCATTGCGCACCAATGGTAGGACCGGTCTATCGTTGATTGACTGTATTTTGGCCCAATGACCACTGATCATCTTGAAATCTAGCTTGGAAGATAGCCAATGAGCTGTGGTAAATGGCAATATGTAATGGTTATACGTTTGAAGACCAGCCTTTGTCGTAAACTCTGACGTAAAAGAGGTTCATTCACCATTGCAAATCCTACTTGACGGAGCCACGGGTGTTACGCATAGCAGTACATATTCAATAGCATTTTCAAAAAGTTTATATATTTAAAATATGCCGAATAAATCAGGAAAAGCTCAAACAAAGTCTAGGTATACAGATTTAACCATAATTATAGAGGAAATAGATAGATACGTCGTCAGGCATGTGAAGGACCGTGCCGAGGCATGGACCACAAAAAATGTCCCCATTCCAGCTGCTGTGAAGGACTACAACAAGAGCATGGGAGGTGTGGATCTGTCATATGCGCTGATAGGATACTACAATGTTCTCCACAAGACCATGAAATGGTACAAGACATTTTTCGATTATTTCAATGACATTGCTGTGGTGTATGCCTTCATCCTCCAGAAGGAAATGGCTAAGCGCTGTGTACTAAGATGTATAATGATCAAATATAAGAAGTCATTGAAACTTTTTTATTCTTACTTATTCGTAGACACATTTTCATTTATGTGTGAAAGTGTAGTTGTTCTTTATCAACTGGTAATAGATAAATAATGAAGCAGGTTAATAGGTTAAACATTTCACTTTTAATTCCAATGCTTTTTTCCAAGATATAACATTGTCATCTTTGGCGGTATTGATGGATTTTCAAGGAATGTAAAGTAATATTGTTTTGTATGCATTTTGCATATTTCCCTTCACCTAATGAACAACCACAATACCAGTCTGGTTGTCACGCCCTGGTCAAAGTATTTTGTGTTTTCTTCATGTATTTGGTCAGGCCAGGGTGTGACATGGGTTTTTGTATTGTGGTGTGTAGCTTAGTGGGATTGTAGCTTAGTGGGGTGTTCTAGGAGAGTCTATGGCTGTCTGAAGTGGTTCTCAATCAGAGGCAGGTGTTTATCGTTGTCTCTGATTGGGAACCATATTTAGGCAGCCATATTCTTTGGTTGTATTGTGGGTGATTGTCCTGAGTGTCTTGATGTCCTTGTTTGATGTTAGGTGACACAACTATAGGCTGTTTGTTTGTTTGTTTGTTTGTTTGTTTGTTTGTTTGTTCGTTTGTTTGTTTATTGTTTTGTAGTGTTCGTGTTTAGTCGTGTTTACGTTTGTTTAAATAAACATGGATCGCAATCGACACGCTGCAGTTTGGTCCGACTCTCCTTACCCATTTGAAAACCGTGACACTGGTGTTCAGCTTTCTGGGCTGTATTGACATATCCTGAAAATGACATCTGCTGCTTCAGATTGAACAGTCATATCTCAGTTATTGTTTTCATGTCTACATAAAATAAGCTATTTTCTTTACTTTCAAAGTGTGAGCTGATCAAAGGGTTGAAATTGTAGATATTGCCAGATGTATGTTCACTGTCCGAGGAACAGGCAGTGGAAGTTTTATTGCTGGCAAAAGTGTCCATAACCAGAGGTAATTAAATTGTTCTGTGTTCTTCATCTCTCTTCCTCTCTGCCTGTCTTGTTGTACATTAAGTCTCACGTGCATTCATTTAAAAAAAAACCTAAGATGTCAGCTACTCATTTTCAGATTTACACCACATGAACTGGAATATCAAGCCCCTGTTGCTGCCAAGTCATGATTTCCCTGGGGGTTAGCCTTGCAATAACCAAGTGGTGAGACACATAGCCCTCTATATTTAAATGTTTCAGGTACACTCTGATAGGTGTCTGCGTCACATACAGTCAGTAACCAATCACAGAGGCACACACAACTTGCATTTCTATAACCGCGGACCCGCCTCAGTGTTCACTATTGATGGAGGAAGACCACAGGACCACAGAGATTAGGGTCCTCACCCCACAAAACCTTTTATTTCTCTCTGTTAAGGTGGAACGCTTATGGAGAGATGTTTGGAGTGCTGTGACATGTCAGTACTACAACTTGCTGCACAGTTTGGAGGACGAAGGCTACCTTGACCTGTCAAATTCTATCCACCGCTTCTGTGTGGGATATGTGTTCCTACCTCATCTGCGGGCAGATCTGCAGCATTTCACGGAGAGTTGGAATAATCCCCCTTTAAGTACTGGGGCGAACCTGACACCTCACCAGCTGTTGCCTTAGCACTACACTGATTCAAATGATCAAGTCATCATCAAGCTTTTCTGTGGTATTTATCTATTCATTTGTGATCTGGAAATGTAAAAGTCTAATAATGACATTATCTTCTATTGTTTGTCCTCATGTGTCTGTTTTAAAGCATAAAGTATGCTGTAGCCACTTAGTGTGGACACCAGGTGAGACTACACACACACAGTTATATCAGCTGTGTTGGTGAACCCCTCCCGCATCTGAACTGGCTGACAAAGAAGACACAGCACGATCATAGGTGAGAGGTCACTTGGTCGGCTCAACAGGAATTATTATTAAAGAGATGCTTTACATTGAAATATAGATAGAGATGTAGTAGTCCCAGAGTTAATGATCCAAGGTCAGTTTTGCATTTCACTTCCTATTTATTATGATGACTGAATAGAATACATTTTTAAAAAGCTTAATCATGCTCTCTCTATCCATCTGTCTCTCGTCTGCAGAGATGTTTTGATGTGAGAGACGAAGCCAGTCCCGTCATCGCCACCTCACCAGTTCTTAAGATAACCTTCGGGCTGACTGGGAGCCCAAGGCTGGTTAGGAGACACCGCTAGAGACACTATGTAATTGTGATGAACTGAGAGAATATTAGGGAACACTGTAATTCATTAATCATATGCTCCTCTGTTTTACCTCTTTCCTTTTCTGTCTTTACCTCTTTCCCCACCTCCTCTTTCTTTCTCTTTTTCATAATGCACACCATGTGTGCATTGAAGTACAGATTGAACTAGTATTTATAATATAATATTACAACTATAATATTTATAATGCATGTATTATGTATTTATAACACCTGGATAATGAACTTTCAATAAAGCATTTCACATTCTCCACTGGTTGAAATTAAGTGTCTCATTAAAGCACTACACCTATCCTGTGTCCTCAGGTTAATGCAGATGAAGGGAGTTAGATATGCATAGGAAGTGTAGTGTACTGTTTTTTCTTCTTCTGTATATATGAATTACAAATCAGCCTTTACTTAAATCATGTTTCTAGTCTATTGCATAGTTACAATGTGTAATGATTTGATGTCCCAGGAGCAGGAGTGGTAAACACTGTTGAAGTGTGTAATTGTAATACATACATGCAGACACAGCATCATTCAAAGTATGGAGTTTGATACACCTGGTATTGGATATGACTGAAAAAGAATGTCGCACAGAGATTCATACCTGAACCATACCTTTTATTTGCCAAGGAAGAGTACATGATCAGTGAATATATTCAATGTACAGGCTACAATGAGGAGATCTCATGCGTGGTAATAACCACAGTACATGTATATAGGACTTGCATCCTTGGCACAATAAAGTTATTATATTCTACTCTGTCCATAGGCTGCATTAATGCCATTCAGACTTGAAGTCGATACAACAACTATGATAGCTGAGGTTCATAGGTTCTGAACTAATATTCAAACGTTTTAAGGTCCATACACAGATGGGCTACATACTGTAGCTAGCTACACATCCATAGGCATACAGTTATATTTATCCTCCACTACACAATAAGCAAATAAATAGTTAGATAGTTATGTTACTTCAGCTGCATTGCATGACAAATATAAGCAAGGCAAGCTAACACAATTGTACATTCAATTTGCAGCAAATTCTTCAGCCAGCTAGATTCCTTACATCCACTGTTACACAAGACGACAGCCTGGTTTGCTGGTTTTCTCAGGAAACATTAAACAACACAAATCACAATTTCATACTCATGTCATAACACAAGCTAGCTAGCTGGCTAATATTAGCTTATCAGCTAACTTGCTAATATAATAATATAATAATATAATATATGCCATTTAGCTGACGCTTTTATCCAAATTGCTAAATACCGATTTTCTTTAGATTAACTTTAGACAAAAAAATATGCACAATCGTTTGTCTCTACATTAACTAACATATTCCTCTCAATTGTACAATATTTGCTTGCCTCGTTATGACGTTATAATTACTTACATTTGCTTCCACCATAATGTTTTGTCAGCTATCTTTGCTGAAGAAAGTCACCAGCGACGGATGGCTCACGTCAAATTCGTCATTGGAACCACTCGATATGATTGGTCATATAAAAACCTTGGTACCCATATGTATGAGTGCTCTAACTCCCTCTTGCGGGGGTCTGGAGTAATGAAGCCATGACGCTGGATACCTCTAACTCCAGCGGTGTAAGCTCGCAACTTTTAAAGGAGGAACCAATGTACGTAACACTCTTCCCGCTGCTCATCATGATCCATCCGGCCGTTACCAAGAACCACTTTACCAGATTTTTGACAGGGTCATCAGCATTAGGGCCATCAGACATTTTTTGTTGTTGCCCAAACCTAGCTCAAATTATAGACCTCGGATTAAAACAAGACTACAGTGTCCATAAGGTGACCATTAGACTATGATCCATTCGGACTGAATAAGTTTGTGGGTGCAACAGTTTTGATTAAGTTCACAATTTACCGCTCTCACGTGCACATTTCTGCCAAATTAAAGCCAATGATGTACCTACAATTTTCTTATATTATAGACAGTTAGATACACCAAACTTTGGGAAAACTTCCACGCTGCTAATTCATAATACGTGCACACGCCTAGGGCTGTGGCGGTCATAACATTTTGCAAAAGACTGCCGGTCTCACAGTAATTGAACATTAATTATCATAAACATTTTTAGCATCTCCAGACCTCTAAGTTTAAAGCCACTGATGCACGCCTTTGGAACAGCTACATTTAAAAAAATCTAATAAATAAATGTAATATACACCATCACAATACAATCAATTATTTATGTTAGTCAAGAAACATTATGATATGAAGGAAATGTATTTCAGAAGAACAGAATATGAGTTGGCTGTCTGTAGGCCTATGTGCCATGTCTACGTCGGCTTCCCCTTTCCAGAGCTAGACATCACCGGTTTACTAATCACTGGTTCTGACTACCATCATTACGCACACCTGCCACCATTATTACGCGCAACTGCGCCTCATCATGAGACACACCTGGACTCCATCACTTCACTGATTACCTACCCTATATCTGTCACTCCCTTAGTTCCATTCCCCAGGGAGTATTGGTTATGTGTTTCATGTCCAGATGTGATGCATGGTTTGTACCAGTCTATGGTTATTGTATTATTAAACCCACCCCTTGCACTAGCTTCTTGACTCCCAGCGTCTCCGTTGCACTACATTATCTGACTATGCTCCATGCCATAGGCTGTAGGCTTGTTCATTTAGCTGACAATATGCTTATAAGTCCTGTGCCATTGTTATATTTCATATGATTTATATGATTTTATAGTAAAAATAATATAATTTGACTCTAGGGGCAGTATTTCATTATTGGATAAAAAAAACGTGCCCGTTTTAAGCGCAATATTTTGTCACGAAAAGATGCTCGACTATGCATATAATTGGCAGCTTTGGAAAGAAAACACTCTGAAGTTTCCAAAACTGCAAAGATATTATCTGTGAGTGCCACAGAACTCATGCTACAGGCGAAACCAAGATGAAACTTCAAACAGGAAATTAGCAGAATTTTTGAGGCTCTGTTTTCCGTTGTCTCCTTATATGGCTGTGAATGTGCCATGAACGAGCCTAAGCTGTCTGCCGTTTGCCCAAGGTGTCTGCAGCATTGTGACGTATTTGTAGGCATATCATTGGAAGATTGGCCATAAGAGACTACATTTGCCAGGGGTCCGCCCGGTGTCCTTTGTCTAAATTGGTGCGTAATCTTCAACTGGAGGCATTTTCCATTGAGATTCAGAGGAGAACGCTCACTTCCACAAACGATATATCATCGAAGAGATATGTGAAAAACACGTTGAGGATTGATACTAAACAACGTTTACCATGTTTCAGTCGATATTATGGAGTTAATTTGGAAAAAAGTTTGGCGTTTTGATGACTGAATTTTCGGGTTTTTTTGGTAGCCAAACGTGACGCACCAAACGGAGCGATTTCTCCTAAACAAATAATCTTTCAGGAAAAACTGAACATTTGCTATCTAACTGAGAGTCTCCTCATTGAAAACATCCGAAGTTCTTCAAAGGTAAATTATTTATTTGAATGTTTTTCTGTTTTTTGTGAAAATGTTGCCTGCTGATGCTAACGCTAAATGCTACGCTAGCTACGCTAGCTATCAATACTGTTACACAAATGCTTGTTTTGCTATGGTTGAGAAGCATATTTTGAAAATCTGAGAAGACAGTGTTGTTAACAAAAGTCTAAGCTTGAGAGCTAGCATATTAATTTCATTTCATTTGCGATTTTCATGAATAGTTAACGTTGCGTTATGGTAATGAGCTTGAGGCTGCATAGTGAGTGTGCATAGGAAGTGGCTATGTTGAACGTAAAAGTGATCATTGGAAACAGGTGATATGCTAGAGTTATTTGGCAACTTTAGTTGTTAATGATACAACCATAAGAATGTCTAAGAAATTAAACACATATGGGCTGCATGGTGCATAGGCCATTTGAGATAGTAGTTCAAAAAGCTTGCACTGTTCCTTGCTTCAGACTGCACATCTGTTCTCTCAATAAGTATGTTCACCCATCAGACTACTCTCAACTTAATCTTGTCTTTACTAATATGTCAAATTAGTTTCGGTTTAGAACGGCCCATTATCAAATGGGCAGGAACGGGGACAGGGGGGAAAAGCCGTCATATGAATGCATAGCGAATGGAGGCCGCGTACTTTCCCGCCGGTCTGTTCTGTAGACTTCTTTGGTTTTATAGCATAGCATGTGCTTAATGTGGTCAGCTGGGAAATAGATATAAGAACACTTTTCACTCCAAGAATCAACCACTGTTTAAGGAGCATGCTCTCGCTGCCCTACGGGATATTCCGCCCAAACTCTGTATGCCATGGGCTCTCCACCCTTGTTCCAGCAGCTACCGAGTGCTTCATTTGGGAAATCAAGTAAAATCTGTTCGGGAACATTGCTGGTAACATGTTTTCGCAACAAAAGGTATTTCACCAAACTGTTGACGCTCGAGAAGTAAATAAAGGAGAGACAGGAGGAGATGGAAACACATGGTGTTGAAATATATACTGATGTATACATACTGTAGTTAAAGCTACTGGTAGGTAATGTGTCACCCAATTAATTATGAAAATATTTTTTTTCAATCCCTATTACTAGGCTATTCAAAACCAAATACAAATTCACTAATTGTAGGCTAACTGTAAGCCGCCCTACACAATAAATTAACTAAAAGCATCACCTACTATATCACCACCTACAGTATATGTTCTCTCCAACAATCATGGACGAGGTGATAGCGAAGCTGGGATCCGTCAAATACCGCGTACGGCAGCCCTAGCAGATTTACCACTTGAACCTATTGAAGATGTGGCACGAGAGGACAGTTTTGGCCATGATATGGTCAGGACCCAGGACGCCAATGGTACCAGTGGTACCTCGACCCGGGCCCAGCTTGTCGATCAGAATATGGCGGTGTTCTCCAGGGAAACGGTACAAAAGAGGCCATATCGGATCCCGAGGAAAGCCATGAAGCAGGAAGTGGAGGCTATGCTGAGGATGGCGGTCATCGAAGAGTCCCACAGCGCATAATGCAGCCCCATTGTGTTGGTGCCCAAACCTACCCCATGCTGAGGGTGGACGAGATCATCGGCCAATTGGGAAAGGCCTGGTACATCAGCACAGTTGACCTGACTAAAGGATATTCGCAGGTACCTTTGGCAGCCTCCTCCAGGGAGAAGAGTACGTTTTCAACACTGAATGGCTTATGGAGCCCCCTCCCACATTCCAGGGCCTGATGGACCGAGTCCTCTGACCCCACCAACAGTACCTAGCGAGTTAATTGGATGATATCATTATTCACAGCCAGGGTTGGGAAGAGCGTCTGCCACGCCTCCAGGCGGTGCTGGACACGCTCAGGCAAGCTGGGTTGACAGCAAACCCCAAAAATGCAAGCTGGGGTTCGAGGAGGTGGAGTACCTGTGGTTTTGAGGAAGGTCACCACGCACCAAGACACAGGTTAAGTCCTTCCTTGGACTGGCAGGATACAACAGCCTGCTTATTCCCCCTGACCTATCTAACCAGGGCCCGCCTCCCGAAAACAGTGAAATGGACGGGTGAGACTGAAGCGGCATTCAGGTGCCTGAAGGAAGTGCTGTTCTCCCATCCGATTCTCGTAACGGCCGATTTCCAGGTACCGATGTTGGTCCAGACCGACGCATGCGACACGGGACTGTCCCAGGTACAGGCCGTCCTGTCCCAGGTACACAATGGGGAGGAGCACCCCATCATGTACATAAACTGAAAGCTGATACCCAGAGTAAAAAAGTAATCTACTGTTTGAGAAAGAGTGCCTAGAGGTGAAGTGGGCATTTCTGACAAAAGAAAAACGCATTTTGATTATTTAAAAAAAAGTTTACGTTCAAACGGCTCTCCTGTGAAGTAGTGACCCGTGACATAATAATAATAATAATATATGCCATTTAGCGGACACTTTTATCCAAAGCGACTTACAATCATGTGTGCATACATTCTACGTATGGGTGGTCCCGGGAATCGAACCCACTACCCTGGCGTTACAAGCGCCATGCTCTACCAACTGAGCTACAGAAGGACCACTATGCCTAGTTTCCTGAAACGGGTCAAAATTGAGGTCACCTGGTAAAATAATAGGTCCTGTCTGGATTTGATCTAACATAACTTAAATCTAAAAACACCAGATTTGCCCCTGGTGAGATATACAATGAAATCAATGTGTGTTTTTTACCATGTAAGGTTCGATTCAATATAAACGGCCTTCTTGGTCCATGCGCTGGGATATAAGGAAAAAGGGTGTACCTTTTATTTATCAGGGTGCCTACAGTTTCTATAGTAAAGAAAGCATAGGCCTCTCCAACCCAGTTAAATGTAAAATGTCTCATTTTTTGTGTAATTCTTGGAAGAAAACCACATCTGCTGACAATAAGTGTTTGAGCACCTTATACTTTTTTCTCCATCATGGAGCCTGTGCACATTCTAGGTTAACGATCATTGACGAATCAAGTAAAAATATTTTATCAGACATATGAGGGTGGTGGCCATTCAATGGGAGGATCGCAGTATAAATACATAGTTGTTGTATAAATTACATATATAGTGCATGTGGGCTGATCAGACATCTAACAAAAAACACATAACAAAGCAAATTACGTCTTTGTACCTTGCCTTTTTTTCCTCTCCTAATTTAAGATTTTAAAAAAAGGAGTGGACTCATACATTGTACATACATTTGAAAAAAGACTGTCGCGATTGTTATAATGAGTGGACCAAGATGCAGCGTGGTATGGTTCCATCCTCTTTATTAGGTAGTGAAACTCGAAGAACAAAAACAATAAAGCGAACAAACGAACCGTGAAACTCAGAGTAGTGCTCGCAGGCAACTATACCTAGACAAGATCCCACAAAGCACAATGGGGAAATGGCTACCTAAATATGATCCCCAATCAGAGACAACGATAAACAGCTGCCTCTGATTGGGAACCATACCGGTCCAACATAGATATATAATTCACCTAGATAAACCACCGTAGTCACTGTCAGGCACCAACCAACATAGAGAATAAACAGCTCTCTATGGTCAGGACGTGACAAAGACTACCACTTAAGTAATGTGGTTGATTTGTATTACCTAATAATGAAAGTGGCTGGTCAGTGGGCCCTCAAAGAGAATGAAACGTGATGATTATAAATATCATTCAAATTCCTCACCTTTTCTTTCCGTGATGGCTACATATTGTCAAGGTAGCCATAGGCTACAACAAATTACAGTGCGCATATCTCATTTTGTTGGACATAGTAGCCTAGTAAATAGATAGGCTAGGTATTTCAAGTTTTGCTGTACGTAATCCCATAGGTGGCACAGTTTATAACATCACCTACAGTCGAATTGAACAGGTAAACATGCAGACAGTTGATATTTTACTTTGAAGTAGCCTACTACTGAATCTAGCCTACTTTCCTTTTTTTCAGTATCCTACAGTAGATATAGTGTTCGGCATTCGCTATCCATTTTTTGTTTGAAAAAGTCATTGCAAAAGATTAAAACATTCTGCCCACACCTTTAAAGAAATACTATCAAATTTGCCATTCTGCTTTCTTTTAGAAACTGACATGGCCCAGTTCCAACATTTCTAAATTATACAACAAATGAGGGCGTTTTTGATACCATAACAGGTGAATGGAGGGCGTTTTCCAGGCAGTGTTGTAGCACCTGTTCATGTATGGTTGGAATTTCGCTGCATTTCTAAATGATCTGCAATCTGTTAAACTAAACCGACCAACTGGGTTCACTTGTGACTTGCGTTTGGCATTGGCTAACACACTTACAAATCACAAACTGCTCCCTTCAGAGTAGTATAATTGAACTTGGCTTGCCTTGAACATCTTTCACATTTTCAAATGAAAGTACATGAGTTTGTACACTGCACATGAGTTTGAAATGGCTCGTCTATAGTAGCACTGTGGTTTCTGGTAACACATAACAATAGTACCACATGGAAACATTGAAATTGGTTTGGAGAGTGAGATTAGCAGTTCAGAGTCTACAGACAATTGTTTGCTAAAGCACAATAACAGCAACAGAAATAATGAATAATGCAGCGTGTTAGCGTCTGTGTGTGTTAGCGTGCATGCGTGTAAGTGTGTGTTAGTGTGTGTACTAGTGTTTGTGTGTCAACATGTGTTATCATGTGTGTGTGTGTGTTAGCATGTGTTAGCAAGAGAATTTAAGTGTGTACGACCGTGACAACCGCCACGGCTAAATTTAGAGATGACATCGGAGTGCATGGTTGCCATGACAGCAGAGAGGCCTGTGGGTATTGACGAGGCAAGAGAACAACAATGCAGATACAACTCATTAGAGATCTCTGTGTGTGTGTGTGTGTGTGTGTGTGTGTGTGTGTGTGTGTGTGTGTGTGTGTGTGTGTGTGTGTGTGTGTGTGTGTGTGTGTGTGTGTGTGTGTGTGTGTGTGTGTGTGTGTGTGTGTGTGTGTGTGTGTGTGTGTGTGTGTGTGTGTGTTACATGGACTAAGCCAGTCATATCTGCTTCAGTTTTCACCTGCACCACCATTGTGTTTCACTGCCAAATACTGTTTTAATGACACTCCAGTATGCTGTAAATGTCATTTTGTTTCTTATTGCAAAACGGTTTTCCACGGTGTGCCCTTTTGAACATGAGCCTGCTTTGTCTCATGACAAAAATGAACATGTTCTCTACTAGTTCTAGAATCCAGAGTCACAATGCTTTTCCTCCAATCAGGAGGTCTGGTTCAGCTAAGGAATGTTTGGGCATTCTATAACACTACGCCCTCTTCCATATGTCGTCTCCCTGGGCAACCCAGCAGCCAATCTGTCCGGACTTCTGGGACTTCCTGTTACTGCCTTCCTGTCCCCTAGAGGTGTGATGTCAAGCTGGTCGAGTGGTGAGAGTGTGTATAACACAGGAAAAACCACTGCACAACTGTGCAAGTGTGTGTGTGTGTGGTGTGCATATTCCCGTCTGTGTACGCACGCATGTGTGTGCGATTGTGGTCAATCAAAAGAGCTCTCTATTCCCCAGACATCTCTCTCAGCCGGCCCAGCTCCATCCTCCATCCTCCCCCATCCAGCCCCTCAATGGACCTGTTGATGGGGAACAGGGTGTCTGTTGTGCTGCTGGCTGACATGTCCCTCATCTAAAATGCACCGCTGCCTGCCGACCAACACTCTTCCTCAATTCAAATTCAGATTAAATAAACTCTGTTCCAAAATCCACCGACTCCACGAACTTCAACCAAACCAAAGTGACTTTGCCCCCAAAAAAAACGGAAATCATGTTTCACCTCATTTCTCCAGTCCGTATCATATGATTTTACTCACAATACAACCACACACACAAGTTGTTCGGAGTTCAGTTGTTCCCGAGCAACCAGAGGCTGATAGAAAACCACCATCAATCAGTCTATAACTGCCTAAGCTACCACCACAGTACATGAGTGAGTGCTTTTAAAGCAGGAATCTGTGCACATGTGTGTCTGCCTGCGTGCTTGCTTGCGAGCGTGCACGTGTGCCTGCGTGTGTGCCTGCGTGTGTGCTTGCCTCCCTGTGTTTCTCCCTGCCTGCTTGCCTGCATGCAAACACTCACAGAAAGTACTCAGCCCCTTTTTCTACATGTTTGTTACGTTACAGCCTTATTCTAAAATTGATTTAAAAAATTATAATAATCTAATCAATCTACACACAATACACCATTATGACAAAGCAAAAACAGGTTTTTAGAAATTTTTGCAAATGTATTAAAAATAAAAAACTTAAATATCACATTCACATAAGTATTCAAGTCTTCTTGGGTATGATGCTACAGGCTTGGCACACCTGTACTTGGAGTTCCTCCCATTCTTCTCTGCAGATCCTCTCAAGCTCTGTCAGGTTGTTTGGGAGCATTGTTACACAGCTATTTTCAGGTCTCTCCAGAGATATTAGATCGGGTTCAAGACCGGGCTCTGGCTGGGCCACTCAAGGACATTCAGAGACTTGTCCTGAAGCCACTCCTGCGTTGTCTTGGCTGTGTGCTTAGGGTCGTTGTCCTGTTGGATGGTGAAACTTCACCCCAGTTGGAGGTCCTGAGCGCTCTGGAGCAAGTTTTCATCAAGGATCTCTCTGTACTTACAGTAGCTCCGTTCATCTTTCCCTCGATCCTGACTAGATTCCCAGTCCCTGTCCCTGAAAAACATCCCCACAGCATGATGCTGCTACCACCATGCTTCACCGTAGGGATGGAGCTAAATTTCCTCCAGACGTGACGCTTGGCATTCAAACTTTTTGGTACCCTTCCCCAGATGTGTGCCGCGACACAATCCTGTCTCAGACCTCTATGGACAATTCCTTTGTCGTCATGGCTTGATATTTTGCTATGACATGCACTGTCAACTGAGGGACCTTATATAGACACGTGCCTTTCCAAATCATGTCCAGTCAATTGAATTTACCACAGGTCCACTCCAATCAAGTTGTAGAAACATCTCAAGGACGATCAATGGAAATAGGATGTACCTGAGCTCAATTTCGAGTCCCATAGCAAAGGGTCTGAATACTTATGTAAATAAGGTACTTCTGTTTTTATTTTTAATGCATTTGTAAACATTTCTAAATACCTGTTTTTGTATTGTCATTATGGGGTATTGTGTGTAGATTGATGAGGATTCCTATTTATTTAATCCATTTTAGAAATAAGGCTTTAACATAATAATAATAATAATAATAATAATATATGCCATTTAGCAGACGCTTTTATCCAAAGCGACTTACAGTCATGTGTGCATACATTCTACGTATGGGATGTGGAAAAAGTCAAGGGGTCTGAATACTTTTCGAATGCCATAATACGTAGGCGAGTAGTAAACCATACACAGCAGCACACGGGGACTGATCTGTGCAAAACATGCTAGGAGATAACATCAGTGTGTGCAGTATACACTCTCCGTGTGATCATGATCCAGGCTAAATAAGGAACTACTCACATATACTGTAGCTCTGAGAAACGATAAGATCGCATTACAATTAATGGTGAATTGCGGTGACTTATCCATTATACTAGGGTTGTCACAATACTATCGATATTATGGCAAGGAAACAAACCATGAGGCAAACTTGTTGGAAACAAACAAACCTTTTGTTGTCACATTTGTTTTAGTTTTTTTTAAGCAAAAGCACACACTATTATACATGCAGGTTTCTACAGGACTATACAGTGGAGTCTGCTTCTTGTTTTTCTTTTTGCCATGGGAAAGTATCAGCATTGTAGTATCGGGATACTGGTACCGTGACAACCCTGGCTCATACTACATCAAATGCTTGAAGACGTGATGAAAATTGTGATAGGAATGCAAGCATTTACTCCACTTATTATTTTGATCGAGTGAAACGATCAATGGGCTCTATTTTCGGCTGGCGTTAAAGCCAGCGCAATTGTCAAACGCAGGATCGTTTGCAAATTTGACCTTTTTAACGCGTTTCTATTTTCAAACCCTAGTGCCAGTATTGGTCATTTACCTGTCTCGACACAATAATCACAAATGAGTTCGCTTGCGGTTGGTTATGGTTTGACAGCGGAAGCGCAGCCTATCCAGATGTGCCGCACAGCAGCCACACGCACGTGGCACAAGAAAGATGTGCTTTTTGTGACCGTAAAACCTTTAGACACATAAACTAATGTTTTTTTCCCTCATTTTGTTTAATTGGATTAAAAACGAAGCATAGCCTCTCAATGAAGGCAGTTTTTTTTTTGTCATACCCAATGTATTCGGCAAGTAATCAAGTCTATTGATAAAGGGTTTTGGCTCGTGAGACCGCTTTGAAATAAATCTTAAATCACCGAGGGTCCATCAAATGATCAAGCTGAGCAGCAAGAAAACAGTGAACGGATGTCCCCTTTTTTTAATCTATGTAGGCTATTACATTATTTTAGCCAGCTCCTGTTATTATTTGTACTGCAGAGCATCTCCTCATCATGGACTGCACCAGATTTTCCAGTTCTTGCTGTGTTACCCCACTCTTCCACCAAGGCACCTGCAAGTTTCCAGACATTTCTGGGGGGGAACGGCCCTAGCCCTCACCCTACGATCCAACAGGTCCCAGATGTGCCCAATGGGATTGAGATCTGGTCTCTTCGCTGGACCATGGCAGAACACTGACATTTCTGTCTTGCAGGAAATCACACACAGAGCAAGCAATATGGCTGGTGGCATTGTCATGCTGGAGGGTCATGTCAGGATGAGCCTGCGGGAAGGGTACCACATGAGGGAGGAGGATGTCGTCCCTGTAACGCACAGCGTTGAGATTGCCTGCAATGACAACAAGCTCAGTCCGATGATGCTGTGACATACCGCCCCAGACCATGACGGACCCTCCACCTCGATCCCGCTCCAGAGTACAGGCCTCGGTGGAACACTCATTCCTTCGATGATAATCGCGAATCCGACCATCACCCCTGGTGACACAAACCGCGACTCGTCAGTGAAGAGCACTTTTTGCCAGTCCTGTCTGGTCCAGCAACGGTGGGTTTGTGCCCATAGGTGACGTTGTTGCCGGTGATGTCTGTTGAGGACCTGCCTTTCAACAGGCCTACAAGCCCTCAGTCCAGCCTCTCTCAGCCTATTGCGGACAGCCTGAGCACTGGAGGGATTGTGCATTCCTAGTGTAACCCGGGCAGTTGTTGATGCCATCCTGTACTTGTCCCACAGGTGGGATGTTCGGATGTACCGATCCTGTGTAGGTGTTGTTACACGTGGTCTGCCACTGAGGACGATCAGCTGTCCATCCTGTCTCCCTGTAGCGCTGCCTTAGGTGTCCCACAGGACGGACATGGCAATTTATTTAACTGGCCACATCTGTAGTCCTCATGCCTCCTTGCAGCATGCCTAAGGCATGTTCACACAGATGAGCAGGGACCCTGGGCATCTTTCTTTTGGTGTTTTTCAGAAACAGTAGAAAGGCCTCTTTGTGTTTAAACCCTTTACAATGAAGATCTGTGAAATTATTTAGATTTTTACGAATTATCTTTGACAGGGTTCTGAAAAAAGGACGTTTCTTTTTTTCCTGAATATATTTCAAATAGTTTTTCAATTGCGGTACAGTTCTGTCACGTCCTGACCTTAGTTCCTTTTTTATGTCCCTATTTTAGTTTGGTCAGGGCGTGAGTTGGGGTGGGCATTCTATGTGTTGTTCTACGTTTTTGTATTTCTGTGTTTGGCCTGGTATGGTTCCCAATCAGAGGCAGCTGTTTATCGTTGTCTCTGATTGAGAACCATACTTAGGCAGCCTGTTTTCCCACTATGATTTGTGGGTAGTTGTTTTCCATTTCTGTGTTTGCACCATACGGGGACTGTTTCGATTTTCATTTCTTTCCTGCACTTTGTTCTTTTGTTTTTTTTCTCGTGTTCCGAGTTATTAAAGTTATCATGGACACGTACCATGCTGCATTTTGGTCCGATCCTTCTTATTCCTCATCAGAAGAGGAAGACAATCGTTACAAGTTCTAGAAACGTAAATCCCTCTTACTTTCATATCACATCAAAGTAATTTAACAAATTCAAAATACACACTTCCTGTCACCTGTTTTAACCGGTTTTAACACAGTTGCAGCCGACAGTATTTTTCAGTGACAATCTGTCTTCCGTTTCCACACAGGTGTTTGGATGCAGATAGCTAATTAGCACGTAAACAAGTGCTGTAACATTGAAATATGGCTGTGTGTGAACCCCAACCCGCTAAAAGGTATGTATCAATTTAACCTTTTGTTTTTTGTGATTTCTCACTGATATGAAAGACAAGGTCCTTATGTGAACAGTCTGTCTTCTTCTTCTTTGAGGTTTACTGGAAGACTACACTCAAAGTGTATTTCCGCCACTTAGTGTAGTGGATAGTCAAACATTCCCAAAAACTAAATATGTTGTGGATGAACAAATTCATACTAACTACCAAAAAACACTAGCACAATTCACGCTGCTTCTGTTAAAATCACAATGCGATTTTTCTTTTTTTGGACACTTAATAACCGTTGCAATAAACACCACAAAATCCACCTTTTTCACACAAAGCGTGTCTGGTTTTCTTGGTTGACAAATATTTACTAATGGCTGGGGTGTATCCACTACCATATCATCAACACGAGCGTCACTTGTGTTCTCAATTATGATCCCCACCACAGTTGCAACACAGACATTCTTCAATTCGATCTTCAATATACTCATACTGTCTGCAAACATTTGCAACATCCTTTACAGTTATTGCATTGTAGTGGCCTGTGGACAAATGCACTTACTGCATACTTTACATAACCTAACTTTACATGCGTAGGGATGTGATCTTTATCAAAAAAACAAAAGAACTGGCTGACTTTCCTCCTTTTCTCCATTCACCAGGCAGTTCAGGTTGGATTCTCTTGAAGTATTCAATATCTACCATTATCGACACCCCCGTGCTCTACTTTGCAGTTCAAAGTATTATACTTCAGAATTTTGAAATCTTGTGATTCCCAAAGCCTCCTTCTTTTGCTCTTTAGAAACACAATTAACCAGAACAAGCCCACTCCTGGTCAATCTGATTGATTCCACTTTTCCCTACACATACTTCACCTCCTTCGAGACCTCAAATGGGTTTCTCAGATAAATGTCCTTATTCAAAAAACTAATCCCAACAGGAAACAAATCCTTATCTGACCTACACTCACCATCCATCACAATTTTTGGCAATTTCCTTTTTTGTTTTATTCTTGGACACTATAGTTTTCCATTCATCATATTCAACTTTACTCGATTCAGACTTGGCATCCACTTCTGCCTTGATCCTTCCCCGTCCTCTACGCTAGTTAGTGCACTTCCTTCTTCTTGCGACAGCGTGTAAACACTCACTAACGTGAGGTGTCAGGGCCCTGGAGTGTCTCCAAGCGTCCTGATTGGTTGGAATAGGCAGGTGATCGACAGACCTAAAGGCCAATCAGATTGAGAGGGTCAGACTTTTTTTTACAGCTGCCCCTGGATTTTCTGTTGGAAATCCACACATCCTGAAAGGCCACAATAGGGAGGTTAGTCCTGGATGAGCCTAGTCCTATCTGGCAGGACAGAGGGGCAGAGCAGTGAAGGGACCAGACTAGCTGGGGTCCTTGTGGGCATCTGGCCGTAGAAGGGTAGCTGGTTGCGGGTGTTTCTTAGAGGACCATAGGGTAGGATGCCGGCTCCAGTGCATGTAAGGGGCTTAGGGGCCACCCCATGAGGGAGGGACAGTTCTGGGCTGCGCCATAGAACGCTAAGGTGTGGCAGAGGATCATACGGCAGAGGAATGTGGCAAGCCTGCCACAGCTGTTGTTGACAGCTCGCTGGCTTCTGCTGGGGTTGGTGACTCTCTCACCACTACTGACGGCGATGGCTCCCATGTTGGAGCAAGTGGGGACACCTGGATGAGGCTCATCAGGGATTCAAAAGCAGGGGCCAACTGGTCCCCAGAGACGAGGTCAGGTGATTCCCCAGGTGCAAGGGCTGGAGGGTCTTCCATTGCGGGAGGTGGGCTGCACCCTAGAACTGGAGACAGCAGGCCCCCTGGGTCAGAGAACAGTGGGTCCCCCAGGTCAGTGGGCTGAGGGCCTAGCAGGGCAGGAAACATACAACCTAAAACTATGACCGAAGACTGCAGGCCAGGTGTTAGAGGAGACTGAGAACCTACCTGAGAAGGGAACTTGGGAGTTTAGGACAGGCGGCTGGGCACTGGCTGAAACTGGGGATTGTGAACTGGCAGCAAGGACTGCAGACCTAGAAAGACAGACAACTCAGGGCTGAACAGGACAGGAAACCCAGGGCCAGGAACTAGTGCAGGAGGTTTAGCTTGTAGCACTAGGAGGGGTGGCTGTGGACCAACTGAGGGCAGAGATCACAGACCTAGTGGGGCACAGAACCTAAAGCCTGGCAGAGCAGGAGACTGAAGGTCGACGAGTTCTGGGGACAGTGCACCTAGGACGCTTGAAGGCTGGGAGTCTGGTGCTGGTAACATTGGGCCTGACAGTGAGAACGATTCTGAACCTGATAGAGAGAATGACTCTGTGCCTGGCAGGGAAACTGACTCTGGAACTTACAGGGATACTGACTCTGGAACTTACAGGGATACTGACTCTGGGCCTGAGAGGGAAACTGACTCTGGAACTTACAGGGATACTGACTCTGGGCCTGAGAGGGAAACTGACTCTGGACCTGACAGGAAAAATGAAACTGACTCTGGACCTGACAGGGAAACTGACTCTGGAGCTGACAGGGAAAATGGTGCTGGAACTGACAGGGAAAACAATTAAGGGCTAGGAGAGCAATAGAGCTTTGGGCCTACTAGAGGAAAGATAACTCTGAGCCCAGCCAGGCAGGAGCCTGATTACCCACCTGGGGAAGGGACAGAGGGCCGACTAGTGCTGGAGACAGCAGACCTAGTGCTAGGGACTGAGAGCCGAAGAGGGCTAAGGACTGAGAGCCTAGCATAGGTATCTTGTGGCCTAGCGGGGCAGGGGGATCTAAGTCTGGCGGGTTAGGCAACTGCCTACCAACTAAGGCAGGGGACTGCGATCTGAGCAGGGCAGGAGACTGCAGACCCGCAAATGGGGCAGCTAACTTAGGGCCTAGTAGGGCAGGAGGCTCTAAACCTGGCAGACTAGGCAACTGCCTACCAACTAAGGCAGGCGCTGTGATCTGAGAAGGGCAGGAGACTGCAGACCTGCAAATGAATGTAGGGCCAAGCTGGGTAGGATACTTAGAGGCTGCTAGTGCAGGGGACTCTGGACTGAGGTCCTAGTACTAAGACAGCAGTCCAAGGGCCTACGCCAGAAGTGTGAGCCTGCAACTAGGGCCAGAGACTAAGGGTCTGGTATATCCGGAAACATGGAGCCTACCGGGGGAGCAGGAGTCTGTGCCAGAAGCTGGCAGGGGTGGAGACGTGGCTTAAGGTTCCAGGGTAGCAGACAGTCAAACCTCGGGCAGACGAGCATCTGCCTCGGCCGATAGGGGATCGTCACAGGGAATAGAGGATGGCAGCCAGAACAACGGCAGCCAGCCAGAACAACGGCAGCCAGAACAGGCCCCGTGTCAGCAGCTGGCTGTAGCTCCACAACTGAAGCAGAAGCCTCCTTATCTATGGCTAGTCGAGGCTCTGGATGAAGAGGGTGCAGACCTTGGTATTGTGGACTGTGCACTGCGGAATTGTGATGATCTGCTGGTGAGCTAGGCTGCTCTGGGGGCTTGCCTGGGTGGGCCTAGATGGATGTCGGTCAGGAGAGCAGCTGGGCCACCTCGGGGGGGAGTGGCGCTCCCAACTCTCTGGTAAATACAACGTAGGTTTCAGCCAGGGGGACCTGGAGTGATGTAGTTTTGGTGAGTAGCTGGGTCACTTCAGGACTTAATGGAATTCCCAATGATCTCGTGGAGGTAGCGAAAGCTCAGGCCGGGGGGGGGGGCTTGGGTAGTGTCTTTCAGGGGAGTAGCAATGTAAAATCCATTACGTACGTACAGTATTTTAGGAAACATTTTTGTAAAACATGCATTACACTTGGAGAGGTAACTTTTCTAACCTGTGCCCCCGCACATTGACTCAGTACCGGTACACCCTGTATATAGCCTCGCTGCTGTTATTTTACTGCTGCTCTTTAACTATTTGTTGTTTTTATTTTTTACTTAACACTTATCTTTCTTCAAACTGCATTGTTGGTTAAGGGCTTGTAAGTAAGCATTTCATTGTAAGGTCATATTTGGTGCATCTGACAAATAACATTTGATTTCATCAAGGTTTAATATAGTCTATAATTGGTTTCTCTTTTTACATTGTCAATATCCCTTTTCAGTGTTGTGATATTTGTGACATCCATAACAGTTGTGAATGTGATGGTTCATATGAGCTGTGTTTACACAGGCAGCCCAATTCTGATATTTTTCCATTAATTTGTGTTTTGACCAATCAGATCAGATCTTTTCACATTAGATCTTTTTCAGAGCTGATCTGATTGGTCAAAATACCAATTAGTGGAAAACATATCATAACTGATGCTGCCTGTGTAAACGCAACCAACTTAGCTTCAGAAGTATGTAATTTCACCACATTTTGTGTGCTTGTTCTGAGACGTATTCTTTAGACTTTTAGAGAAGCAATTGTCAATATCTTGAAAAGCATGTGATATCATAGACAATATACGCAGAAATGCATTTCTCAAACATGGCAGTAGTGTTGTTTAGATCGAATGATGAAAAGATTTGTTTCTGTGTTTTAGACATCCATAATGGAGGGAGTAACATCCATAACGGTCATTTTTCCTCTCTAAAGTAATAATGAAAATGACAGTCTTTCCAAAATTATCGTTTTTGTTTTGAGCCAAGCTTTTCCTTCTAAATGGCTATCCATGTTTTACCTTAAGACTCAAAAACTTACAGAGTTTCACGAGTAAGTTCAGTTTCCCAAAAAAGCTGAGGTGTATTTCTGTCTGTAATAAAGCCTTTTTGTGGGGGAAAACTCATTCTGATTGATTGGTTGGTTGGACCTGGCTCTCAAGTGGGTAGGCCTATGTCCTCCGAGGCCCACCTATTGCTGCGCCCCTGTCCAGTCATGTGAAATCCATAGATTAGGGCCTAATTTATTCATTTCAATTGACTGATTTCCTTATATAAAACTGTAACTCAGTAAAATCGTTGACATTTTTGCATTTTGTTGCATGTTGCGTTTATATTTTTGGTCAGCATAGTTTGTGATTTTGTGCACTAATGTCACATCCGTAATGCTGGAATTGCCTTATTCTATCCGTAAATAAAGGTTAAATACAAAATGAAAAAAAAAAGTAATCCCAATTCCGTATTTAATGTAGGATAATGAGAAGAAACCTGACCACCCTGGATAATTACGTTAGAAATGTATCTTTTTCAATTTGAAGTTGACTTGGTAACAGTTGTTTGGCGTAGCTGGGTAGGGGGCACTGTATGAGTCAATTTGATTTGTTTAGCCAAAATAAATCTAAGGCACAAGCAGAAATGGGGGTTTACCTCAACGTGTGCTTTCCTAGACAGCTAGAATTGTCCCAGGTTAATAATGGACTTAACACAAGCACGGAGAGAGAAAAAATGACAAACAAACTCAAAAAGCACAACCCATCATTTCCATCCAAGAATATTAAAACCCTTTTTAGAGTCCTTGTTTTGCATATTTGTGATTATTACACTAATAAAGCCTTGGACTATGAAAGAAATGTTGTCCATTTGTCTGGGTGAAGTGGACTGCTGACCTGTTGAACGACTTTCAGTGTGTGTGCAAGAGACACCTGTGTGTGTGTGTGTGTGTGTGTGTGTGTGTGTGTGTGTGTGTGTGTGTGTGTGTGTGTGTGTGTGTGTGTGTGTGTGTGTGTGCGTGCGTGCGTGCGTGCGTGCGTGCGTGCGTGCGTGCGTGTGTGCGTGTGTGTGTGTGTGTGTGTGTGTGTGTGTTTCAGACACACTAATGTACAGTGCTTTCAGAAAGTATTCACATCTCATCTGTCAACGTGCTAAAATACTCTGTCATGTCAAATTGGAAGAAAAAATGTTCACCCGCCTGAGTCCATACATGTTAGAATCACCTTTGGCAATGATTACACCTGTGAGTCTTTCTGGGTAAGTCTCTAAGAGCTTGGCACACCTGGATTGTACAATATTTGCATATTATTCTTAGAAAATTCTTCAAGCTGGTTATTGATCATTGCTAGAGAGCAATCTTCAAGTCTTGCCATAGATTTTCAAGTCGATTTAAATCACATTTTTAACTAAGCCACTCAGGAACATTCAATGTCGTCTTGGTAAGCAATTCCAGTGTATATTTGGCCCTATATTTTATGTTATTGTCCTGCTGAAAGGTGATTTTTTTTCTGTAGGAAAAGCAGACTGAACCAGGTTTTCCTCCAGGATGTTGCCTGTGCTTAACTCTATTCCCTAGTCCTTGACAATGACACACATACCCATAACATGGCGCAACCACCACCATGCTTGAAAACATGAAGAGTGGTACTCTCTTTTGTACTCACTTTTGAATTCAAGACATTCATTTCTTTGGCCATTTTTTTTGCAGTTTTGCTTTAGTGCCTTATTGCAAAGAGGATGCATGTTTTGGAATATTTTATTTTGTACAGGCTTCTTTCTTTTCACTCTGTCTGTTATGTTATTATTGTGGAGTAACTACAATGTTGTTGATCCAGCCTCAACAGGGCCTAAAACTAACTTTGTCTACCAGCCACTGTGACATGTAGATAGATACATTTTTTAAAATCTACCAGACACTCATATTTTTTTTACCTGCCAAAATATTTTTTGCTGCATTAACTACACAAAAAAACACAAAAATGCATGTTAAGTAATGTTTCTAATACAAGGAATGTATTATTTATGTATTTTTAGACCTGAGTCATTAAACCAAAATATCACAGAGACAAATGTTCAGCTGCCTCTTTAAGGTTACCTTGGTAACGTGGCCATTCCAGTCTTCACAGGTGTCTGTGAGAATCTCACTAGTAGAGGGCGACGACATCTATTCTCTTCGCTAGCAGTGAAAACGAATTCAAACATTTAAAAACAACCTAACTTTTGAGCAAAATAATGTAAATATCCAAGAAACATGAGGATAATATCTCACTTCAGTAGTTAGACCAACTTTTATGCCTGTGCGCATTGCTTCCAAAAACAAATCTTTCAACATTTCATTCACAGTGAACAAAGTCCCCCAGCAGGCAGTGTTGCTGCGCGAGGTGGGATAGCTATAACAGTAGCAGTCCTATTTCTTTGTGCATCACCAGATATGAAGCAAAACGGTAGAAATCATTTGAAAACATCTACTGCAGCATTTATCTTGCTATAAATCACTACTCACACATGGCTCACACTTGACTTTTGACTATTTGTAAGAAATGCTTGCGTTGTAGAGCCCTGTGTGTGACCACCCGCCAACGTGGCTGGTGAGTTAGACATTCTTACCCGCCATTGCCAAAATCTACCCGCATTTGGTGGGTGGCAGGTGTTCATTTTAGGCCCTGATCCTCAGTTTTCTCCTATCACAGCCATTAAACTCTGTAGCTGTTTTAAAGTCACCATTGGCGTCATGGTGAAATCCCTGAGCGTTTTTTTCCCTCTCTGGCAACTAAGTTAGGATGGACGCCTATATCCTTGTAGTGACTGGCTGTATTGATAATTACAACATGATCAAAAGGATATTCAGTGTCTGCTTTTTTTTACCCATCTACCAATAGGTGCCTTTCGTTGCGAGGCATTGGAAAACTTCCCTGGTCTTTGTGGTTGTATCTGTGTTTAAAATTCCCTGCTCCACTGAGGGAACTTAAAGATAATTGTACGTGTGTTGTACAGAGATTAAGTAGTAATTCAAAAATCATGTTAAACACTATTATTTCTCACAGAGTGAGTCCATTCAACCTATTATGTGACTTGTTAAGCACATTTTTTGCCCCGACTTGTTTAAGCTTGCCAAAACAAAGGGGTTGAATACTTAGACTGAAGACATTTCACATTTACATTTTTTTGTTGTTTCTAAAAACATAATTCCACTTTGACATTATCGGGTATTGTGTGTAACCCAGTGACACAAAATCTAAATTCAGGCTGTAACACAACAACATTTGAAAAAAGTCAAGTGTTGTGAATATGGCACTGTAAGTATAGCAATAATGCAACATCTGTTTGAACAATTTAAGCCCCTCCAACCCCTGTCATTTAACTAAAGCCCACTCACTTTCAGTAAGGCAGCAACAAGCTGGGGCAACACCTTTCAAACACACGCGACATACACACACACACACACACACACACACACACACACGCGCGCAGCCCTGTCATTATCAGTAGGCTCTAGCGCAGGGAAAAACCCTCGCTCAGCCAGAGAACATCAGAAGGAAAGGGTCTCCACTGCACTTAGCCTATACCAATACGGGGGTTACACACATGTCAAGGACTCAATAATCACAAGGTGTCACTTTACATCATTCACAAGGAACACGTCAAGCCACCAAAAGCAACGTACACAGCTGTGGCAAGCCTTTTAAGAACCCAGCCGTTTCCACTGGGTACAGATGTGAGTTCAACATGTCCTTTTGATTTACATTAGATCGAGTTGCCAACTAACGTGAACTCAACCTGAAATCAACAACAATTTGAACCCTGTCATTGGATTTAGATTTATAGTTGGGTGACTGAAAAAGAGTGGGTGGTGTTTTTCCCACATTTTCCCATGTGATTGGCATGTCATGACCTCTGTAGCCGCTTCCATGATCCGCCTGTTCATTATTAATGAGACGACAGCCTCTTATTTCGACCTGGCTGCAGCACATTGCACTTTGGCTTGGCCTCGCTACGCAGCCATGTTGCGTCCCAAATGGCACTATATTCCCCTATTTAGTGCACTACTTTTGACCAAGGCCCATAGGTGAGGTTGGAGAGAGAGGAAAGGTACACAGTAAATCAATGATAGTTCAAATCACAGTGTTAGGGTTAAATTGACTCTACTGGGAGTTATCTTAACCCTCAAGAGAGTGATACGCTCCATGGAGTTAGTGTTGATAACTGGAGTTGATTGGGACGGAGTATTTTTCACTCCATCCGGAATACTTTGTATTCAGTGAGGCTGGGAGGGGCCTCATTGTAAAAACTGTATATCCCAGCATGCTGCAGGTTGAATGTTTTTTATTGTTGGTTTCAATATCTGGGTTTTCGCATGTCCATTGATGCTACACAAAGATAAGAAAGTAATCCAATCTGTAAGTGGTTGGATTTATAGCAACCATTAGTAAAGATAGTTGTTCCAGTTTACATTTTTTTTTTACCTTTATTTAACCAGGCAAGTCAGTTAAGAACATATTCTTATTTTCAATGACAGCCTGGGAACAGTGGGTTAACTGCCTGTTCAGGGGCAGAACAACAGATTTGTACCTTGTCAGCTCGGGGGTTTGAACTCGCAACCTTCCGGTTACTAGTCCAACACTCTAACCACTAGGCTACGCTACGCTACAAACCACCGACCTACATGGTATAGGTCGGTGGTGGTTCTAGCTTGTATGGCTCCCTGGGCTCCCTTGGCATTTCGTAGTGTGACTGATTTGAGTGAGGAGACCTGAGATCAACCTACCCCCCCCGCCCCCCTTCCCATCTCGTACTTCTGAGTGGGAGACCTTCCCAGGCGGTAGCCTGCCTCGCTCGCAGACTAGAATCAGGGCGCCCACTCCGATGACGTTAATTGACCCATAGTCCCACACAGTGACATAATATCATTGACGTGACGTGCAAATAAAGCTATGGAAAACCGATCGTGCAAATGTCACCATCCTGATTGTTTTTTTGTGAGGGCGCCCCGTGCCAGCCCTGGCAAGATGCCGCCCTGGGCGTCTGCCCATGTCGCCTATACCTAAACCCGCCACTGGTGTAGGTGGTCTCCATGTGCTGTATTTCTTCCCTACTCTGACAGGAATTCTAATTGCACGTTGTGGGCTGTATAAAAGTGCTGCATGTTTTCCTGCAAGTCGGATCTAATAGACATTGGATATCACATTGCAAACAACCACAATGTAAAACATTTAAGAAATATTCAAATAAGACTTTACACCCTATTAACTCAAAGGAAGTCAATTGAAAGAGAAGTGAACTCTGCTGGAGTTGATTGTTCATTCAGAACAACACAGAAAAGTGTAAAATGGCAAGGAAGTTGATTAAAAGCAACACTGGAAATAATAAAATGGCAGGTCAGTGTATTAAATTAAGCAACTCTGTCAGTTTGATATTTACTCCATTTAGGCCTAGTGTAGTTTTAACTCCCAAAATATCCATGCCGTGACCAGAGTAGTGTTAACACAAAATGGGGGTGGGACCATATAAACCCCCAAATAATGTTACATTTGACCCTATATACGAGTTGAATTATCTCTTGTGATTTGACTGTGTATTGGTCATTATTGAGGAGATGTTGTTTTCGCTACTATTTCTACTCCTGCAAAATGATACTTCTTCAACACTAAGTGACAAACAAACAAGCAACCAGGATATTAGGGGAAAACAACCACAGAAGTCACAACACCAGCAGCACTGCATATTGTCTATAAATCAAAAATGCATATTTCCAATTCACATTGGACAAAGTTCATAAAAGCCAAACCCTGTGAAACATGACTTCACTTACCACTTCACTCAAAAACACAACCTCACACATGAAAGGCAGTTTTAAATGCATCATACCTTTGCCGTAGTTGAAGTGGAGTTTGATAGCTTTGCCCTGATTGATGTGGAGGTAGGTGAACCACACGGCAAAGGTGAGCAGCACAAGCAGCAGAAGGAGTTTGAACTGCTTCCGAATTTTCTTCACGGGGAAGCGCAGCATCCTCGCTCAAACATCATCCGTTTACCGGCTGCAGAATGGGGAGAATGCGTGATGCTCGTCAACCGAACTAACCGTCCGCGGTTCTGGAGGAGTAGGTTACTGAAGTAATCGTGTCTAACCGGTACTCCTTGGATGCGATCGAGGTGTTAGTCCCCTAGTCCATCTGTGGTGTATCCATTTTCCGACACTAAAGCCAACAGTGAATTTAGTTGAGTTCTAAATGAAAAAAACGCATTCTCTGATGCTCCAAATTTGACCGTAAAATAGCGCTCCAGGCTCGCTTCATATCATTGCTATAGACTAACTGTATCAATTGTAAATGAGCTATTATTTGCGTTCTTACTCTGCAAGAGAACCGTTGTCCACGGAGACAAACTCCTAGAAAAAACGAAGAAAGGGTCCCCAAGTCGCATTCCAGGCGCTCTGCGGTGGCAGTTTGGGCAGGGAAAAGGCGGCAGATCAGAAGCCACGGTTCGGTCAGTGTTCGACCAAGGGAACAAAATAGCAGTCCAGCGATAATCTAGCCAAATCTCCTACTCGCTCTAGCCTCGTTGACACCCCGACGCTGATTATTTCAACGATTTCTCACACGAGGATCATGCCCCAGATTAAGGCGAATTCGAGGGCACAGCTGAGCGGCTTTCCACAGAAAAACATTCAGAAAACGTACAATTGTCAAATAGACGTGTTTCTATTCTAAAGGCAGCCAATTCACGGCTAAATAAGTATCCTACTACTTTCGCTCCCACGACAGCGTGCAGTGAGTTTCCATGACATAGTAAACACTAAACAGAGCGAGTCACAGTTCTAGATTGTACATGCGCATTTCCAAATAGACTAGAGGGTTTGATCTATCCAAATCAACACCCGCGCGTCGTACGTAGCATTATAGGGTTGCTCTCGTGTGCTCTCTGTTTATCATGTGGCACTGTAGAAATGGCCTGATCCACCTTACTCCGTAATAACCAACTGTCATATCTGAACTCCACGCGTTCCGTTCCTATTCGTTAAACACTGATGAAACCGTAATCTGGAGAAGTCATTTGGCTAATGATAATGGATCAGATGGACCGCTTTCCTATATTCCCCAGCGAAGTGATTCGATATCAACTCGCATCATCCTCATAACCTATTCTGGCTAATTTAAAGACCCAGTTGAGAAATATAAAACGCTATCAACAAAATACCTGCGTTGAGAACAGAACAGCGCGCTGGGTGCCAGGTGAGAGGAGGAGGCCTAGACTAAACATGAAACGTTAAATGTGCCGGTTCGTTTCGAGATCCACGGGATTCCTCTCAGAGGTCCATGTGCACCTTCACGTGCCCCAATCGTCGGTACTGCTGCTCTCTCAGTCGCTGCATTTGACCGAAATGCTCCCGAACAGGTCAGCGTTCCCGGTGCAAGCGAAACGCAAGCTCTCGCGAAACAATTAACATCCACATTCAGGAGAGATGCAGTATGGATGAACGCTACAATGTTGCTATCTGCGATGCACTGGCTAGCAGTGTTATTCCATTCGTGAGCTCTTCTTCGTTATTACACCGTAATAACATCGTCCTCCTCTGCCCTTACATGGCGCATCATGTCGAAATGAACCCTTGCTCAATGCAAGGTGTCGCAGAATATGGAGATATTTATAATATTATAAATAATAATACATAATATTAAAGAAATGCTATACTCTAGTAAAGCACAGGCAGAGGCTATTCTCCCTTGCCCATGTCATCTATATACTCCTCTTCTAGTCTTCCACAATTTTTAAACGCTTCGGCTGTTGCCTATGATCTGGTTTTTGGGACTACTCCTCTTCGTCCATAAAATTGGGCATCAGAAACGCTGCTGGGCAACCGAACTTGGGAGAGCCCGTGATCGACAGGTCCGGTATCCAACCAGAGCCTGCGCTCGTGGGAGGTGGGATGACGACATTGGCCATTAGACGTCGTCGCCTTTTCCCAAATGATGAGAATGGTTAATATTGTAGTGACCCGTTATCTAGCATGGAAAACAGTTCTACATAGCTCGACTATCAGCTTATTTTTTTTAATGTGGTTTTAAATCGGGTCAGGTCTATTGAATGTAAATCCTACCCCGTGATGTGGCGTCCAAAGTAAGTAGCGTGTCCTGTCCAAAAGTCAAAATACACCGTCCAAGGCAAGGCAAGGCAAGGCAGTCCACGCTCACAGGTGATGCTGCTTTGGAGATAGACACTCCAAGATGCGCGCTTGAGTGCCGCCTTTTGGTCAGAACAAAAATACCCACTTGAAATGTAACAGGAAACTGAGCATACAGACTTTGAAACCCGTTTCAAATAGTGTAAAGAATTTCGTCAATACTATCATTACAACTGATTATGTGGTAGGGTTTGAAGGCCTAATGTGTTTGCGCTGTTTTCAGAACTATGTACACTGGGCAGTTCATTTGCCCCGAGGTGTTCTATAATTCTACAGTAGATCCTAAACAGAAAATGATCACAATGCTACATAGAGGTGAAGCATAACAAATCTATCAAATCAAATAGCAGATGTTGTCGCGAGTGTAGCAAAATTATTATGCTTCTAGATCTTACAGTGCAGCAGTATCTAACCGGTAATATCTAACAATTCCACAACAAAACCTAATATCTAACTAATTCCACAACAAAACCTAATACATACAATCTGGTAAAGGAATGGGATGAGAATATATATACACAAGTATAAAATATATGGATGAGCAGTGACAGAGCGGCTAACGTACAATAAATAGTAAAAAATTGATAGTGAAGGATACAGTATACTATATATACAGTGGGGCAAAAAAGTAATTAGTCAGCCACCAATTGTGCAAGTTCTCCCAATTAAAAAGATGAGAGAGGCCTGTAATTTTCATCATGGATACACTTCAACTATGACAGACAAAATGAGAAGAAAAAAATCCAGAAAATCACATTGTAGGATTTTTAATGGATTTATTTGCAAATTATGGTGGAAAATAAGTATTTGGTCAATAACAAAAGTTATACTTTGTTATATACCCTTTGTTGGCAATGACAGAGGTCAAACGTTTTCTGTAAGTCTTCACAAGGTTTTCACACACGGTTGCTGGTATTTTGGCCCATTCCTCCATGCAGATCTCCTCTAGAGCAGTGATGTTTTGGGGCTGTTGCTGGGCAACACAGACTTTCAACTCCCTCCAAAGATTTTCTATGGGGTTGAGATCTGGAGACTGGCTAGACCAATCCAGGACCTTGAAATGCCTTGAAATGCCCCCGGTGATGTGTTGTGCAGACCGTACCACCCTCTGGAGAGCCCTGCGGTTGTGAGCGGTGCAGTCGCCATACAACGGTGATACAACCCGACAAGATGCTCTCAATTGTGCACCTGTAGAAGTTAGTGAGGGTTTTTGGTGACAAGCCACATTTTTTCAGCCTCCTGAGGTTGAAGAGGCACTGTTGCGCCTTCTACACCACACTGTCTGTGTGCGTGGACCATTTCAGTTTGTCAGGGATATTTACACAGAGGAACTTAAAACTTTCCACCTTCTCCACTGCTGTCCCGTCGATGTGGATAGAGGGATGCTCCCTTTGGTGTTTCCTGAAGTCCACGATCATCTCTTTTGTTTTGCTGACATTGAGTGAGGTTATTGTCCTGACATCGCCCTCACCTCCTCCCTGTAGGCTGTCTCGTCGTTGTTGGTTATCAAGAATACCACTGTAGTGTCATCTGCAAACTTAATGATTGAGTTGGAGGCGTGCATGGCCACGCAGTTGTGGGTGAACAGGGAGTACGGGAGAGGGCTGAGAACGCACCCTTGTGGGTCCCCAGTTTTGAGGGTCAGCGGATGTTGTTTCCCTACCTTCACCACCGCCCGTCAGGAAGTCCAGGACCCAGTTGCACAGCTTAATGATGAGTTTGAAGGGTACTATTATGTTGAATGCCGAGCTGTAGTCAATGAACAGCATTCTTACATAGGTATTCCTCTTGTCCAGATGGGATAGGGCAGTGTGCAGTGTGATGGCGATTGCATCGTCTGTGGACTTATTGGGGTGGTAAGCAAATTGGAGTAGGTCTAGGGTAACAGGTAAGGTGGAGGTGATATGATGCTTGAGTAGTCTCTCAAAGCACTTCATGATGACAGAAGTGAGTGCGACAGGGCAATAGTCATTTAGTTCCGTTACCTTAGCTTTCTTGGGAACAGGAACATTGGAGGCCAACTTGAAGCATGTGGGGACAGCAGACTGGGATAGGGTTTGATTGAATATGTCCGTAAACACACCAGCCAGCTGGTATGAGCATGCTCTGAGGACGCGGTTAGGGATGACATCTGGGCCGGCAGCCTTGCGAGGGTTAACACGTTTAAATGTTTTACTCACGTCTGCCACGGAGAAGAAGAGCCCACAGTCTTTGGTAGCTGGCCGTGTAAGTGGCACTGTGTTGTCCTCAAAGTGAGCAAAGAAGTTGTTTAATTTGTCTGGGAGCAAGACGTCGATGTCCGCAATGGGGCTGGTTATCTTTTTGCAATACGTGATTTTCTGTAAACCCTGCCACAAATGTCTTGTGTTTGAGCCGTTGAATTGCAACTCCACTTTGTCTCTATACTGACGCTTTGCGATTTGATTGCCTTACGGAGGAATAACTACACTGTTTGTATTCGGTCATGTTTCCAGTCGCCTTGCGATTAGCTTTGTTAACATCCACAGTTACAATAAATGCATCCTCAGGATATATGGTTTCCAGTTCGCATTAAGTCCAGTGAAGTTCCTTGATGGCCGTCTTGGTACATGGCTGTGACTGAGGAGAGTTCTCTTGGGAGATAATACGGTCGGCATTTGATTGTGATACATTCTAGGTCAGGTGAACAAAAGGACTTGAGTTCTTGTATGTTGTAACAATTACACCTTGAGTCATTAATCATTAAACATAAACCCCCTTCTTACCAGAGAGATGTTTGTTCCTGTTGGCTCGATGTACTGAAAATCCCATTGGCTGTACAGACTCCGACAGCATGTCCCCAGCTAGCCATGTCTCCGTGAAACAAAGCATGTTACAATCCCGTATATCTCTTTGGAAAGCAACTCTTGCCCTAATTTCGTCGACTTTGTTAACTAGGGACTGGACATTAGCAAGTAATATACTCAGAAGAGGTGGGTGGTGTGCACGCATCTATCTATGTCAGTGTTTGTCTCTTTCTCTGTCTCTCTGTCTGTCTGTCTATATGACCATTTATTTGCTTGTGTGTCTTGGTAATAAGTAGGTTACATTCTTGTGATGTTTTTTTTCCAGAGGTTATCAGTGTAGCCCATAAGCTGGTGGGTTCTGATTTCTTGACATATGAAATCATGAAATATACGTATTCCTTTCACAGAGGGAGAGAGAGTAATAATAATGTTTACAATTATGTCAGGATATGTTATTGTTAACCATCAGGGATAAGTAGGCTACATTCTTATCATGTTTTTTCCCAGCGGTTATCAGTGTTGCCCATAAACTGGGAAGGCAATCCAGTCTGCCCAAACAGGGGACAATAGGGCAAGGGTTTGTCCTAAAAATGTAATCACTGACCTCTCATCAGTCCATCATTGTATTTGGCCAATGAAAAGAGGTTATTCCACAAAGCGTAATTCCCTCTCACAGTAGATTTACCAATAATCTTACAACAAAAACCAGGAAGTAAATTAAATGCGTATATATTTGTCCCTAATCTAGGCCTTATTGGAATACATACACTATATATACTACATGGCCAAAAATATATAGGTAGATAGATACGTAGATAGAGAGATGGATAGCTGGATGGATGGATGGACGGACAGACAGACAGATAGATACTACATGACAAAAAGTATGTGGACACCTGATCATAGAACATCTCATTCCTATGGAGATGCCCCCCCCTTTGCTGCTATAACAGTCTCCACTCTTCTGGGAAGGCTTTCCAGTAGATGTTGGAACATTGCTGCGAGGACTTGCTTCCATTCAGCCACGAGAGCATTTAGTGAGGTCGGGCAATGATGTTGGGCGATTTAAGTATGCTCTCTCTAATTCTCTCTGTCTCTCTTTCTCTCTCTCGGAGGACCTGAGCCCTAGGACCATGCTTCAGGACTATCGGGCATGATGACTCCTTGCTGTCCCCAGTCCATCTGGCCGTGCTGCTGCTCCAGTTTCAACTGTTCTGCCTGTGATTATTATTATTTGACCATGCTGGTCATTTATGAACATTTGAACATTTTGGCCATGTTCTGTTATAATCTCCACCCGGCACAGCCAGAAGAGGACTGGCCACCCCACATAGCCTGGTTCCTCTCTAGGTTTCTTCCTAGGTTTTGGCCTTTCTAGGGAGTTTTTCCTAGCCACCGTGTTTCTACACCTGCATTGATTGCTGTTTGGGGTTTTAGGCTGGGTTTCTGTACAGCACTTTGAGATATCAGCTGATGTATGAAGGGCTATATGAATAAATTTGATTTGATTTAAAACATTTTCCACATACAGTCTGTGCCTTTATTTAGTTTTCATGCTAGTGAGGGCCGACAATCCACTCTCACATAGGTACCTGATTGGCAGGTAGCCTAAAGGGGCGGCAGGTAGCCTAAGTGTTGGACTTGTAACCGTAAGGTCGCAAGATCGAACCCCCGAGCTGACAAGGTAAAAAATCTGATCTTCTGCCACTGAACAAGGCAGTTAACCCCACTGTTCCAAAGCTGTCATTGAAAATAAGAATTTGTTCTTAACTGATGTGCCTAGTTAAATAAAGGTTAAAAAAAAGAGCATCAGTGTCTGAACAATGTGATTTGCCAAGGCAAGCTACTCTAAGTGCAGCCCAATACAGAAATCTGGCAGTGGCTTCTGATTAAATTCAATTTTCACAGAGCCACTTGTTGCAATTTTGATGAGGCTCTCTTGTTCAGATATCGGTAAGTGGACTGGAGGCAGGGCATGCAAGGGATAACGAATCCAGTTGTTTGTGTCATCCGTTTCGGGGAAGTACCTGCGTAATTGAACAAGTTCTCATTTACAACTGCGACCTGGCCAAGATAAAGCAAAGCACTGCGACACAAACAACAACACAGAGTTACACATAAACAAGCATACAGTCAATAACACAAAAGAAAAAAAGAAAGTCTATATACAGTGTGTGCAAATGGCGTGAGGAGGTAACGCAATAAATAGGCCATAGTGTCATGTATTGAGGGCCAGCCGACTAGAGCATACAGGTCACAGTGGTGGGTGGTATAAGGGGCTTTGGTGACAAAACGGATGGCACTGTGATAGACTGCATCCAGTTTTCTGAGTAAAGTATTGGAAGCTATTTTGTAAATGACATTGCTGAAGTCTAGGTACGGTAGGATGGTCAGTTTTACAAGGGCGGCGTGAGTGAAGGACACTTTGTTGCGAAATAGGAAGCCAATTCTAGATTTAATATTGGATTGGAGGTGTTTAATGTGAGTTTGGAAGGAGAGTATACAGTCTAGCCAGACACCTAGGTACTTGTAGTTGTCCACATATTCTAAGTCAGAACCGTCCAGAGTAGTGATGCTAGTCGGGCGGGCGGGTACGGGCAGCGAACGGTTGAAAAGCATGCATTTGGTTTTACTTGTGTTGAAGAGCAGTTGGAGGCCATGGAAGGAGTGTTGTTTGGCACTGAAGCTCGTTTGGAGGTTAGTTAACACCGTGTCCAAAGAAGGGCCAGATGTATACAGAATGGTGTCCTCTGCATAGAGGTGGATAAGGGAGTCACCCGCAGCAAGAGCGGCATCATTGATGTATACAGAGAAAAGAGTCGGCCCGAGGATTGAACCCTGTGGTACCCCCATAGAGACTGCCAGAGGTCCAGACGACAGGCCCTCCAATTTGACACACTGAACTCTGTCTGAGAAGTAGTTGGTGAACCAGGCGAAGCAGTCATTTGAGAGAAACCAAGGCTGTTGAGTCTGCCGATAAGAATATGATGATTGACAGAGTGGCTGCACAGTACTGTCTTCATCAATGGTGGTTAAGATATCGATTAGCACCTTGAGTGTGGCTGAGGTGCATCCGTGACCAGCTCGGAAACCGGATTGCACAGCGGAGAAGGTATGGTGGGATTTGAAATGGTCAGTGATCTGTTTATTAACTTGGCTTTCGAAGACTTTAGAAAGGCAGGGCTGGATGGATATAGGTCTATAACAGTTTGGATCTAGAGTGTCACCCGCTTTGATGAGGGGCATGACCGCGCCACGTTGAAAGGACAAAGATCACCTACAGAGCTAAGCCAACCTCAGCAAGTGTCCGATGAAAATTATTCTCGAATTTCAATGTGAAGGTGACGACCTACATGCCGGAAGGATGAATTTCGACTATACCAGCCAGAATATAGCATGAGCTTAAAGAATGGCAACTTGGTATGAACTTTGAACTCTTATTCACTAAAGAAGTGATACCTCCTAGCCGTTGCGTTAGCGCAGCAGCTGTAAACGTGGGCTAGGAAAGGACGGCCGACATATCCAGTCTAACACACACAACGATACTACAACGTATTCAGTTTACCACCAGAGACATTTTTCAAAGTATAACCCGGCCTACCATCTACGACCAATCTATCGAAACGCAGCTCAGTGTAAATATTTATTGCCTTTTCCTTCTTCAAATGGGCAGGTATTTAAAATGCATAAGATTCTGTATTTACGATAGCATAGCTTCTCCCTTTGTTACTCAGTCTTCCCGCTCTTTCACTCAAACCCAACCCCCTCTCTTTGTGGGAGGTGGGACAAAGGAGGTATCTGAGGCATGTTGAGTGGGACTAGGGGCTCTGCAGTAAACTAAAACAATAATAACTATCCTAAACAACAGTATACAAGGCATATTGACATTTGAGAGAGACATAAAGCGAGGCATAAAGCAATCACAGGTGTTGATTGGGAGAGCTAGCTAAGACAACAACGGGTAAGACCACAACAGCTAATCAGCTAAGACAACAACAACAGGTAAAATGGTGATGAATGGGCAGAGAGGGACGGTTATCTACACACAGGGCCTCAGTTTGAGGCTGGGAACGACAGATAAACAAAAAAATAAACAAAATGGAGTTCCGTGATTAATGAACAGTCCAGCAGGAATCAGCTATGTAGCCAAGTGATCATAGGGTCCAGTGAAAAGCAATAGATGGAACAGGGAAGCCGCGGAGTAGTCATTGCTACGCTAGCATGCGGGAGACACAGCGTTTACAGTTAGCAGGCCGGGGTTAGTAGAAGCGTCTGCTCCGACATCCGTCAAAGGCCGGTTGAGAGCGCAGCGGAAGGAGTTCTGTCAGCGACCAGTCGTGGTGGTACTGCGGGGCGCCGTGTCGACAAAGAGTTCAGGCCAGATGGCGAAAGAGGTATTGTAGTTGTAGTAATTTCGTTTGCTGTAAATTCCGAGTAACGGTTAATGTGATTGGATGTTAATTATTTGACTAGGCTACCTGTATTTGACATTGTGTTCTTATTTTGCTGAACACTAGATGGTTTCATTTTATTTTTGGCAGTGAAACGAGGCTACTCAGGTGAGAAAAAGACCTCACCCAAATGTATAGCCCTGTTGGAAAATATAAATGGACTGTTTGGAAATGTGAAGAAAAAAAAGGGAAAAAAAACATTTTATTTTCTTAGATGTGAATCACATTTTTATTTGACGTACCCCCGACGGCATTGTGCGTACCCCTGGGAGTTTGTGTACCCCAGTTTGGGAATACCTGGTCTAGAATGTCATTGTATGCTGAAGCATTAAGATTTCCCTTCACTGGAACTAAGTAGCCCGAACCATGAAAAACAGCCCCAGACCATTATTCCTCCTCCACCAAACCTTACTGTTGGCACATAGCAATCGGACAGGTAACGTTCTCCTCGCATCCGCCAATCCCAGATTCGTCCCTCGGACTGCCAGATGGTGAAGCTTGATTCATCACTCCAGAGAACGCGTTTCCACTGCTCCAAAGTCCAATGGTGGCGAGCTTTACACCACTCCAGCTGACTCTTGGAATTGCGCATGATGATCTTAGGCTTGTTTGCGGCTGTTCAGCCATGGAAACCCATTTCATGACGTTCCCAATGAACTGTTATTATGCTGACGTTGCTTCCAGAGGCAGTTTGGAACTCGGTAGTGAGTGTAGCAACTGAGGACAGACAAGCTTGTGTGGCCTAATTAGACCTGCAGTCTGTCTTTATATTACTGTAGCATAGACTATACTGGAGTAAATGCAGGCCTAACTGTCATAAGAAAAAAAGTTATCATGAGATGATTGGTTTACATGCATTGAGAACTGCAATCATATTGAGATGGGCTGTCTGTCCCTACCCTGAGCTTGAGACGGCATATAATTTAACAATTCAATTTCTCGCCATGCTGTTCACATAAATAATGTGTTATAGTTTACTGGTTTCTCGGTAACCAGGTCCCCGCACAATACACCACATGGCCAAAAGTATGTGGACATCCATTCAAATGAGTGGAATCGCTTATTTTAACGACACCCATTGATGACAGGTGTATAAAATTGGGCACAACAGTTTTGCAATCTCCAAAGACAAACATTGGCAGTAGAATGGCCTTACTGAAGAGCTCAGTGACTTTCAACGTGACAACGTCATGGGGTGCCACCTTTCCAACAAGTTAGTTTGTCAAATTTCTGCCGTGCTAGAGCTGCCCGGTCAACTGTAAGTGCTGTTATTATAGTGGAATCGTCTAGGAGCAACAATGGCTCAGCCACGAAGTGGTAGGCCACAAATCCATAGAACGGGGCCGCAGGGTGCTAAAGCGCAAAACACGTAAAATAGTCTGTCCTCTTGTGACAATTAGGCCTGCATTTACAGCAGCATAGTCTATGATACAGTAACATAAAGACAGAATGCAGGTCTAATTAGGCCACACGAGCTCGTCTGTCATCAATTGCAACACTCACTACCGAGTTCCAAACTGTCTCTGGGAGCAACGCTAGCACGAGAACTGTTCGTCTGGAGCTTCATGAAACGTGTTTCCATGGCCATGGCCGATTAGCACACAAGCCTAAAATCACCATGCGCAATGCCAAGCATCGGCTGGAGTGGTATAAAGCTTGTCGTCGTTAGACCTGCATTCTTTCTCTGGAGTGATGAATCATGCTTCACCATCTGGCAGTCCGACAAAGGAATCTGGTTTTGGCGGATACCAAGAGAACACTACCTGCCCGAATGCATCGTGCCAACTGTAAAGTTTGGTGAAGGAGGAATAAGGGTCTGGGGCTGATTTTCATGGTTCGTACTAGGCCCCAGTTAAGGGGAATCTTAATGCTACAGCATACAATGACATTCTAGACAATTCTGCGCTTCCAGCTTTGTGGCAATAGTTTGAGGTAGGTCCTTTCCTCTTTCAGTCAAGATCGGTGTGGAATCAAATCAAAATCAAATCAAATGTATTTATATAGCCCTTTGTACATCAGCTGATATCTCAAAGTGCTGTACAGAAACACAGCCTAAAACCCCAAACAGCAAGCAATGCAGGTGTAGAAGCACGGTGGCTGGGAAAAACTCCCTAGAAAGGCCAAAACATAGGGAAGAAACCTAGAGAGGAACCAGGCTATGTGGGGTGGCCAGTCCTCTTCTTTCTGTGCCGGGTGGAGATTTATAACAGAACATGGCCAAGATGTTCAAATGTTCATAAATGACCAGCATGGTCCAATAATAATCACAGGCAGAACAGTTGAAACTGGAGCAGCAGCACGGCCAGGTGGACTGGGGACAGCAAGGAGTCATCATGCCCGATAGTCCTGAGGCATGGTCCTAGGGCTCAGGTCCTCCGAGAGAGAGAAAGAAAGAGAGAAAGAGAGAATTAGAGAGAGCATACTTAAATTCACACAGGACACTGGATAGGACAGGAGAAGTACTCCAGATATAACAAACTGACCCTAGCCCTCCGACATATAAACTACTGCAGCATAAATACTGGAGGCTGAGACAGGAGGGGTCAGGAGACACTGTGGCCCCATCCGAGGACACCCCCGGACAGGGCCAAACAGGAAGGATATAACCCCACCCACTTTGCCAAAGCACAGCCCCCACACCACTAGAGGGATATCTTCAACCACCAACTTACCATCCTGAGACAAGGCCGAGTATAGCCCACAGAGATCTCCGCCACGGCACAACCCAAGGGGGGGGGGAGGGGCGCCAACCCAGACAGGAAGATCACATGGAAGAACTTGACTGGCCTGCACAGAGCCCTGACCTCAATCCCATCAAACACCTTCGGGATGAGTTGGAACGCAAACAGCGAGCCAGGCCTAATCTCCACACATCACTAATGCTCTTGTGGCTGAATGTAAGCACGTCCCGCAGCAATTTTCCAATATCTAGTGTAAAGCCTTCACAGAAGAGTGGAGGATGTTATAGCAGCAAAGAGGGGACCAACTCCATATTAATGCCCATGATTTTTTAATGAGATGTTCGACGAGCAGGTGTCCACATACTTCTGGCATCTGTAGTGTATTTAAAGGACAGGCACATGCACAGATAGGGCTCTACCTGAGCAGAGCACATCCCCCTTTGCCTTTCCAGTTTCCAAAGTGCCCTTTTGGTTGGTGGTATAGTTTCCTCCCACATATTTTATTTTGTATATGTTTTGTCATTGTTGTTCGGTACACACTGCCCGCAACTGCCCCAAGTCATTGTCATGTTCGCCACACCATCCCTGGGTTGCACCTGTTGATCTGCCATGTTCCGTCAGTATGCCCGGTACCCAAACATGCATGGCTTGAGATATGTTGTCACCGGTTGAGTGTGTAGCTAGATACCTAGTTTAAACAGTACTACCACAGCAGCATAAAATTTGATTAACACGTGATTAACCTTAATCATCATCATCATCATCAATATTCAGTCTGGTTGGCTAATATGTGTAGCAGAGAGCGGCAGAAAGACATAGAGGTAAATCACAATCAGTGAAAGAAATGGAGTTAGCTAACGTGCTAGCTAACCCTGGACAAATTGCATTTATCCGGAGTAGAGAGTAACATAAAAGCTTGGTAATCTATCTGTTTCCTCTCTCTTTCATCCGAAAGTGGGCACAACCCCAATTGTTAGCAGGGGGCCAACAAGTAAAAGGACATTTTACTCCAAAAAACATATTTTAGTATTTTGTTCATTAGTCCACTGTTGATATGGTTGATATGGTCCCATAAAATTGTAAAGTTTTCAAGATAAAATACTTTTTTCAAGACAACTCAGAACTTGGAAACACATTGTAGAAAAATTGTCAGAGTTTACCACTTGGAAAGTATCAGAATCAACCAATAGGAAGTTCTATGCAAAAGAACGTACGTACATTGTTGCTCAGAGCCTGTGTACAAAGCCAAAAATTGTGAAGACGCGAAAAACGCAAGTTTGAGTCAAATGTCCCTTTAAAATGGCCATCAGTGATTGGCATGTCTATTTTTTTACTTTTAAATTAACAATATGCTCAATGATTTGGTTACAAACTTGCATAAACAATAGTTTTGTCAACAATAAAGATTAGAGGACTTGGTCATGGCAATAATACTGTATTTGATAGGAAGAATGCCGCGTTCAAGACAACTCAGAATCTCAGAAATGTCAGAACTTGGAAACCTGCAGAAAGATGAGAAAAACATCAGAATTGACCAATAGGAAGCTGTTAGCAAAAAAGTAACCTTTTAACTGTGAGGGTCTGAGATTCCGCGATATCCTCAAAGCACCGAAAGAAAGGGTTTATACATAAACTAACAAATGAATGACTCAGTAAACAATACGAATATTAATGTCAGACCCAACAATCCAGAAAGCACTCAAACGTAAACTCAAAGCTTTATTCCTACCAGAACCTTTGGCATGAGTCCTTGGGTGGAAGTTCAATGATGCAAGAAATAAGTCATCCAATAATCACAAAAATGTATTCAAAAATCAAATGCAAAAATGTAATAATTCAGAGTATTCCGTTGGCATTGGACCTTTCGATTAATTTCGGATTACTGATATTTGATCTGGGATAGATTTGCGATTGCCTTTTTTGTATTTTCTTTATTTTTAAAACTTTTAACAGCATGGATTATCATTTAGAGGAGGAAATGGGCCATAAATTCAGCCTTGTTAACCAAATAATTGAGGGGATTTTATTACTTGGCACAGGTTACACCAGTGGGAGGAGTTTGCCCAGGTTGAAAAGTGGTTGCATTCATTTTGGAACTGGACTGCCTCACAGGCCTAAGATTCAAAGCCCATGGTTTTGTCTGCCCAAAACAAAAGTGACAGTGCCCCGCTGCTCAGGTTAATAGAACTGCCTCATTGCTAGGCTCTCTCAAAAAAAGGCCTACAGACATAATTCACGTCTCTAACTACATCATACAGTATCTGCAGGCTTAGAGGCCTACTGCCTAATTGCCAAATATCGACACAATACAGTTTCTGTTAAAAAATATTCTTGGCATACATAACATATCCTTGCCAAGCACATTTCAATCGTCATTTCATACTGTAAATGTTTCACTTTTAGTGCAAGGTTACATTTGATTCTTGCTTCATGGTTTCGTGGTAACAGTTGTTTTCACAAATTCATCTCCTCTCCTCTCATCCTTCATGTTCACTTTATCACCCAGGAAAAGACTGGCCACAGGGTCATTCTGACGAATGCCAGATCTGCTGACCCATCTTTAGTCAAGTGGGCCTGTCAATTTCTTGTTGTTGTTTCATGAATGATTGTTAGTTGACTAATAATGTTGGCTTCAAGGGTAAAAAATGGACTGTTATGGGGGCCTGGAAGAAAATAATGGACTGTTATGGGGGCCTCGAATATTTTTTTTTTACTGTTATGGGGGCCTTGAAGAAATTAATGGTCCGGTGTGTTCTAAATGTCCGGTCCGATTTCTGGTCCCAGACTATCCCTGCCCCCTCCTCTCCTTCCATCTCACCTCTCCTTACCCCTCTCTCCTCCTCTTTCTTGCACCTATCCCCTTCCTCACCCCAACTTCTCTTCTCCCGTCCTCTCCACCCTCCACTCTCTCCATCACCATTGGCACAAGTTGACGTGTGGCTGCCTTCTCTGCTGATCATCATGGGTTGATGGATAGAGGAGAGAAAAGGCTATCTGGGGACTGATACAGAAGGATGGAGGGTGTGCTGTATCTGTGTGGAGTGATATGAGTGGAGGACTTTCTGTCTCCAGAAGCTAGGCCCTCAGAGGCATGTGTCAGTGCGTGGCAGTGAGGTTGTAACACCACTGAACATGGCCAACGGGGTAGAAACCAGTGGAGAGATTCGATTGCTCCTCAAACCGCTACACAGATCGGTTGACATTTCAGCAGAGCCACAGTGTGTGTTTGTGTGCAAGGCCATGTGTGTGTGTGTGCTAAACATGTGTGAGTTTGGAGCTAGATCTTAATTTGATCACCCAGTATGTGATAAATCCAAAAAGTTTGTGCAAAAAGGGTCCGTGCGGATAGCGGGTAGCTATTTGGTTACACTAAACTATTTACCTACACTAAACAAAAATAAAAACGCAACATGTAAGGTGTTGGTCCAATGATTCATGAGCTGAAATAAAATATCCCAGACATTTTCTAGACGCACACAAAAAGCTTACTTCTCTCAAATTTGCTGCACAAACTTGTTTACATCCCTGAGCATTTCTCCTTTGCCAAGATAATCCATCCACCTGACAGGTGTGGCATATCAAGATGCTGATTAAACAGCATGATCATTACACAAGTGCACCTTGTGCTGGAGACAATAAAAGGGAGTGTACAATTGTTATGCTGACTGCAGAAATGTCCACCAGAACTGTTGCCAGAGCATTGAATGTTCATTTCTGTCCCATAAGTCATCTCCAACATTGGTTTAGATCATTTGTTTTAGATCAGTATGTCCAACCGGCCTCACAACAGCAGACCACGTGTAACCACGCCAGCCAAGGACCTCCACATCTGGCTTCTTCACATGCGGGATAGTCTGTAACCAGCCAACCCGGACAGCTGATGAAACAGCCGATGAAACTGGTTTGCATAACCAAAGTATTTCTGCACAAACTGTCAGAAACCGTCTCAGGGAAGCTCATCTGCATGCTTGTGGTCCTCACCAGGGACTTGACCTGCCTGCAGTTGGATGTCGTCACCAACTTCAGTGGGAAAATGGTCCATTTTGATGGCCACTGGTACGGTGGAGAAGTGTGCTCTTCACAGATGAATCCCGGTTTCAACTGTACCGGGCAGATGCCAGACAGCGTGTATGACATCCTGTGGGCCAGCGGTTTGCTGAGATCAATGTTATGAACAGAGTGCCCTATGGTAGAGTGCATTCAAATGGCATTTTATTGATGGCAGTTTGAATGCACTGAGAGACCGTGACCAGATCCTGAGGCCCGTTCTCGTGCCATTCATCCGCCGCCATTACCTCACTTTCAGCATGATAATTCATGTCACAAGGATCTCTACACAATTCCTGAAAGCTGAAAATGTCCCAGTTCTTGGCCTGCATATTCACCAGACATGTCACCCTTTGAGCAGGAGGAAGAGGTGGCACGAGAGAAGAGTATGGGGAGAGGAAAAGCAATGGAAGGAAAGCAGAGGGAAATGAGAGGAGAGAAAAGTGATGGGAGGAGAGGGGAGGAGAGGATGAGAAAATTGAAAGACAACAACATATTTTCCCTTGGATGTTGAATGTATGAGAGAGATACACCCTTTCCAGGAAATGATTATTCTCTGTCACTCCTATAGCTTTAGTAGATTGATGGGCAGATAAACATTCAAGCTAAATGGAGAGTCAAACTGCAACCGATAAATTGTTTAGGAACTTTGATCTTTTGCACTATGAGAGATATTCATTGCAAGACTCATATTCAACTTAAAGCCAAAGCACTATACTCTCTCTCTCTTTCTCCTACACATTCTCAAAACACACACACACGTGCACACACATATGCATGTACATGCATGTACGCAGACAAACACACATAGGAAGAGGATGATAGACGTTCTTCTAACTCAGACAGTGAGTGCGTGCACATTCTCACCCACACACACATGTACTCTCTCTCTCTATTTTACGCACGCACACAAACACAAACACACACACACACACAAAATCCTCTCCAGCTGCCATCTCCTAACATAGTCAGATAGATTGGAAGCTTAAACATCCCAGGAGATGTTTGAAAGGAGCTTTGAACATCAGATACCCATAATGCCCAGTCTCTTCCCATCTTCAAAGGGCATTCCGTACACAGAACTCCCAGGAATTCTGCTGTTCCGTAGAGAACACTTCCGTTCTCCCGAAGTGTACACTTGTTCACTTCTCTTCATTGATTTCAAAATAAATGAATGGTATATGGAGCTCCCTTTAGACACACCCTAGATTTCCTCTTTGTCACGCCCATTCACCCATCTTTTGAAGGCATTCTGTACAGAACTTCCAGGAATTTTGGACAACACCCAAATAACCCTCACCCAAGAAATAAGAAATTGCATTCCTTTACAAAAAAGGTCATACGGCTAAAGGAAGCTCCAAATAGGCCTTCTGTCAGGGTCTTGTTTAAGCAAATGAACTAATCGTGATCTTCACAGCTCCTCGTCATTTTGCTGAGGATCCCATGAGGATACTGAGAGCTTTGAGAGAGAGGGAGAAAGAACGATGGGGAGAGAGAGCAGAGAGAGATAGAAGAGAGGAATCTACAATAAGCCAGATCCTCTTCATTACTATGCCAGCCAAGTGTAGCATGGAGAAGGATTAACAGAGGAGTATAATGCTGCTGGGATCTCTTTGATTACTGAGAACACAATGAGACACAACAACCCCTCGCCACCCCTTCATTCCCAAACTGAGCAGTGTCTGAAATTACGAGTGGTCTGATGTTAGGTAACAAGGGTTCATGTTTATTTTTGCAGCGGTGCATTAAAAGTCCTCAGAGGCAGCTGAGAGTTTGGGCAGCGTCACTTTTCAGCAGTGACAAATAGGAGAAAATGATTCTGGAACAGAAGATCAAAATCAATCACCACGTCCGATTACCCGTACTTGCGTTCTAAATAGTATGCGGATTGTGCATGTTAAAAGTGTAATAGTTCGTTAAAATGTTGACGTATGAGGTAATTTAGTATGCTTTTTTAAAAAAAAAGGCTTTTCGTCTAGTACGAATTTGCTGCATGCTTTTGAGGAAGACAATAGTATTTCTTCAGGTCATTGTTTGTTTGACAACAATAATCAGATAAGGGGACGGGCAGTACCAAAATGAACTAATGGCAGGGAACAACCAAATTACACCTATTTGATGCCTTCTCAGTATGTATAATCCCAGTGTGTTGATATTTGTTGCTTACTGCATATGTTTTCACTAAACATTGCATTCTAAATAGTATGTAGTATGATTAGTACACAGTATATAGTGTGGCGGTTTTGGCACAATGATCTTGGTAAGGCAGGGTTTACACATACAAACACACACCACCAGGCCACGTGAAGGGTTAACATAGTTTATTTTTTATCAGGTACCGGCAGTGTTCCTGATATACAAAAGTCAAACAAACAAAGTAAATACGTCGTCATCAGTGGGAGGTCCTCCACTCTGGGTCTTTGGGGTTCACTCCGTAATGAAATCTTCAGTTTCTTTATTCCGGTAAACCTCCTATGCTCAGTCTCTCCGATAGCCGCCTCCTTGTTCACCTGTCAGGGTCAAAGGAAAGACAAAGAAGCAAACCCAGGGTGCAGTTAATTAGAGGCCCCTGATTGGTTTCACCTGTCTGCCGTTTAGTCTCTAATTACAACTGGAGACAGGTGTGGCTGTTCTGCTGCAGTCTGCAGCTTCCCCTGAGCTGTCCGTGGTCCTGCCTCTAGGGAATACTTCCCATTGCTGTCCGTGGTCCTGCCAGCCAGAAAACACAGAAATCTTGCAGGAATATACCGTCCATCCACCACACAACCCCTGAAACCACTACAATAGTTTTTGTAAGTAGTAGGCAAGACAGAATTGGGACATGACCATTGTTCTTGTTGAAGTAGTTCAGGGTCATGCAAGGTCGTGCATTGTGGTCAACCCAAACTCCTTGCTCCGGCCAAACACTATGCCATGCCCATGGACGTTAATTTCTTCTTTGCAATTAGTCTGGATCTGAGTACCTCCCTGATGATTTCTACAACGCAAACGCATTCTAACCGTTCTGATTGGTCCCAGAAACCAATGGGTTGGGCCAGAAACTTGGGTAAAGTGGCTTTGATACTCTGATTGGTTAGAGATTATCCAATCACTGATGACTTGTTTTTGTACAACACACCTTATTTTGATGTCACCCCAAACAACTTCAACGATGGCAGTCTCAGACTGAAGTATGTAGAAAACATAGATCAAGGGAAGAATTCAGTTTATTTGGATAAACTGAATACCAATAACCCTTTGGGAGATGACCTAAAGCTCGGAGAGTCAAACCCATCCCAGATCAGCTAAGAGCAGCTTTAGACCAACCTAGCTCTGCTCAGACTCAGATCACAACCTTATTTGTCCTGATAGGACTTACCAGGTGCTAGCCAGATTTAAGATCCATCAATTCATAGGTCATCCAAAGTGGAGGGACCAAGTAAGGAGCAAACAAACCAGGCACACAAGGAACCATGAGGAGAAAACTTGAGGCATTAAAGCTTGGTTTGAAATCCTCATATAAGGGAACCTGAGGGTCCGATTGTTGTACAAGAAGAAGAAAATGTGGCCTCAAACAGGTACGTTTTACATGTTTTGTGTGGCTTGATACAAATTAGAAAGAAGGAAAGACAAATAGATCGATGAGGTTGGCTACTGCGCTGGATCATCTATCATGTTATAACTTGCTTAATAATGCTAATTTTCTGAGTTGAGAGGGAAGCTTGCGGTCAAAGTCTCTTTGAATTTTCTTGATGTAAAATGACATGCAATTTCAGAAGCTTTGTGCTGTGCTTTCACACAGACACACACAGACATCACAGCCAGAGTCAGTTGGGTTTCTGGCACAACGTTCCGAGAGCGGCACTTTTTCAAGTGATAATTGATGCTTCTGCGTTGTGCTGAAGGATTATCCCAAATGCTAATCAATAAAATGTCTGTTAAATTTGCTGCTCTGTTTTGCTTGTTTACAGCAGGTCATTTCATAAGGAATTGTCGTAGGCGCTTTCGTATTGTTACATCACTCAATTTTGGAGAATGAAGGCGCTAACATGGAAGCCGTTCTAAAACCTGGCCTAACACTCTATGTATGGCTCTGATCAAAGTGGTTCTGCACCTTCAGAGACAAGAGGAAGTTGGTTTCATTGGGGAAGGGCCAGGATCTTTTTGATTGATTTGTTTATTTACTCAGGTACGTCACTAATCTTTGCGTTAATTATTTCACTGACATGCCGGGAGTCGGGCAGGAAACACAGATGTGAAGTATTATCCTTCCCAAGACAAAGGCAGACACATAAACAAACACACACACAAACACACATACGTAAATGTGCGCACATACACATAAACGCACACACACACACACACATAAATATCCCTCCACCTTCCCTTTGGAGTATGTGAGTAGTGCCTGAGTGTTTGAATATACGAACTGCGAGTGACACTTAATTACTGGATAGGGGTTGAGTCCGCCACGCAGGTAATTGGCTGCTCAGGAGAGAAATCCCTCTCTCACTCTCGCTCTCACACACACGCACGCACACACATAGAGAGAGACAGAGGCGGGGAAATGGCAGTGAGAAAAAGTATTGGAGGAGTGTTGGAGGGAGAGAAAGAAGAGAGAAAAAGGAGACAAAATGCAGGGCCGCGGCTTACCTTTTCAACTCGGGTAATGGTTCAAGTGTAAGTCAAAAGGCTATTCTATTCACTGGTGCAGGGAAGATAAAGGAGGGAGAGAAGAGGTGGATGTGAAGAGGGCACAGGATGAGAGGAGGTGTATTTCAATCTTCTTTGGAGCTTGAGCCAGGAACTACTAAGCTGATTCCGACTAAGATGGAGGAAGGTGTATTAATCAGCCTTCACACACCCACACATGCACACACCGACACACTATACTCACATATCCACAAGAACTTGCTTCTGCCCGACTGAATGAAGATCACCTCTTTTGCCGTCAGACACCGCTCAGGAACATTAGAGACACCTGCGTGTGAATATAGAAGACATGGTTAGTGCTGTTGTCCCTCAATCAGTTTCCTCTCTCTAATAGGGTAAAATATACAGTAAATTGGCATAGTACAACTGTAGGAGACACCTACTGCTCCAATTAAACATTCAAAGACTGCATGTTTTGTAGTGGATGGGTTGAGAAAATAAACTTCCATAATCTTTTAAATCTAGGTAAAAAAATTAAAATGAAGGCTGGTTCGCAGACAAAACGTTTTTGGGTAAACAACAACAGAAATGTCGGACTCCCCTGCCCCATATCACTTAAGTCATTATCATACATTATCTCAGGTTCAATATTAGATCTAATCATATATGACCCTTCATTAGCCTACACATTACCATAAATCAGAGGATAAGGACTACTGTATGACTCAATATTATCTCCTATAACAGTATTTCTATGGTGCCACACTGTGACAAAAATTGGACAATTTCGACACCTATTTTGAAAATAGTCTTCTTGTCTCTCCCCAGCGTTCTGACCCAAACCACGGTCCGGCTCACCCAAAACACTCACCAATCACAGGCCAGGCTATCAATCCACCTAATAACCACAGACCACCCTACCAGTCCTCTGACCAATCACATGCAAGCCTACCAGCCCACCCACCAATCTCAGCCTCCAGCTTCTATGGTGGCAATGGCTACAGAGGTCCTAAAAGCCAGTGGGAGCAGCATGATGGAGCAGCTGGCAGAGATGCAGATGTCCTCTTCCTCCTCCTCTTCCTCATCCTTTTCCATGAGTTCCACCAAGCTATGCAAGGTCTCTACCCACACCTCCTCATTCTCTTCATCCAAGACCATGGGAAGGTAAGGACCAGACCTCTCATAATAAACCTCTAAAAAAATGTATTATTAACCAAGTTTTTCAAGGTCAAGCTCCCTCAAGTTCGTGGATGTTAAGTCCTAAAAGTTAAGTACTTATTAGAACAAAACACAGATATAAACAAGAAAATACTAAATAAATAATTACAAAAATTGTAGTGCAATTGTTTTCACTCAGAAAAATACTCATTATAATGATTCAGAAATATGTTGTTCTTATTGTTGTTCACTATGTATAATGTCTTAATAAGATTATTAAATTCAATCAAAAATATGTGTAATTTTGATAAAGAATTCTGGAATCTTTGTTTGTGTAAAGTATTTGGCAACAAGAATAAAACAATTCACAATCATTTCAATGGTATTGGTATCATTGCAATAGTAAGATATTACGTATATCCTTCATGTCATAAACATGGGTACTGTTAAAAAAGGTAAATAAGTATTCTGCAAGTTTTTTTCCAAAAATCTATCGCAGATTTACATTCATAGAACAAGTGAGTCAGAGTTTCACCTTTTTTGTAGAAAATGCAGATATCGTCAATATCAACACATTTGGAGAACATAGAATAACATGGATAAATCTTATGTAGAATCTTAGTCACTTCCTTGAATTTGTTTGCTATACAATATTTGTAAGGCATCAACCAAACTTTTTTCAAGACAATGTCACGAATAAGCATGATCCATAAAAATGTTCCTCTATGCGTAAATTGGATCCGTGAATGAAAAAGGTGTCTTATGTATTTGTTACAACAAGATTTCTCAAGTAAGCCCATGCCTTCCAAACTGAGTTTTGGATAAGGTCTGTGATCATCACCAAAGATAAGATGAGTTTTCATTAGTGTAGTAAGACCACTGTGAATGGCTTTGATCATGGAAATAAAAACTCTCTGAAAGGTATTGGAAACTCATTCAAAGTTATAAATTGTTCATATGAAAGAATATTACCCCTGTTGTCGGAAACATCAAGAACATAGTCAATAATCCTCTCATGATACCTAGGGTAGGACAATGAGTTATTCCTTACAGTTAGATCTGAATTGTTCTTAAAAAGAGCTTTATGTGTGGGAAAATTGTGCAGGAAACATATTTTCAAGGACATTAAAAGCTTGTTGGTGAAACCTAGCCAATTTAGCAAGTAATCTTTCGGGGATATAATTACATTTCAGTAAAAATGGAAGACCTCCCAACTTATGAAAAAGAAAAATTGCAATGAAATACCAAATTGATCCTGTATTGACCAAACCTCTATTCACCCAATTGATCTTGAATCCAACACTTCCAGACATCCTACTGAGAGACTTATTTTTCCCGATAAAGTCAAGAAAGGACTTTACAAATAAAGATAAGAAGGGGTACACAAAGCAAGATAGTCCCTCTGCCTTGGAAAGAAACACTCTCCCAAGTTAATAATTGGATCCCTTTGTATCCAATTATGAAATATATTCTTGTTTTTCTTCATTTTAGGAGAGAAATTCATATGTTGTCATACGAAGTGTTTTTTTGAGAGATGTATTCCTAAATAGTTAACACAGTCCTTTTCCAGGAATATTTTATATTTCTTTATCATCAGAGTTATATAAACAAAATATTTGACATTTAGGAACATTCTGTTTTAATCTAGATCCAATAGAGAATGCAGTGATAGCATTAAGGGCATGGGCGACCTGGTCTTTGTCTTTTAAAAAAAGAGTAGTATTGTCAGTCAGTTGGTAAATTTTGATTTCATTTTTAAAATGTAAAAGCCATGCGTATTTGCATTATTCAGAATATCTAGAGATAGAAGTTCCACTACCAAAATGAATAAAAAGGGCGAAACTGGGCATCCCTGTTGCACACTTCTGTTGATTCGGAATCTTTTGGAAGTATTAAGGTTTAGAATTACATATCTATTTATATCTTTGGAAAACATGCAAATTACTTGAATACAATTTTCACCAAAACCAAAAAGTTTAAGAGACCGAAATAGAAATTAATGTTAAATTATGTCAAAGGCTTTACAGAAGTCCAAAAAGAAACAACAGCATCTAAATCAATTGCATCTGAATAATATAAACGGAACTAAACGAATGTTGGAGTGTATGTGACGGCCCGTCAGAAATCCTTTTTGAGTCACATTTATAACGTTATCTATTCCTTTCTTTAATATTTTGGCATAAACCAGAGCAATCAATTTGTAATCAATATTTAATAAAGTAATTCGTCTCAAACTATCAATAAGAGAAGGATATTTTTCAGGCTTTGGAATCAGTGAAATAAAGGCCCTGTTTCTTGGTGAAGAACGTAGTGGAGTTTTCATAACTGTGACCTTAATTGCCTACCGTCTGTAAGCTGTTAGTGACTTAACAACCGTTCCACACTTGCATATTCATTAATTATTTATAGTTCATTGAATAAACATGGGAAACGGTGTTTAAACTCTTTACAATGAATCTGTGAAGTTGGATGTTTATGAATTATCTTTGAAAGACAGGGTCCTGAAACAGGGACGTTTCTTTTTTTGCTGAGTTTAATAACTCCCAGAACTGCCTGTATAATTCAACTGACAGACCATCAGGGTCAGGTGATTTCCCTTTTTTCATTGAATTCAATTAATTCAGTCTCCTCTTTTCAGTCTCCTGAGGGGGAATAGGTTTAGTCGTGTCCCCTGTCTTGGTGTGCTTGGACCATTTTAGTTTGTTGGTGATGTGGGCACCAAGGAACTTGAAACTCTCAACATGCTCCACTACAGCCCCATCGATGAGAATGGTGGGTGTGCTCAGTCCTCCTTTTCCTGCTGTCCACAATCATTTCCTTTGTCTTGATGACGTTGAGGGAGAGGTTGTTGTCCTGGCAAAACACGGCCAGGTCTCTGATCTCCTCCCTATAGGCTATCCCACTGTTGAGTCATCAGCAAACTTAGTTATGGCGTTGGAGTCATGCCTGGCCATGCAGTCATGAGTGAACAACACAGGGGCCCCCGTGTTGAGGATCAGCGTGGCGGATGTGTTGTTACATACCCTTACCACCTGGAGGCAGCCTGTCAGGAAGTCCAGGATCCAGTTGCAGAGGGAGGTGTTTAGTCCCAGGGTCCTTAGCTTAGTGATGAGCTTTGAGGGTACTATGGTGTTGAACGCTGAGCTGTAGTCAATGAATAGCATCTCATAAATGTGTTCCTTTTGTCCAGGTGTGAAAGAGCAGTGTGGAGTGCAATAGAGATTGTATCATCTGTGGATCTGTTGGGGCGGTATGCAATTTGGAGTGGATCTAGGGTTTCTAGGATAATAGTGTTGATATGAGCCATGACCAGCCTTTCAAAGTATTTCATGGCTACTGACGTGAGTGCTATGGGTTGGTAGTCATTTAGGCAGGTTACCTTAGTGTTCTTGGGCACAGGGACTATGGTGGTCTGCTTGAAACATGTTGATATTACAGACTCAGGCAAGGAGAGATTAAAAATGTCAGTGGAGACACTTGCCAGTTGGTCAGTGTATGCTTGGAGTACACATCCTGGTAATCCTTCTGGCCTTGCGGCCTTGTGAATGTTGAACTGTTTAAAGGTCTTACTCACATCTGCTGCGGAGAGCGTTATCACACAGTCGACCGGAACAGCTGATTCTCTCATGCATGTTTCAGTGTTACTTGCCTCGAAGCAAGCATAGAAGTCAGTTAGCTCATCTGGTATGCTCGTGTCACTGGGCAGCTCGCGGCTGTGCTTCCCCTTTGTAGTCTGTAATAGTTTACAAGCCCTGCCAGATCCATGTAAAGCTGTTCTAATTCTAGTTGTAAAGATTTAAATGCAGAATCTTCTTCTTGAGATAGATTATCTTTCTTTAGAAAACCGTCAAGCTTGCCCATGAAATCTTTTTCTCTAAGGTTCTTCAGGCACTTCATCTCTTTTGAATGTTTAATGGCAACAACTCTGACTTTATACACTGCTCATAAAAATAAAGGGAACACTTAAACAACACAATGTAACTCAAAGTCAATCACACTTCTGTGAAATCAAACTGTCCACTTAGGAAGCAACACTGATTGACAATAAATTTCACATGCTGTTGTGCAAATGGAATAGACAACAGGTGGAAATTATAGGCAATTAGCAAGACACCCCCAATAAAGGAGTGGTTCTGCAGGTGGTGACCACAGACCACTTCTCAGTTCCTATGCTTCCTGGCTGATGTTTTGGTCACTTTTGAATGCTGGCGGTTCTTTCACTCTAGTGGTAGCATGAGTGGCTAAGGTAGTGCAGCTCATCCAGGATGGCACATCAATGCGAGCTGTGGCAAGAAGGTTTGCTGTGTCTGTCAGCGTAGTGTCCAGAGCATGGAGGCGCTACCAGGAGACAGGCCAGTACATCAGGAGATGTGGAGGAGGCCGTAGAAGGACAACAACCCAGCAGCAGGACCGCTACCTCCGCCTTTGTGCATGGAGGAGCAGGAGGAGCACTGCCAGAGCCCTGCATAATGACATCCAGCAGGCCACAAATGTGCATGTGTCTGCTCAAACGGTCAGAAACAGACTCCATGAGGGTGGTATGAGGGCCCGACGTCCACAGGTGGGGGTTGTGCTTACAGCCCAACACCGTGCAGGACGTTTGGCATTTTCCAGAGAACACCAAGATTGGCAAATTCGCCACTGGCGCCCTGTGCTCTTCACAGATGAAAGCAGGTTCACACTGAGCACATGTTACAGACGTGACAGAGTCTGGAGACGCCGTGGAGAACGTTCTGCTGCCTGCAACATCCTCCAGGATGACCAGTTTGGCGGTGGGTCAGTCATGGTGTGGGGTGGCCTTTCTTTGGGGGCCGCACAGCCCTCCATGTGCTCGCCAGAGGTAGCCTGACTGCCATTAGGTACCGAGATGAAATCCTTAGACCCCTTGTGAGACCATATGCTGGTGCAGTTGGCCCTGGGTTCGGGTGGCCCTTTGCTATGAGACTCGAAATTGAGCTCAGGTGCATCTTGTTTCCATTGATCATCCTTGAGATGTTTCTACAACTTGAATGGAGTTCACCTACGGTAAATTCAACTGATTGGACATAATTTGGAAAGGCATACACCTGTCTATATAAGGTCACACAGTGCATCTCAGAGCAAAAACCAAGCCATGACGACAAACGACAAAGGTCGTAGCAATTGTCAGAGGCAGGCTTGTGTCGAGGCACAGATCTGGGGAAGGGTACCAAAAAATGTCTACAGCATTGAACATCACCAAGAACACAGTGGCCTCCATCATTCTTCAATGGAAGAAGTTTGGTACCACCAAGACTCTTCCTAGAGCTGGCTACCCGCCCAAACTGAGCAAGGTTCAGGGAGGTGCCCAAGAACCTGATGGCCACTCTGACAGAGCTCCAGAGTTCCTCTGTGGAGATGGGAGAACCTTCCAGAAGGACAACAATCAGGCCTTTATGGTAGAGTGGCCAGACGGAAGCCACTGCTCATTAAAAGGCATAAGACAGCCCGCTTGGAGTTTACCAATGAGGCACAGAAAGGACTCTGACCATGAGAAACAAGATTATCTGGTCTGATGAAACCAAGATTGAACTCTGGCCTGAATGCCAAGAGTCACATCTGGAGAAAACCTGGCACCATTCCTACGGTGAAGCATGGTGGTGGCAGCATCATGTTGTGGGATTCTTTTCAGTGGCAGGGACTGGGAGACTAGTCAGGATCAAGGGAAAGATGAACGGAACAAAGTACAGAGAGATCCTTGACGAAAACCTGCTCCAGAGCACTGAGAATCTCAAACTGGGGTGAAGGTTCACCTTACAACAGGACAATGACCCTAAGCACCAAGTCAAGACAACGCAGGAGTGGCTTCGGGCCAAGTCTCTGAATGTCCTTGAGTGGCCCTGCCAGAGCCCAGACTTGAACCCGATCAAACATTTCTGGAAAGACCTAAAAATAGCTGTGAAGCGATGCTCCCAATCCAACCTGATAGAGCTTGAGAGAATCTTCAGAGAAGAATGGGAGAAATGCCCCAAGTACAGGTGTGCCAAGCTTGTAGCGTCATACCCAAGAAGACTCAAGGCTGTAATCTCTTCCAAATGTGCTTCAACAAAGTACTGAGTAAAGGGTCTAAATACTTATGTAAATGTGATATTTTATAAATGTTTATGAATTTGCAAACTTTTCTAAAAACCTGGTTTGCCATTATGGGTTATTGTGTGTAGATTAATGAGGGGAAAAAATAAGGTTTTAACATATCAAAATGTGGAAAAAGTCAAGGGATCTGAATACTTTCTTGTTTTTTATATCATCTTTAAAATGAACAAGATAAAACAAACATTCAGATCGGATGATGGGGACAATTTCAGTGAAAAAGATAAGAGGGCAACAGTACTTGTGCAAAGTTTCAGAAAGATCATTTCCAAAATGAGTGTGCTACATGACATTTATCATGAAGTCACCCAGGTGTCCCACACAAGTAGCCCAAATGAATCCAAGTGGCCAAATTGGTGAAGGTATACATTTTGAAGCAAATAACTATATACAAAATGGTATTCTAACACCCCCCCAAAAAAAAAAACAATTTGAGAAAATACATGGGAAAAAAAGGGATTTTGTTTTATTATTGATTAAAAATTATACATATACACACACACACACACATTTACATAGTAACATGGGTAACTATTTACACACTTTCAACATTTGGAAGACCCTCAGTCCTCTATCAAATCAAGTTATACAGCCCCAGCCTAAAACCCCAAACAGCAAGCAATGCAGGTGTAGAAGCATGGTGGCTAGGAAAAACTCCCTAGAAAGGCAGAAACCTAGGAAGAAACCAAGAGAGGAACCAGGCTATGAGGGGTGGCCAGTCCTCTTCTGGCTGTGCCGGGTGGAGATTACAGTGGTTGTAGAGGGTGCAACAGGACAGCACCTCAAGAGTTAAAATTAACAGTTTAGGGTTCCATAGCCGCAGGCAGAACAGTTGAAACTGGAACAGCGGCAAAGCCAGGTACACTGGGGACAGCAAAGAGTCATCATTCCAGGTAGTCCTGACGCATGGTCCTAGGGCTCAGGTCCTCCGAGAGAGAGAAAGAGATAATTAGAGAGAGCATACTTAAATTCACACAGGACACCGTATAAGACTCCCATTCGGAGTCAGAAGAAGAGAAAGAAAATGTTCAGTTAGAATAGTTTCACATATGAGCCCTGTATCAACAGGTATAATAAACATATATATATAGAAAGTTGAAGGTTGAATATATTATTATTACCTGCTAGATCTACTGTCTCTTATATTATGACAGACCAGCTAGATCTACTGTCTTTATTATATTACAACAGACCAGCTGTATCTACTGTCTCCATTTCACTTTGGCCATTGATGTGGTCCTGCCCTCTCCTCAACAGCCTCAAATAGGCTATTTCATGTGGGTTGGGGTGGGGCGGCAGACACACTCATTTCACATTTCTTGACATTACATGTTTATATATTGCTTCTAAAATTAAAAATATATATATATATTATATATTAATATATATTATTAACTTCAAACAAGGGCATTAGCATGATAAGAACTTACCAGTCCAAAACGATGTCCTCCACAATCGCTAAGTGAATCGTCCTACAATCTCTGTCTCACCTTCCCAATCAATTTATTATAAAATTGTGTGTACATCTGTATATCTAGACTTAGATTTAGCTTTCCCTGACTTACACTGATTGCAGTGAAACCAAACATGACTGGAAAAGTCACGTTCTGTGTGGGTTATTTACCTGGAATGTGTCGTCGAAAATGGAATGATACGTAATTCACGACACAAGCGGTTCACAAAATGTTTCGTGTTAGGCTATAAAAACGGATTTTATCAAACAAAGGATCATTCATTGTGTAACAATGAGCATTGGAATTGCAAACAGACGAAGATCGTCAAAGGTAAACTATTTATTTTAATGCAGTTTGTGATTATGTTACGCCTGTGCTGGTTAAAAAAAAAATGTTTCATGGGGCTCTATGCTCAGATAATCGTATCGTATTATTTCGCAGTAAATCCTTTTTTAAATCTGACAACGCAATTGGATTAGCAAGATTCTAGGCTTTCGATACATGTGACACACTTGTATTTTCATGAATGTTTAATATGACTATTTATGTAGCGATCACCGTATGTTGTGGAATTTCAGCCCGCTAGCTGGTTCCGTGCGCAGAGAAGTTAATCAAATCAAAATTATTTATATAGCCCTTCGTACATCAGCTGATATCTCAAAGTGCTGTACAGAAACCCAGCCTAAAACCCCAAACAGCAAACAATGCAGGTGTAAAAGCACAGTGGCTAGGAAAAACTCCCTAGAAAGGCCAAAACCTAGGAAGAAACCTAGAGAGGAACCGGGCTATGTGGGGTGGCCAGTCCTCTTCTGGCTGTGCCGGGTAGAGATTATAACAGAACATGACCAAGATGTTCAAATGTTCATAAATGACCAGCATGGTCGAATAATAATAAGGCAGAACAGTTGAAACTGGAGCAGCAGCACAGTCAGGTGGACTGGGGACAGCAAGGAGCCATCATGTCAGGTAGTCCTGGGGCACGGTCCTAGGGCTCAGGTCCTCCGAGAGAGAGAAAGAAAGAGAGAATTAGAGAGAGCATATGTGGGGTGGCCAGTCCTCTTCTGGCTGTGCCGGGTGGAGATTATAACAGAACGTGGCCAAGATGTTCAAAATGTTCATAAATGACCAGCATGGTTGAATAATAGTAAGGCAGAACAGTTGAAACTGGAGCAGGAGCATGGCCAGGTGGACTGGGGACAGCAAGGAGTCCTCATGTCAGGTAGTCCTGGGACATGGTCCTAGGGCCCAGGCCAGTTGAAACTGGAGCAGCAGCATGGCCAGGTGGACTGGGGACAGCAAGGAGTCATCATGTCAGGTAGTCCTGGGGCATGGTCCTAGGGCTCAGGTCCTCCGAGAGAGAGAAAGAAAGAGAGAAGGAGAGAATTAGAGAACGCACACTTAGATTCACACAGGACACCGAATAGGACAGGAGAAGTACTCCAGATATAACAAACTGACCCTAGCCCCCGACACATAAACTACTGCAGCATAAATACTGGAGGCTGAGACAGTTAATGGTGCTCCGTGGGATGTTGAAAGTTTGATCTGTTTTTAATAACTTAACCCTGATCTGTACTTCTTCACAACTTTGTCCCTGACCTGTTTGGAGAGCTCCTTGGTCTTCATGGTGCCGCTTGCATGGTGGTGCCGCTTGCTTTGTGGTGTTGCAGACTCTGGGGCCTTTCAGAACAGGTGTATATATAATGATATCATGTGACAGATCACGTGACACTTAGATTGCACACAGGTGGACTTTATTTAACTAATGTTGTGACTTCTAAAGGTAATTGCAGCCCAGTATCTCTACTTGCACATTCATCTTCTGCACATCTATCACTCCAGTGTTTAATTGCTAAATTGTCATGAATTCGCCACTATGGCCTATTTATTTATTTCCCTCCCTAATCTTACTACATTTGCACACACTGTATATAGACTTTTCTATTGTGTTATTGACTGTACGTTTGTTTATCCCATGTGTAACTCTGTGTTGTTTGTGTCGCACTGCTTTGATCTATCTTGGCCAGGTCTCAGTTGTAAATGGGAACTTGTTCTCAACTGGCCTACCTGGTTAAATAAAGTTGAAATCATTTTTTTAGGGGCTTCACAGCAAAGGGAATACATATGCGTGCACAACTTTACCAGTTTGAATTTATTAAAGTTATTTTATTAATGTCAACCAATTTGGACTATTTTGTGTATGTCCATTACATGAAATCCGAATAAAAATCCATTTAAATGTATTTAATGCAACAAAATTGTAAAAACGCCAAGGGGGAGGAGTACTTCAGTTCACACAGAACGATTTGGATGTATTGAAGACCACACAGGACACACTTCCCAGAATCTGTTCCTCTATGCGGAATGAAATCACCACAGTCAGGGAGGGCCTCCAGAACATGTCTGGGAAGGCTGAGTACCTGGATAGACAATCGAGGAGAAATCATCTTGGAATAGATGGTATCCAGGAGAGACAAAGTGAGACATGGGCTGAATCAGAGGACAACGTTCGAAAGCTGTTTTCCGAGGAGATTCAATTGGGAAACCAGGGGGCACTGGTGGTGCCAATGGTGGTGCCAATGGAACCAGACCCAGGCCAATTGTAGCGAAATTCCTCAGGTTCAAATATATGCTTGCAGTCCTTGAAAAAGCCAAATGCCTTATTAAAGGGTCCTTCGTCTTCATCAATGAGGATTACTCTGATGCAGTCCGTCAAAGTAGAAATGTGTTGGGTATCACATCATCAACTTGTATCGATCACATTTTTATTAACACGGCTGAATTTTGTTCTAAAGCTGTATCAGTGGCACTTGGTTGTAGTGATCATAACTTGGTTGCACTCACTAGGAAAACTAAAATACCAAATGCTGGTCCGAAGGTAATCTACCGAAGGTTCTATACAGGGTTCAATCAGGAATCATTTGTGGATGAGATTAAGAATGTGCAAAGGTTAGAAGTGTGTAGTAAGGATGATCTGAAATGTCACTAAGTTTGTTTATGATGAGTGTAGCTGATAAGCATGCCCCTTTAAGAAAATGCACTGTGAGGTCAAACAATGCCCGTGGATTGATGATGAGATGAAATTGAATGATAAGGGTATGATACCAAAAAAAGCGTCAGATAAATCTTGCACTCTTTAATAAGCAAAGTTATTGTTTAATTAAGAAATCTTGTGACCAAGCTAAACAAAGGAAAGAAGAAGGAATTCTATCAGCATAAAATTGTGATGGGGAAAACACTGTGGAGAACATTGAACGCTATTATGGGTAGGAATTTGAACATGTCCCCTTCTTTTGTTGAATCAGAGGGTATATTTATTACAAAACCACATGACATCGCAAACTACTTTAATGAATATTTCACAGGCAAAGTGGACAAGTTGAGGAATGCTATGATTCCAACTGATGGCTCCATGTCATATACCCTTATAAGATATTGTATCACAAAGGAGAGGGAATGCATGTTCGAATTTCGCCAAGTAGAAAGGGAAGAGGTAGAAAGAATGCTATTGTCTCTTTCAGTTGACAAGTCGCCTGGTACAGATAATATTGATGGCAAATTGCTGAGAGTTACAGCTAACCATATACAGTGGGGCAAAAAAAGTATTTAGTCAGCCACCAATTGTGCAAGTTCTCCCACTTAAAAAGGTGAGAGAGGCCTGTAATTTTCATCATAGGTACACTTCAACTATGACAGACAAAATGAGGGAAAAAAATCCAGAAAATCACGTTGTAGTATTTTTAATGAATTTATTTGCAAATCATGGTGGAAAATAAGTATTGTGTCAATAACAAAAGTTTCTCAATACTTTGTTATATACCCTTTGTTGGCAAATGGTCAAATGTTTTCTGTAAGTCTTCACAAGGTTTTCACACACTGTTGCTGGTATTTTGGCACATTCCTCCATACAGATCTCCTCTAGAGCAGTGATGTTTTGGGGCTGTTGCTGGGCAACACGGACTTTCAACTCCCTCCAAAGATTTTCTATGGGTTTGAGATCTGGAGACTGGCTAGGCCACTCTAGGACCTTGAAATGCTTCTTACGAAGCCACTCCTCCGTTGCCCGGGTGGTGTGTTTGGGATCATTGTCGTGCTGAAAGACCCAGCCACGTTTCATCTTCAATGCCCTTGCTGATGGAAGGAGGTTTTCACACAAAATCTCATGATACATGGCCCCATTCATTCTTTCCTTTACACTTGATCAGTCGTCCTGGTCTCTTTGCAGAAAAACAGCCCCAAAGCATGATGTTTCCACCCCCATGCTTCACAGTAGGTATGGTGTTCTTTGGATGCAATTCAGCATTCTTCGTCCTCCAAACACAATGAGTTGAGTTTTTCCAAAAAGTTATATTTTGGTTTCATCTGACCATATGACATTCTCCCAATCTTCTTCTGGATCATCCAAATGCTCTCGCAAACTTCAGACGGGCCTGGACATGTACTGGCTTAAGCAGGGGGACACTTTTCGCACTGCAGGATTTGAGTCCCTGGCGGCGTAGTGTGTTACTGATGGTAGGCTTTGTTACTTTGGTCCCAGCTCTCTGCAGGTCATTCACTAGGTCCCCCCGTGTGGTTCTGGGATTTTTGCTCACCTGTTCTTGTGATCATTTTGACCCCATGGGGTGAGATCTTGGGTGGAGCCGCAGATCGAGGGTGATCGAGTTCACTACTCAGTACATCACTACTCAGATGTACTGAGTAGTGAACTAAGAATGGTGTCTAAATGGGTTGATATGAACAAATTGGTGTTGAACATTTTTTTTATTTTACCCTGTTTTCTCCCCAATTTTCTGGTATCCAATTGTAGCTACTATATTGTCTCATCGCTACAACTCCCGTACGGGCTCGGGAGAGACGAAGGTTGAAAGTCATGCATCCTCCGATACACAACCCAACCAAGCGCACTGCTTCTTAACACAGCACGCATCCAACCCGGAAGCCAGCCGCACCAATGTGTCGGAGGAAACACTGTTCACCTGGCAACTTTGGTTAGCGCTGCACTGCACCCGGCCTGCCACAGGAGTGCTCGATGAGACAAGGATATCCCTACCGGCCAACCCCTCCCTAACCAGGACGATGCTCGGCCAATTGTGCGTCGCCCCACGGACCTCCCGGTCGTGGCTGGTTACGACAGAGCCTGGGCGCGAACCCAGAGTCTCTGTATTGTATTTGGTTCCAGATATATGCATGCTGATAATCCCCAATTAAATTTTTAAATGAATTGAACGCATGAATTGAAAAGTGTTCAGAGTATGTAACATCAAGCACTCTGAATCAGGTGATTCAATCGCTGATCCTATCACACTTATAGTACTGTCCAGGTATATTGTCATCTGCAGCAAAGAAAGATAGAAAAAAGCTCTAAATCACTCAAACCAGGGCTGCCAGATTAACTCTTCATTGCTCTATCTTTATGAATATTGTCCAAATGCATCAGAATTTATCGTGGCTTCAAAATTAAAAAGATTTACTGATCTGGTCTTCTGATTTTCTTTAGGAATGTTATATTTAAAAAACACAGTATTTTTCAGGCCAGTTAGTACATACTAGCAACACGCATAACCACCAAACCAGACAGGTAAATTCAGGGCATCTAAGACAACCCAAGCCAAGGACAAATTGCCTTAAATCTACAGTTTTATAAAGAGCCATAGCTGAACGAAACTCTTTACAGATCCATATTTCTCAGGCAAAAAGTAAATCCACCTTCAAGAAAAAAATATAAGAACATCTAATGCAATAGACCATGACTAGACAGGAAATAGAAAGGATCAACTGAATTTTAAATGTGTTTCCTGTCAGGCAATGTATTTAGATATGTTTAACACTTTTTTTGGTAACTATAGGATTCCAGTAGTAGGTGTGTCCAAACTTTTGACTTGTACTGTATATATATATATATATATACATGAGGGGAAACAGAGGGTTAAATACACAACATGTAATTGATGGGATTGAAACCAGGTGTGATGGAAGACAAGACAAAACAAGTGGAAATAGAAAAATGGATCAGCGATGGCTAGAAGGTCGGTGACGTGAACAAGGAGAGGGACCAACTTCAGCAGAAGTCGTGACAATGCCAGTCTCTCTTGGATAAGAGTTGAGGAGAGACTGACTGCAATCACTTCTTTTTAAAAGAAGCATTCATGTGTTGAAAATCCCAAATTGTTTGCATAGTCAACTTAAACACAGCTCTGACACACACACTTACCCCACCAGACAGAGGTATTTTCAGTCCCCAAATCCAGAACAAATACAAGAAAGCGTACATTATTATATAGAGCCATTATTGCATGGAACTCAATTCCATCTCATATTGCTCAAATGAACAGCAAACCTGGTTTCAAAAAACAGATAAAGCAACACCTCGTGGCACAAAGCCTCTCCCCTAAGATGGCTCCGAAAGATATGGCAGCTCTGCTTCTAGCTCCTAAGCAACTTTGCAGTGTTTTATTTTGTTTTATTTGTGTTTTATTCCTTACATTATGAGCACGGAATTTGTTTTGTGTTATTACATACAGCCGGAAATAGTCTTGGTTCCAAACTCCTTCCATTTAAGAATTATTATTATTATTATTATTATTATTATATATTTAAGAATGATGGAGGCCACTGTGATCTTGGGGACCTTCAATGCTGCAGACATTTTTTGGTACCCTTCCCCAGATCTGTGCCTTGACACAACCTTGTCTCGAAGCTCTACGGAAAATTCGACCACATGGTTCGTTTTTGTTGCTTTGACATGCACTGTCAAGTGTGGGACCTTATAAATATATAATAATAATAATATATGCCATTTAGCAGACGCTTTTATCCAAAGCGACTTACATTCATGTGTGCATACATTCTACGTATGGGTGGTCCCGGGGATCGAACCCACTACCCTGGCGTTACAAGCGCCATGCTCTACCAACTGAGCTACAGAAGGACCACATAAAGAACAAGTGTGTGCCTTTCCAAATCATGTCCAATCAATAGAATGTACCACTGGTGGACTCTAATCAAGTTGTAGAAACCTCTCAAGGATGATCAATAGAAACAGGATGCACCTGAGCTCAATTTTGAATCTCATAGCAAATGGTCTGAATAGTTATGTAAATAAGGTATTTCTGTTTTTGTTGTTTAATAAATTTGCAAAAATGTATTTCCTAAAAACCTGTTTTCACTTTTCCATTATGGGGTATTGTCTGTAGATTGATGAGGAAAAATATGTATTTAATCCATTTTAGAATAACGCTGTACAGTAAATAAGAATTGGAAAAGGTCAAAGGGCCTGAATACTTTGCTAATGCACGGTATGCATCGTAATCACATCTTTCCTCTGCATTTTACAGCTTGTTTGTAGCATAAAGGATTGCAGACTAAAGCGTAGATCACTTTATATATAAACAGGTCCATTATTATTTTTTTTTTTAAATCTTAAGCTAAGGGGTAGGCCTAAGCTTTTAGCCATTTTCTTTAACAAAAGCCACAATACCCTCACATACCCCCTTCAATTCAAGCCCTGGTTTTAAGTTAACACACCAAGCCATTCACTCGGGGCTCCCGAGTGGCGCAGCGGTCTAAGGCACTGCATCTCAGTGCTAGAGGGGTCACTACAGACCCTGGTTTGATTCCAGGCTGTATCACAACCGGCTGTGATTGGGAGTCCCACAGGGTGGCACACAATTGGCCCAGCGTCGTCCAGGTTTGTTCGGGGTAGGCCGTCATTGTAAATAAGAATTTGTTCTGAACTGAATTGCCTAGTTAAATAAAGTTTCAATAAATAAATATATTTAAGGTGTGCATGGTAACTGAAGGAATTGCCTGACAAATTCTATGGATATTGGACTATAATGTTGCCTGTCAAACAGGTAGGCCTACCTATTATTTCTCAAGAGGAAGAAGTAGGCTCTAACACAAAGCCCCTTTTCTTGTTAATAGCATAAAGTCAAATTAAAATGAAGAATGTTTAAATAAATTAGGCCTGCTCGAATAAGCCTACTTTCAACACCCATGCGCTGTCCATCTCCATGGCTGCCACTTCATAGTAATGTCAATTATTTGAATATGGCTTATTATAAGGTCAATAACTCTGATAAATAGCTTCATTTTGGGCAAAAATCTATTATAGCAGTAGCCAGCTTACCTCCGGTCCTCCTTCTCATCATCGTGCTCTCCCCCTCAAACTGAACAGGACATCAGTACGCCTAGTCTGTGCGCACAGATATTTCATTTTTTGGTACCAATTCGCAATTATTCTCAGTAAGAAGTCTTTGACTCGCCTCCTGAAGAACCACCATACACAACACAACCATTGGTTAGGGATAGCCTATACATTACAGTGTGTGATGCAGTGTAGCCTAGTTTTATATGCACCATCTCAGAAGCTCAAAACTCAGGAAATATAACTCTGCCCTGTGCCCTGGGCTTCTCTGAGCAGAGCATGCCCTTCGTATGGCCTAGGTCTATAGCTTATTGTATAGGCTATGGATCATTTGATTGAGACCAGACTTGCGCACTTGATATTGCATCCCCAGCAGATAATCAGGAGTGCAGCATCGAGCACACATCAAGGTATAATAAACTACTAATTATCAAACAATATTGATATATAAATCGATATTGATACTGAAAAAGCATGACCCTCTCCCATTTTCCTCCAGAAAACAATTGTGTAAATTTCAACCTCCCTAATAGTTTAGTCATTGTCAGTAGGAGTTGAGTCATTGTCAGTAGGAGTTGAGTCATTGTCAGTAGGAGTTGAGTCAGCCTCAGTAGGTGTTGCATCAGCCTCAGAAGGAATTCACTCAAAAACTCTCCCAGATCTCTATCATTCTTTCCTCCTATCCTACATCTCTAAATTCATCCTTTCCTGCTTTCCTACATATCTTTCCTCCTATTCTACCTCCTTCCTTTCCTCCTTTTCTTCCCTCCCCCCTTTTGCTTTCCCGAGATGCCTTTCTTCCTATCATTTCCTTCTTTCCTAGCTCCCTTCCCTAATTTCCTTTAATTTCCTAGCTTTTCCTTTCCTAGCTCTGTTCCTCTTATCCTTTTTAAGCTTTCTTTCATTCCTCCTTTCCTAGTTCCTCTTTCTCCTTTCCTAGATTCCTTTCCAATATTAATTTCCTCCTTTCCTAGCTCCCTTTCCTACATCCCTTATGGAAGGAGAGTTCACATGTACAGTGCCTTCAGAAAGTATTCACACCCCTGGACATTTTCCACATTCTTGGGTTACAGCCTGAACTTTGTCACTGACCGACACACAAAACCCCATGATGTCAAAGTAGAGTGATGTTTTCAGAATTTTTACAAATTAAGAAAAAATGAACAGCTGAATCAATTAGCTTTTTCAGGAGTAAAAATGTGCTTAACAAGTCACAAAAAGTTACATGGACTCACTCTGTGCGCAATAATAATGTTTAACATACACTTAGGTTGGAGTCATTAAAACTCGTTTTTCAACCACTCCACAAATTTCTTGTTACAAACATCATGTTCTGGGGGTGCTTTGCTGTAGGAGGGACTGGTGCACTTCACAAAATAGATGAAAATTATGTGGATATATTGAAGCAACATCTCAAGACATTCGTCAGGAAGTTAAAGCTTGGTCGCAAATGGGTCTTCCAAATGGACAATGACCCCAAGCATACTTCCAAGTTGTGTCAAAATGGCTTAAGGACAACAAAGTCAAGGTATTGGAGTGGCCATCACAAAGCCCTGACCTCAATCCCATAGAAAATGTGCGGGCAGAACTGAAAAGGCGTGTGTGAGCAAGGAGACCTACAAACCTGACTCAGTTACAACAGCTCTCCCAGGATGAATGGACCAAAATTCACCCAACTTATTGTGGGAAGCTTGTGGAAGGCTACCCAAAACATTCGACCCAAGTTAAACAATTTAAAGGCAATGCTACCAAATACTAATTGAGTGTATGTAAACTTCTGACCCACTGGGAATGTGATGAAAGAAATAAAAGCTGAAATAAATCATTCTCTCTACTATTATTCTGACATTTCGCATTCTTAAAATAAAGTGGTGATCCTAACTGACATCAGACAGGGAATTTTTTTACTTGGATTAAATGTCAGGAATTGTGAAAAACTGAGTTTAAATGTATTTGGCTAAGGTGTAGTGCTACCTGTTCTTATTTCCTTAATTGCAAGGCCTGAGGGAAGTGCAGAGAATATGTCCAGAAGGGAAAAGCACTGCATTACATTCTGGTGTAGCTCCTCCAGTTGAAGATCTGTGGCCTTCTGTGCTTTTTCCATCTCATTAAAGATCTCCTTTTGAGTGTTCACTCAAACATCGTAGTTCCCCCGAGAGAGAGTTCTTCATGTCCTCCATAACTTCTTTCGGATAAGAACACACTCCCTTCACAACAGAGGCTGACGCCTCTACTCTCTGTTTTTGTTCCTACACAAGGTAGGTTATGACTTGATTTTCACACCCTGATCTGTTTCAACTGTCTTTGTGATTGTCTCCACCTACCTCCAGGTGTCACCTGTTTTCCCCATTAGTCCCAGGGTATTTATTCCGGTGTTCCCTGTTTGTCCATTGCCAGTTCGTCCTGTCTTGTCAAGTCAACCAGCGTGTTTTTCTGTGCGCCTGTTTTTTTATTTTCTCTCTTTTGCTAGTCCTCCTGGTTTTGACCCTTGCCTGCCTTGACTCTGAACCCGCCTGCCTGACCATACTGCCTGCCCTGACCTCGAGCCGACCTGCCACTCTGTACCTCATGGACTCTGACCTTATTAAGTTAATGATATTTTTCCTGTCCACGACCATTCTCTTGCCTGCCCCTTGGATACTAATAAATATCAGAGACTCGAACCATCTGACTCCCGTGTCTGCATCTGGGTCTCGCCCTGTGCCCTTATAATGATGGTTCGTTTCCATTAGTGTTGAAACTTTGCATTTTTCCTTGAATATCCTGCTTCAGAGAATCTTGTAAATATTTCTGTCTCTGAACAGTTTGTCGTTTTCCTCCATTTGATGGGGGAGGTGAGCCAACCTCCACTGCACATCTTTCTGATGAGCCTCCACACTTTCACTGAGTTTGCGAGTGGCATTGTCAAACTATGATTGGTGTGTGTCCATTGTTGTTCCATTTGTCCAGTGAGCACAGAGGCACCTCTCCCAGTCTGTCTGGGCAAGGTAACAGGAAGAGGTTGAGGGGAGGGTAATGGTGGAGAAGTTATAGCTGAGCCAGAAGCCTGAGGATAAGGGACAATGCTCTCCAACTCCATTAGACCATCGAGTCCTTCCACAATGAAAGAATCCCGGTCCCGATTACCATTCAGTGTGTCCACACTGACACATGGGGGTGCCAACAAAACATTATTCAACTTTGTGTGGGTGGTGTCATGGGTGCTTCTCCTCAAGTACATGTTCGGGCTCCAATTCTGTAGCGGTATTGTTAGAGAGGGGGTACCACCACACACACACACACACACACACACGAGACTGCCTAGAGTGTAGCCTGTTTGCCAGATAGCTAGTGGAGAGAAACAATAAGACACATCCCAGCACAGGGGTAACCCAACCAATAATACCTCATACAATAATAATGGCAGAGCAATTTAACGGCAACTTCATAGAAACAATTTACCAGAAAGAACCCAGTCATCAACATTAGAGGATTTGCAATAATCTGTGTTAAGCATTGCAGCATTTGCACACCCTAATCAAACTGCCGCGCCAACCAAGAGCTACCTCCCAGAGAGCAGGAAGAGCTATTCATTTCCTCCTTTCTGACTGCTGATGCGCTCTTAAAGTGGCTGCGCATGTTGCAGGCTTCGTGCAGGATTCCGCCGCAATTGTAGTGTAGCAGGAGAGAGTGTTCAGAGATCGATTCAGAGGTCGATTTATAGCCATTCATCTAAAATAATTCACAGAAAAAATAAAATAAAAACACTTTCTATTGGTCATAGGTGGACAAGATTAATATGACATGAAAGGTGAGTTCCTAACAAGTTCGGGAAGCCAAGCTAAAGATCTGTGTGACATTCAAAAGGGGGGGGCAGATGTTTTGATCAAGAGAGACCGTTAGAAAATATGCACATTTCCTCTAACACTAAACATACAAATGTGTATTTTACAGTTATAAGAAAGGTGAAATCTTTACAGTCAGTGGTTTTAGAATTTGATTCTACTATATTTAGAAAGAATATAAGTTATGTCAAGCCTTCTTCATCCAGTTTTGTTGAATGGGAAATATGTCATAAAATATTTCATATTTTCATAATAGTTGTACTGCGTACTTGAGCTTGTGTCCTCAAAGGTGACTGACTATAACTCAACAACTAAAAGGTGAGATTTCAACCTCTCTTGGAGTATGCAGCATTATTGTTTGGCTTTCATCAAGCTGCCCAATCAATAAAAAGCTTCAAACTGTAACCAGTGAATGCAACCTGGTTCAGATTATCAGTCAACCTACCAGGGTTGTTCCGAACAGCACAGGAATGAAATCATCAACATGTATTGATTACATCTGCAGTAATTTGCTTTAATGCGGTATCTAAATCCATTGGATGTAGTGATCACAATATAGTAGCCATATCTAGGAAAACCAAAGTTCCTAAGGCTGGGCCTAATATAGAGTATAAAAGGTCATAGCATACGTTTTGTTGTGATTCCTATGTTGTTGATGTAAAGATTATTTGTTGGTTGTGGTGTGTAAAGAGGAGAAACCAGATGCTCGACTTGACACATTTATGAAATAGCTTATTCCATTTACTAATAAGCATGCACCCATTAAGAAAATAACTATAAAAACTGTTAAATCCCTGTCGATTAATGTGGAATTGTCACGCCCTAACCTTAGAGAGCCGTTTTATTCCTCTATTTAGTTAGGTCAGGGTGTGATTTGGGGTGGGCATTCTATGTTGTCTATTTCTTTGTTTTGGCCGAGTATGGTTCCCAATCAGGGACAGATGTCTATAGTTGTCTCTGTTTGGGAATCATACTTAGGCAGCCTTTTTCCCACCTGTATTTGTGGGTAGATATTTTCTGTTTAATCTCTGTTACCTGACAGAACTGTTCGCTTTCGTTTTTTGTTCAGGTGTTTTTTTGATAATAAAAGAAATCATGAACACTTGAAGACAGTTTACTCTGGGCACCTTATTCATCCTAGCTACTCAATACTGCCCCCAACCATAACAAGGTATTAACAAGACATTTGTGGAGTGGTTGAAAAACGAGTTTTAATGACTCCAACCTAAGTGTATGTAAACTTCCGAATTCCGAATTCAACTGTAAAGTACAATACAATACACAATTACAATACAGGTGAAAGATGTATGATTGCCATCTCTATGTGTGTACCATTTGCTGGGCCTCCGTGGACACCCCTTCGTGCTTATGAGCAGTCATTTTGACTGCAACATTCTAAAAATGTAGTTAATATATTTAATATATGTTATACCAAAAATTATAATTGTGTTGCGTTTATGAAGGTCTTCGGTGACATTAGACTCAAATTTGTGTTTTATTTCAGGTAAAACATTAGCATTTTCATTAGTTTATGTTACTCTGGGCTGTAAAAACAAAAAAGCATTAAAGTGTTCAAGAAATGTTCTTGGTGGAGTGTCTTTGTTCGAACTATGAAACAGAAGGCATATGTGTTGGAACATGGTAACAGCTTATTTTATAATGCCAAAATAAAAATACCCCAACCAATAATAAGCACGTACATAATTATAAGTAGCCTATACACATCCAAAAAAAGAAAGATGAATGTGGTCAGAGACCCATTAAAGCAGCACCGCCCCTCAATATTCTGAGCCTGCCTGGCAGGGTTGGTCCTACAAAGCCAAAGCCCTCTGATGGGTGAGCATAATATGCAAGGAATTTCTCAAAGCTGCTAGGTTGTGGCATTGCTGGCAACACTAGCTGCAGTAACACATGGGGAGGGGTTCACACTCAAACAATCAGAGAGGGGGCAAATGACTGTGGCCCTGGGTGGCATGAAATAATCAAAGGTCTGACTGCACAGAGATGCTTGGGAAAATGGTAACAATGGGGGACCAGCGTGTGTGTTTCAGGGGAAGGGGTTGTACCTGATCTCCATAATCTAGGACTTGACATTGGTTAATCAAATTTCCCAATTGTTGTCTATTTGCTCAATTTTACATGCCTTCTCAAACAGCTGCAGCAGTACAGCATATGCATTCACACATCAAGTCCTTTCTTTAGTTGGGGAGAATATACTTCTCCATTGGGTAAAGAAAGTCAAAAGGGGTGATGATATTAATGAACTATAATTTTGATCCGAATATGCAAATTGCAAAACAGATCCGCAAGGTAGATGGATGATTTTACGTATGTTATTTGGCCATAAACATATATGGCTCAATAATATATACGGTCCAACTAATGATGATCCATTTATCTTTGAGAATATATATAATAATTTATCAAACCTACAAGCGAAACAACACTCTACCATACAAGCCTGATTGGTGGAGTGCTGCAGAGATGATTGTCCTTCTGGAAGGTTCTCCCATCTCCACAGAGGAACTCTGGAGCTCTGTTAAAGTGACCATTGGGTTCTTGGTCACCTCCCTGACCACTTGACCAAGGCCCTCTCCCCAAGTTGCTCAGTTTAGCCAAGCGGTCAGCTCTAAGAAGAGTCTTGTTGATTCCGAACTTCTTCCATTTATTAATGGAACGGGCAGGTGTGTGCCTTTCCAAATCAATCCATTTAATTTACCACAGGTGGACTCCAATCAAGTTGTAGAAACATCTCAAGGATGAATAATGGAAACATGATGCTGAGCTCAATTTCGAGTCTCATAGCAAAGGGTCGGAATACTTATGTCAAGGTATTTCTGGGGGGGTTTTATTCTAAAAACCTGTTTTCTCTTTGCCATTATGGGGTATTGTGTGTAGACTGATGAGGGAATAAAGCATTTGATCCATTTTAGGATAAGGCTGTAACGTAACAAAATGTGTAAAGAAGGAATGGGTCGGAATCCTTTCCAAATACACTGTATGGAGGCTTAAATATCCTGACCTAGTGAGATATACACGGCAGAGGCTCAATCAAGCTAGACGACTTTCTTATGTCATTCTCACTGGCAACAAAAGTTTAAAAAGTGTTGACAGAATGCGGTCGGACCATCAAATAATTGGCATATATTTTACTCTTACAGAATTTCCAGATGGGCGAGGATATTGGAAATATAATCAAAGCCTATTGGATGATAAATTGTTTTTAACTAGGACAGAATAATTTATAACAGACTTTTTCCAACATAACATGGGTAGAGCAGATCCCCTTATTGTATGGAACACTTTTAAACGTGTCTTTAGAGGCCATGCAATTCAGTACTCATCTCTAAAACAAAAGCAATTTAGGTCAAAAGAGTCCATATTAACAAAGGAAATGGGAGGACGAATAGTACAGATAGATAGCAATGAATGGAGGCAACGAATAAGTCATTAAATGAGTAATTTATTCAAGAAAGATCAAGTGTAATGTATTATAGAAAATAAAGCGAACTGAATGGAATATGGGGAAAAACGCAGCAAATTATTTTTTAATCTTCAACATATAATTGCTACCAGAAATAATTTGCTGAAACTTGTTACAAATGATGAGGTCACCCATGATTCACCAAACTATATTTTGAAAGAGGAAGAAAAATACTTTAAGCATATGTTTGTTTCAGTCTCCCCCATCTCCACTAGCTGAAGTTAATTGTAAGGATGTTTTTCTACTAATAATGTAAAATTAACATCTGTACAGAAAGGCTCATGTGAAGACCACACGTGAAAAACAACATTGACAAATACGCTGATTCGGTGAGCGAAGTTCATTAGAAAGTGCATTGATGATGTCATACCCATAGCAACGATTAAAACATTCCCAACAGCTCAGACATGGGAGGTATGTGGCAGGGTCTACAGTCAATCACGGATTACAAAAAGAAAACCAGTGGAGAGTGTAGCACGTTTTAAGTTCCTCGGCGTACACATCACGGACAAACTGAATTGGTCCAACCACACAGACAGCATTGTGAAGAAGGCGAAGCAGCGCCTCTTCAACCTCAGGAGGCTGAAGAAATTTGGCTTGTCACCAAAAGCACTCACACACTTCTACAGATGCACAATCGAGAGCATCCTGTCGGGCTGTATCACCGCCTGGTACGGCAACTGTCATCCAGAAGGCGAGGTCAGTGCAGGTGCATCAAAGCAGGGACCGAGAGACTGAAAAACAGCTTCTATCTCAAGGCAATCAGACTGTTAAACAGCCACCACTAACATCGAGTGGCTGCTGCCAACACACTGACTCAACTACAGCCACTTTAATAATGGAAATTGATGGAAATTGATGTAAAATGCATCACTAGCCACTTTTAAACAATGCTACTCAATATAATGTTTACATACCATACATTACTCATCTCATATGTATATGTATATACTGTACTCTATATCATCTATTGCATCTTTATGTAATACATGTATCACTAGCCACTTTAATTATGCCTCTTTTGTTTACATACCCTACATTACTCATCTCATGTGTATTTTCTGTACTCGATACCATCTACTGCATCTTGCCTATGCCGTTCTGTACCATCACTCATTCATATATCTTTATGTACATATTCTTTATCCCTTTATACTTGTGTGTATAAGGTAGTAGTTTTGGAATTGTTAGGTTATATTACTCGTTGGTTATTACTGCATTGGTGGAACTAGAAGCACAAGCATTTCGCTACACTCGCATTAACATCTGCTAACCATGTGTATGTGTGACAAATACATTTGATTTGATTTGAAAAATCTGGGAAACCAGGCCTGGTATTCACAGCTGACATTAAAAAGGCTTTAGAAAAAGTATGACTGGAATTTATATATAAATGCCTGGACTTTTTTTAGTTTTTGAGAATCCTATACAAATGGGTTAAAGTTATGTATAGTAACCCCCAGGTGTAACATAATAAATAATGGCTACTTCTCAGAAAGTATTAAACTGTCAAGAGGATTAAAACAAGGTTTTCCACTATCGGCATATCTATTTATTGGCGCCATTTAAATGGTTGCTATTAAACTCAGGGGTTATAAATCAAGGGCTTAAAATCAAAGGTGTCGTTGTTATGCTGATAATATCCCTCCACAGCCTCATAGAGGATCTAGATACTTTTTCTAACCTCTCTGGATTACAACCAAATTATGTTAAGTGTACTAAATTACATCACTAAAAACTTTTACATTATCGTGTAGTTTACCAATAAAATGGTCTGACGGTGATGTGGACATACTCGGTATACATATCCCGAAAGAAAGAAATGATCCCAATACAATATATTTTAATAGAAAGTTATTAAAAATATACACGATTTTGCTACCAAGGGAAAAAAATCACCCTTATTAACTATTTAGTCATATCCCAGTGTATAGCCTGGTTCCTCTCTAGGTTTCTTCCTAGGTTCTGGCCTTTCTAGGGAGTTTTTCCTCGCCCCCGTGCTTCTATACCTGCATTGCTTGCTGTTTGGTGTTTTTGTCTGGGTTTCTGTACAGCACTTTGTAACATCAGCTGATGTAAGAAGGGCTTTATAAATACATTTGATTGATTGATTGATAAATAAATATTTGCTTAGAGTCTTGCCTACACCTAGCGACCTGTTTTTCAAAAAATATAACTTTTTATTTATTTAGAACTTCAATATAATGAAAGTTGTGGAAAGAGCTGATTGCCAAAACAGCACTGAATGATAGATGAGGCTTTACATGGTTTCCCACACTCATTTTCAGTGTTGGATGACCATGGGCCTTTGAAGGCGCTATAGCGGACAATCAATAGTTTTTTGCATATAGGAAAAGAACAGACATATTTAACCTCAACTAAGAACACATTCTATCTAGACCTGAGAGCAATCATGGTTGACTGACGTGCTTAAAAGGACCATGCTTGTTTACTGGCGCAATTCTCTTAACCACTAGGCCATCTGCCACCACACTTGCCTGCAACAGTTCATGTTCAGACAGTTTCACAGAAAAATTGTAACAGAGGATGTTTTGTAGGGCAATGCCTCTAATCTTTGTCTATTTTTGTTCTGTTTTTCAGAAGACAACTGATTCTGAGGAAGTCAACCTTTTGATTTTCTTTGCCCATCTTTGACCCTCCCCCAGTCCCTTTTCACAAAACGTCCATCTAAAAATGTTGAATGAATTTCCTGTAAACAATAGATTATATTATTATTATATTCCTTCTCTTTTAGCCAGGTAAATACTGATCGTCTTTTCTTATTATCTGCTAAGCCATTACAATTATATAACTGGCTATACTTATTTCATCACTTACCATAATGAGACAAGTTTCAAATCGATAAACGTACCACTAAAACGTAACATGATGATTGAGTGTCTATATAGCTGTACCATGATATTTGCATTGTTACTAAGTAAACCTCCAATTGGACCCCCACTATTCCACCCGCTAAAAGCCTTCCTCATCCCAAGTTGGGTTGTCATCAGGATGCCCGGCAGACCACCCCCGACCCCAAAGATCCCATAGCCCCGGAGAGACCGGGACCCATCCTTCGAAAAGAGCACACAGTGCCACCTACAGAACAGAAGTAGATCAACCGACAAAAACGCATTTCCATCGCCCTCACCTCGATTTGTATTATATATCGCCATTAAATACTGTTTCTTATTTTCCATAATTAGCTATTAATATTTGTAGTTTGTAAAGGATGTTTACCTCTCACCAGTCTCGCCAATACCAAAATTACATTATGGCAAACAATTATTGTGAATCATCCTATATTGTCCCTAACATCTTTTACTCCTTGTGGAGTAGTTGTGGGATACACACACACACACACACACACACACACACACACACCCACACACTCATACCCTCTCATTCACACTCATACACATTCAACCCCTTTCCCCCACAACAACCATAGATTCAGATTCTCAACCGTCTATTGTTAGTCAAAATAAATGTAATAAAAACTAGGATAATGTGAAATGTGAAATACTCTTGAGCTTGAAAAAAGCCACGCAACTAGGTCACTGGAAATAATAAGTTCAAACAACAAATAATGTTTTAACGGTACTGATTTGCATACAGCTACTACTGCTTTTTCCACTTCAAACAATGATTATCTGCTAATAAGTTACAAAATCCTTCTCCGAAGATGGTGAATCCTCACCGCAGTACATAAAAAAAGGCAATCTAATCATTTGACCAGGTACATTTATTTATGTGCATATCATAATCTGACATAATGGAAGCCTACGAATGGATCTTCACATTAGAGATTTGCAATTTCTTCATGGTTTTGTAGGTCGATTTTCAAGCATTTTGAAGGAAGAGTCATTTGGGAGTCAAATGATGCAGCTGTTTTACGTAAACGGAGCCAAATGATGCAGCTTCATTTAATGTAATCTATGCAAATCCCAAACACGACAACAGGCTCATTCATTACAGGCCTGATTAACAAGAGGTTTACTAGCCCAAGGAACAAGCTAAAGCATGTAAATATCTGCACAAGGACATGAGCTGATCCTCTGGGTATTCAGCCACAGTGATTGGGGTGGTGTTAATTAAGTTATTCATCATTAGACTATCTGTGTTACACATAGACACTAGTGCGCACACATGCACACGCACACACACACAAGCACGGACACACACACACACACAAGTGCCCGCACACATGCATGAAAGCACACACATACACACACACATGCATGTCAACACACACACTTGTTTTCTAGCTCCAAGTGCCACTTCAAAAGGAGAAGTGCTGTGTTCTTAACCATTTTAAATAGCATATTCTTGTCAGTCTTTCCCTCATAAGCTTTCATCTGAAAGGACTCCATATACTGTTGTTTGAACACTTTAGGCTTTCACATACATAGGAACACATTTCCTCCAGTCATAAAAGAAAGGAGACAAAGGCCATATTTATGTAAGCCATGTTTATATTATATCAAGATACTTGTGAGGTGGAACAGAAGGTAATTGTTTCATATTTAATTCAGTTAAATTCCATTCTATGCGGACCCTTGGCCTTGTCCTTTTTGGTCCTTTTCTATCCTCCCTCTCTCCAAGGATCGCCATAAAATATGCAAGCCACCTGAAGAACTTGTGCGTGAAGGAGAAGGGCAAGGCCCGGCTGCAGTGCGAGATGAGCTCTAAGGACCACAGGAGGTTGGTAAGCACCTTAATTGGGGAGAATGGGCTTGTGGTAATGGCTGGTGTGGAATAAGTGCACTCTAACAAATTGTTGTAGTTTTTACATAATTTTTTTTTAAAAATCCATTAACAATATACTATTGTAGACTGCAATGCATCTTGGGTTGCCAAACGATTACAGTTTGTAACAGTGAATGTCATGTACACAAAATACAGGCATGATGATTTACAGCTAGTAATGGTTAGTCCTACAGTAGGGACATTGGATTATGGGATTGCGAGGTCTTTTCAGGTGAATATTTGTACAAGACCTCTACACTGAAGCATCCATCAGCCATACAATGAGAAGACAATTTCTCACTAGGTTACGGCTCCCGATGTAAAATAGCCTACAGAATCATATAGCCTATTGTAAAGAACTGGCCATTTGGGCACATCGCACTTTCCACATGCCTGGGCAGTCTCGTGATGGAAGCGAACATCTGCAATTGCGGTCAGTAGCCTACATCAAATTTGTTGAAATTTGACAGGAGATTTTGCATCGGGAGCCAGTAAATTGGTTTGAAAACGTCCAGTGTCCCTGTGAGCCTTTAGTCTAAAACTGTTACAATGAATGACCTATTCCATGTTCTGTTTTCTGCAAATATGTTTGTACGTGAGCTAATAGCTAGCTGTGCCCTCCCTTAGCTAAATATTGGAACGTTCTTTGAATCAAGATGGAATAGATTCTAGATGTATTTTCGTTATGTCCATTATGGCTCGATGGTTCGAATGTGTAATCAATCTGTCAAGTTGGCGAGCTTGCTGCATTACAGCTGTCATTTGAGCTGAATTTAGGTGAGCTATTCTCAGCCACAAACGTTATAGCTTACTATTCTGAATTGAATTGTTTATATACATTTTGGTTTTGGATTCTAGAAGTAAGTACAGGCTACTGCAGCTTGAACTGAGACAGTTGATTTGTTTAGGTTTTTTTTTTAAATGATCCAGAATCAACCGTACACAGTTAAAATGTTTCATTGCAAATCATGTATGCATGAATATAATAGAGTCCGTGCAGCACATGATACTTCATAGAAATGCACCCAATTTCTCTTTTAATTGTGGCCTTCCTAAATGTTCCCGTGCATTCGGGCAATTTACTGCCTTTAAGTCTCACTAATACAGAGACCACAAAGGACATCAAAGGTCTGTGAAAAGTGCTCAATTTCAACAAGCAGATAAAATGTTGATTTGTCCTTACATTTGACTGAATTACATTACATTTGACTGAATTTAGGGCAGAGAAATTAGTTGTCCTTTTATGGGATGTGAAAAAACATGCTGTTAAATCTACATTTGCATCTCATATATCCATAACACACAAAAACAGCTCCGTCAAACATGCATATGAGACAGTGTTGGAAACACAAACTGAAAATGTTACTGAGAGTCATTCTCTACAGAGAATGACTTTTCCGAGAACCTGGAGGCAGGCGGCCCCTTGGTCAGGGTTGATGAAGCTTTAAAAAAAAATATTTAACCTGTGCCCTTGTATTTAGGCACTAATGAATCTGGGAAAGAGTGCTTTGCCCAGTATGTCCCCATGAATTAAACACTTGGTTCCCTTCATTCAAGACGCAGTAAGAACTGTGCACACGCTCACATCTCTGATAAGGAACTCTTTCAAGATTCTTGGGAGGACAGAATATTGCAGACAATGCTTTATTTAAAACAGAAGCATCAACTTTAGCCTTAATACTATATCAAGATGCATTAGAGGTTGCAAATCCTTTGGATTCAATGAAAAATAAACACAAGGTGCTTGCTTTCTATTTTACTCTAGGTAAAATGCTGTACAAAACTGGTGTCCGTTGAGAATACTTGGATCAAAAATCCACCAGATAAGTGTATGGCAGTTGATTTTGCGCCTAAGAGAAATTGTCGAATATATATGTGCATTAGCCATTACTGCTGACCAGGGGGCATATCTTCAAGTCCTCAATGATGAATATATCCATTTAATAACTAAGAATATTCCCGACAAACCCCTCAAGCCAAAGCATCATTATCTCTGCCATTACCCCAAGCTTATCGTTAGGTTCGGGTCACTTATTCGCTTCTGGACGTTGAGGTTCGAAAGTAAGCATACTTACTTCAAGCAGTGTAACACGGAAATTAAACTACTTTAAGAAACTACATTATGTGGGACTCCAGCAGAGAGACACCAACTGTTCCAAGCCTATTTATGTGCTGGCAGTTTATTGCCGCCTCTCATTCATGTAGAAAAGTGAACTGACTTTTATGCCAGTGATTACAACAAGAAGATTGAGGATTTAGTCGCTGCATTTCACTTCAAATCTGACAAGACAGTTGCTGGAGTAACTACCGGGCAGCCTCTCTCCCGGACAATGGGGCATTGAAAACTTTGTGGGGCAACCACAAACTCCTCCAGACTGAAGCATATGGCCGACTGTTGTTCCCATACTGCCGTAGCCCAGGCGAGAGCCAGCTTGATGAGGTACTCTATCGTAGAGCGGTCAAGATGGAAGGAGGAGGGCTGCAGCTCGATGATGAGGAAACACTGAGCGAGAAATGGCAGAAAGGTGTCCGACTCTCCATCGAAGCACACCGGGGGAGGCAAGCTGGGTTTATGGTAGAGTGGCCAGACGAAAGCCAATCCTCAGTAAAAGACACATGACAACCCACTTGGAGTTTGCAAAAGGCACCTAAAGGACACTCAGACCATGAGAAACAAGATTTTGTGGTCTGATGAAACCAAGATTGAACTCCCTGAATGACAAGCGTCACGTCTGGAGGAAACCTGGCACCATCCCTACGGTGAAGCATGGTGGTGGCAGCATCATGCTGTGGGAAGGTTTTTCAGCTGCAGGGACTGGGAGACTAGTCAGGATTGAGAGAAAGATGAACAGAGCAAAGTACAGAGAGATCCTTGATGAAAACATGATACAGAGTGATTAAGGACCTTAGACTGGGGTGAAGGTTCACCTTCCAACAGGAAAACTACCCTAAGCACACAGCCAAGACAACGCAGATGTGGCTTCGGGACAAATACTGAATATTCTTGAGTGGCCCAGCCAGAAACCGAATGAACATCTCAGGAGAGACCTGAAAATAGTTGCGCAGCGACGTTCCCCATCTAACCTGACAAAGCTTGAGGTGAACTGCAGAGAAGAATGGGAGAAACTCCCCAAATACAGAGGTTTCAAGCTTGTAGCGTCATACCAAAGAAGACTAGAAGATGTAATAGCTTGCAAAGGTGCTTCAACAAAGTACTGAGTAAAGAATACTTAAGAATACTTCTGAATACTTATGTAAATGTAATATCTCCGTTTTTTATTTTTAATAAATTTGCAGACATTTCTGAAAAACAGTTTTTGCCTCGTCATTATAGGGTATTGTGTGTAGATTGATGAGGGGGGAAAACGATCTAATCAATTTTAGAATAAGGCTGTAACGTAACAAAATGTGGTAAAATTGAAGGGGTCTGAATACTTTCCGAATGCACTGTGCATGATACATCAGGCCGATGAGAGCGTTTGCACTTGGGCAAGCTGTCGCCGAGACATCGGCATTAGATCGCGTTTGCCCTATAGCCGCTGTTTGGATGACTCATGTCAAAGCTGCTAAATGATACTAGCACTAATAAAAAACAATATGATTTACATTTTAGTAGGTAAGACTTGCAGTAGTGAGTGCATATATTTTCACACTTTTTTTTCTTCTCATACTTGTCCACTGTGGGAAACGATCACACAGCCATGGCATTGCAAGTGCCATGATCCACCAACTGAGCTACATGGGACTATTCTAGACGATTAGTGATTTTGTTAGAGGTTAAAATGAGGGAGACGGTTCAAATTAATGTCAAGTTTATTAGGCTATTGCTATACCATCACGTTCTTAAAAGAACTCCAGCACAGAGAAGAGAAAGAAGCCTTGAATAACTGAACAATAAATGAACCGCAACGTCGGCGAAAGCAATTGAATTCAGGAATTGATTCAACTGTTTTTAATCTTGGCTGTACTAAAGACTTTAAAACCTTTTTGTTAGAACAGACTATATGGGCTAGATTGTTTTTGTAAATCATTATTGTGTTTCTTGTGTTTACGCTGTTCGAAATGGTCCGAAAAAGATATGAATCACACATACTGTAATAAGCACGATCATGACTGGCCGGTTCAAGTCAGGTTACTGTGGACCACACTTCCACAAGAGATATCTCTCGCACCCGCCAGAGGGGGAAGAGATCGAGAGGTATGGAGGTAGGGGGTTTTACGACACCTCACACCCATTGTAAATCTTAAGGCAGCAGACAATATCCCTTTGTCCTCTCACTGTGGAGGAAGGGAATGTGTGATGGGCCTATGGAGAACCTACCTCAGAACAGTAACATGCAATAAATTGACTTTGGGACAATATGTTTCGTCGGCCAAAATGGTGGTAATGTCGATAGATGGAATATGAAATTGAACGTGGTTTATTAAAAGATAAATGACGACGTTGTAACGAAAACATTGTAATAGTTTTGACAATATGTGCCTGATGTTTGCATTATTGTACGTTGTGTGGAAAATGTCCAGATCAAAGGGAATGTTTTTGAAAAGATGAAATGTGAAGTTAGTTGTCTAAATTGGATCTGAGTCAAATCCACACCTAGCCTCGTAACTCGTTACACCCAGAGAACTTGCCCTAAAGGAGGAAATGCCCATTTCTGACCCGAGGGTATAAAACATGTGAGTTTAGAATTAACATTATGACTAGTTGACCACGAGCTGCAGCAAAGGTCCAATTAGTTGAAAACGCAACACAAGTTTGAAGAAGACAAAGGAACCTTTCTATGCTAATCTATGCTACGGATGAGTAGTTGTGTCTAAGAGGGTGAATTCAAGCAGGACCAGCTGGTTACCACTCTCCAAGGAATCGTGTCTACACGGCTTTCATTTCCACGCTGGAGCCACCTATATGGCTGATTAGCTGTCCTCAGAAGACCCCTCTTTCAGAACAAGGGCGTGGAAACAGACCACTAAGAGAAAGGACACTTACATCGTGTGGACAGCCAGAGAGTTACACCCGGTAACGACAGAAGTGTCTCCATCAGTGGAGAAACTGAAACTCGGCCCACAAGGAGATACCCCATCGGAGACCTTTGACACGTAGTTACATCATTATACTCTGAGCCATAATAGTGTTCGTACGGGACAAGGTTAGGGTTAAACGAACCATTTAGGGTTCAACTAAGCATAGTTTACAAATGTACCCAAGTGTGCTTTTCTCTCTTTCTCTCTCTTTTTAAATCCCCATTTTGTGTAACACGTGTCATATTGTGTTAGTCCGCTAGGGACCTGTTTCATTGTACTAAGTTCTAATCAATAGCCTAGAACGTGTGTTTGTGTATATTATGTTATAATTTTAGTTTGTTAGTAAATAAATAATGAACTAAATTGGTGTGGTACAGACTTATTTAGTGGGACTCGGGTTTGTGCAGATTCTCGGATTGTGCAACGTTCAGAATGAGACTGTGGAGGAAATTCATTAGCGACGTTTGTTAAATCGATATTCTGATATTCTTTGAGTTAATTTGGGAAATATAAACTCAATAAAGCCAAACTTTCCCATGGTGCCCCAGGTTACTGAGTTAATAATGACCTGATTAATTTAAACACGTAATTATAAACAGTTAATCATTCGATGAAGTTGTCACATTAATCAATACAACGTCCCGACAGCACGCAGAGCTTGCTCCTCCTTACTCTCCTTTTTGATATCCTTATTCATGTCATTATCATTAGTAGGCAAACATCCATTAAACAACCATTAATACATTTCAAGTCCCTAAAAATAGAAATCAACTTGGCAGGAGTCTATTGTCCTGCTAATAGCCAATCAATGGTGGATGGCTTCTTTTGTATTCCAATGCATTGAAAGAATGTATTAATTACAGTCATTACCGCTCTCATTCTCAGAGTGGAAACGTTGTTTGCAGAGTTCACAACCTGCTACCCTTGTAAAAAGTGTTTGAAAACCTGTTTTCAAAATGCTCCAGCTCACATTGTAAGGTGGTGGGTGATGCACTGATAGCCTGTTGCCTGCACTTGATTGGTGAATGAGCTTTAATTACAAGTGGGAAAATAAAATAAGTTATTATAAAGACCGCTAAGGATGACGGTCAAATGTATTTACACCCAGACATAAGAGCCAGAAATTGAGGGATTTTTGTAGGGTGGACAATGTGGATTCTGATACATTTTCATATTTGTAAGGATTGTACAGTATAGCCTACATATTCTACATGCCTAATTCCTTATATAAGGGAGAGCAGGCCATGTCCAGACTTTCTCGGCGACCTCAAGTACTCATTAACTCGGTCTTTAATTAATGCTTTTCCGGGTTGCATCGCTTATGGACAGAAACCTCTGGGACACAGTATTCATTATGAACACTCAGAGGTTCACTGGTAAGCCAAATTTTCCTCGGAATCCATCCCAGTTGGTATTCTGTGTTCACTCGTGGCATCACTGGTGGTGAGCAGTTCGTCAAGTTCTGGTGTCAGAAGAGGAATGGAAATGGGAATGGGTGAACCGACAACCTGACTAACCCGCCACAATTGTTGTCTCTAGCTGTCAGAGGTGGAGTTCCAGAGCTCACGTGTGCCTGACATAGATCGTGACTTCATCATCTCATCCCTCACCCTCTTCAATGTGTCATTCTCCGCCTGACTCTCCACCAATGCCGCCTGACTCTCCGTATCACCCGTATCTTGGGTAGCACCATAGAAAGAAGCTGGCTTGCTGAAAACTATGTCCATTCTGTCTGTTCTCTTTGGTCTCAATGAAAAAATTCTGAGATAAACAGATACTTTTTTAATGGTAACTGTGTTAAGGGCGGTGTTCAGGGTTGGGTGAGGAATACTGGAAAGGTGTGACTCCAGGTTACAACAGGCCATAAGTTAACAGCAGACCTCCCACTGTCCTTACTTCAATTATGCTGTAGCACATACTGTATCTATGATGATGAGCAATCTCTCTCAAATGCAGACAATGACCCAAACACCCTGCCGCCCGGTTTGCATGGCAAATGAGGACATAAACTGGGTCAAGATGTCAGCAGAGGAAGTAGACCTACAACACTTTTTCAAAGCACATTACTCAACACTAGTGAGACTCACCTTGCCTAAAGTAGGCCTACAATGTATCTAAAAAAAATGTATCTCTACATGTAGGTCTGTCACACCCTGATCTGTTTCACCTGTCTTTGTGCTTGTCTCCACTCCCTTCCAGGTGTCGCCCATCTTCCCCATTATCTCCAGTGTACTTATACATGTGTTCTCTATTTGTCTGTTGCCAGTTCGTTTTGTTTCATCAAGCCTATCAGCGGTTTTTCCCATGCTCCTGTCTGTCTCTAGTTCCTGTTTTCTAGCTTTCCCGGTTTCTGACCATTCTGCCTGCCGTGACCCTGAGCCTGCCTGTCGTTCTGTACCTTGTAAAACCACCCTGGATTACTGGCCTATGCTTCCCTGACCCTGAGACTGCCTGCATTTCTGTTCCTTTTGGACACTGCTCTGGACTACTGACCTCTGCCTGCCCTTGACCTGTCATTTGCCTGCCACCCTGTTTTTGTAATAAACTGTTGTTACTTCGAATCTGTCTGCACCTGGTTATTCTGCACCTGGCCTCCCGGGCCACCCTGGTTCCCCAAAAGCCCTGCTTACCTCCCCCGAAATGCTTTGTTGGAGAGTCAGGAACCTGTTGGTCGTTTCTTGCGCAATGTTCTTTCATCATCAAGCTGCAGGTCTTCTCCTTCCCCTCGGACCGCTCGAAGATAGCGTACCTAGCCCGGGAGGGCTCTAGCCTGGGCTAGGGCCGTGTGGGAACAACAGTCAGCCATATGCTTCAGTCTGGAGGAGTTCGTGGCGGAGGTGAAGAATGTTTTTGATTCTCCATTGTCCGGGAGAGAGGCTGCCCGGAAGCTAATCCAGCTTCGGCAAGACTCCCTCAGTGTGGCAGACCATGCGGTGGATTTCCGCACGTTGGAAGCTGAGAGTGCCTGGAACCCAGAATTGCTGTTCAACACGTTCCTGCACGGAGGAGGTTAAGGATGAACTAGCAGCCCGGGAACTACCGATGGATCTCGGCTTGCTCATTACCTTGACCATCCAGATCAATCGGCGGTTACAGGATCGTAGGAAGGAGAGGAGGTCCGATTCCACCTCGCCTCCGAGGCTTCCCAGAAGTCCCCTACGTCTCTGTTGCCGAGAGGACCCGAAGCTACCAAATTACTCAGAGAGTCTCCGAAGTCTGACGATTCACCTCAGCCGATGCAACTAGGCAGAGTTGCCACAGTTCCCATATTGGTTCATCCTGACCCGTCTCGTCAGTTCATGATGGAGGATGTGGGGGCTGTCCTGGACCTCAAGCTACATCCCTGCGTTCTGCCTCCCCTGACCCTGAGCCTGCCTGCCCCCCTGTTTTTGTAATAAAATGTTGTTACTTCAAAACTGTCTGCATCAAGTCTTCTCCTGGGCCTTGACAGGTCTCCCGATTTAAATCCAATCAAACTGGCATCAACTGAAAACATTCATTCAGAACTCTGCCAAGCAAAGATGGGCTGTTGAAGGCCATCGAGACGCGCTGGCTTGAGAAACTGACGATACAACAATGCAACAAATACATGGATCATCTCAGCAAGGTTTTACCCATTGTTGTGGAGCTGGGGGGAAGTGTAACTTAAATGTAGTTGAGATGTAGTTGAAATAAACATCTGCAATTTGAAAGTCTTTTTATCATTATTTTATTGACGAAAATATAAAGATGTTGATGAACAAATTCTGGCTTGTTTTCGAATTGCTGTGCGTTTTGTTGCCAACGTATTTTGCTACCTGACAACTTTACGGGTTTCACTTTTTAATTACCGTTCATATATTTATTTATTTTTTCCTCAACTTTTTCACTCCGGACGCTTTATCTGGACACGATTCGTCAGGACCTCCAACAGCCGAAGCTAAGTAGTAACATTAACATGATGCCTTCTAATTGCAGCCGCTGTGCTCGCCTTACGGCGAGGATAGCTGTACTGCAAGCCCAGCTTCAGACGCAATCGTTAGGCAAGGGTAATTTCAGTGTAGGAAAGGATGAAACAGCGTCTGTGCCACCAGTAAGTACAGATAGTAGTATAAATCCCTGGCACAGTCCCCGCAGCCGGACAACTTTCTCACGGTTTCTGGAAGGAAATGCTGTAGGAAAGCTCAACCGGTGTCGCTCATTCAGCAGACAGAAACTTTCAACCGGTTCTCCCCATTAAACAGCGGGTCGGTGTCAGAGGCCGAGTCTTCTGGTCTCTACTCCTCCCGTTACGGGGTCTGAGACGCCGAAGCTTCCCACCATTAGCTCTGACAAATTGAAAACTCTAGTCATTGGCGACTCCATTACCCGCAGTATTAGACTTAAAGCGAATCATCCAGCGATCATACACTGTTTACCCGGGGCAGGGCTACCGACGTTAAGGCTAATCTGAAGATGGTGCTGGCTAAAGCTAAAACTGGCGAGTGTAGAGAGTATAGAGATATTGTTATCCACGTCGGCACCAACGATGTTAGGATGAAACAGTCAGAGATCACCAAGCGCAACATAGCTTCTGCGTGCATATCAGCTAGAAAGATGTGTCGGCATCGAGTAATTGTCTCTGGCCCCCTCCCAGTTAGGGGAGTGATGAGCTCTACAGCAGAGTCTCACAACTCAATCGCTGGTTGAAAACTGTTTTCTGCCCCTCCCAAAAGATAGAATTTGTAGATAATTGGCCCTCTTTCTGGGACTCACCCACAAACAGGACCAAGCCTGACCTGCTGAGGAGTGACGGACTCCATCCTAGCTGGAGGGGTGCTCTCATCTTATCTGCCAACATAGACAGGGCTCTAACTCCTCTAGCTCCACAATGAAATAGGGTGCAGGCCAGGCAGCAGGCTATTAGCCAGCCTGCCAGCATAGTGGAGTCTGCCACTAGCATAGTCAGTGTAGTCAGCTCAGCTATCACCATTGAGACCGTGTCTGTGCCTCGACCTAGGTTGGGCAAAACTAAACATGGCGGTGTTCGCCTTAGCAATCTCACTAGGATAAAGACCACCTCCATTCCTGTCATTACTGAAAGAGATCATGATACCTCACATCTCAAAATAGGGCTACTTAATGTTAGATCCCTTACTTCAAAGGCAATTATAGTCAATGAACTAATCACTGATCATAATCTTGATGTGATTGGCCTGACTGAAACATGGCTTAAGCCTGATGAATTTACTGTGTTAAATGAGGCCTCACCTCCTGGCTACACTAGTGACCATATCCCCGTGCATCCCGCAAAGGCGGAGGTGTTGCTAACATTTACGATAGCAAATTTCAATTTACAAAAAAAAAAAATGACGTTTTCGTCTTTTGAGCTTCTAGTCATGAAATCTATGCAGCCTACTCAATCACTTTTTATAGCTACTGTTTACAGGCCTCCTGGGCCATATACAGCGTTTCTCACTGAGTTCCTGAATTCCTATCAGACCTTGTAGTCATTGCAGATAATATTCTGATCTTTGGTGACTTTAATATTCACATGGAAAAGTCCACAGACCCACTCCAAAAGGCTTTTGGAGCCATCATCGACTCAGTGGGTTTTGTCCAACATGTCTCTGGACCCACTCACTGTCACAGTCATACGCTGGACCTAGTTTTGTCCCATGGAATAAATGTTGTGGATCTTAATGTTTTTCCTCATAATCCTGGACTATCGGACCACCATTTTATTACGTTTGCAATTGCAACAAATAATCTGCTCAGACCCCAACCAAGGAACATCAAAAGTCGTGCTATAAATTCACAGACAACACAAAGATTCCTTGATGCCCTTCAGACTCCCTCTGCCTACCCAAGGACGCCAGAGGACAAAAATCCGTTAACCACCTAACTGAGGATCTCAATTTAACCTTGCGCAATACCCTAGATGCAGTTGCACCCCTAAAAACTAAAAAAATGTCTCATAAGAAACTAGCTCCCTGGTACACAGAAAATACCCGAGCTCTGAAGCAAGCTTCCAGAAGATTGAACGGAAATGGCGCCACACCAAACTGGAAGTCTTCCGACTAGCTTGGAAGGACGGTACCGTACAGTACCGAAGAGCCCTTACTGCTGCTCGATCGTCCTATTTTTCTAACTTAATTGAGGAAAATAAGAACAATCCGAAATTCCTTTTTGATACTGTGGCAAAGCTAACTAAAAAGCAGCATTCCCCAAGAGAGGATGACTTTCACTTTAGCAGTGATAAATTCATGAACTTCTTTGAGGAAAAGATTATGATTATTAGAAAGCAAATTACGGACTCCTCTTTAAACCTGCGTATTCCTCCAAACCTCAGTTGTCCTGAGTCTGCACAACTCTGCCAGGACCTAGGATCAAGAGAGACGCTCAAGTGTTTTAGTACTATATCTCTTGACACAATGATGAAAATAATCATGGCCTCTAAACCTTCAAGCTGTATACTGGACCCTATTCCAACTAAACTACTGAAAGAGCTGCTTCCTGTGCTTGGCCCTCCTATGTTGAACATAATAAACGGCTCTCTATCCACTGGATGTGTACCAAACTCACTAAAAGTGGCAGTAATAAAGCCTCTCTTGAAAAAGCCAAACCTTGACCCAGAAAATATAAAAACTATCGGCCTATATCGAATCTTCCATTCCTCTCAAAGATTTTAGAGAAGGCTGTTGCGCAGCAACTCACTGCCTTCCTGAAGACAAACAATGTATACGAAATGCTTCAGTCTGGTTTTAGACCCCATCATAGCACTGAGACGGCACTTGTGAAGGTGGTAAATGACATTTTAATGGCATCGGACCGAGGCTCTGCATCTGTCCTCGTGCTCCTAGACCTTAGTGCTGCTTTTGATACCATCGATCACCACATTCTTTGGAGAGATTGGAAACCCAAATTGGTCTACACGGACATGTTCTGGCCTGGTTTAGGTCTTATCTGTCGGAAAGATATCAGTTTGTCTCTGTGAATGGTTTGTCCTCTGACAAATCAACTGTACATTTCGGTGTTCCTCAAGGTTCTGTTTTAGGACCACTATTGTTTTCACTATATATTTTACCTCTTGGGGATGTTATTCGAAAACATAATGTAAACTTTCACTGCTATGCGGATGACACACAGCTGTACATTTCAATGAAACATGGTGAAGCCCCAAAATTGCCCTCGCTAGAAGCATGTGTTTCAGACATAAGGAAGTGGATGGCTGCAAACTTTCTACTATTAAACTCGGACAAAACAGAGATGCTTGTTCTAGGTCCCAAGAAACAAAGAGATCTTCTGTTGAATCTGACAATTAATCTTAATGGTTGTACAGTCGTCTCAAATAAAACTGTGAAGGACCTCGGCGTTACTCTGGACCCTGATCTCTCTTTTGAAGAACATATCAAGACCATTTCGAGGACAGCTTTTTTCCATCTACGTAACATTGCAAAAATCAGAAACTTTCTGTCCAAAAATGATGCAGAAAAATTAATCCATGCTTTTGTCACTTCTAGGTTAGACTACTGCAATGCTCTATTTTCCGGCTACCCGGATAAAGCACTAAATAAACTTCAGTTAGTGCTAAATACGGCTGCTAGAATCCTGACTAGAACCAAAAAATTTGATCATATTACTCTAGTACTAGCCTCTCTACACTGGCTTCCTGTCAAAGCAAGGGCTGATTTCAAGGTTTTACTGCTAACCTACAAAGCATTACATGGGCTTGCTCCTACCTACCTCTCTGATTTGGTCCTGCCGTACATACCTACACGTACGCTACGGTCACAAGACGCAGGCCTCCTAATTGTCCCTAGAATTTCTAAGCAAACAGCTGGAGGCTAGAGATATCCCTCTAGTGGTGTGGGGGATGTGCTTTGGCAAAGTGGGTGGGGTTATATCCTTCCTGTTTGGCCCTGTCCGGGGGTGTCCTCGGATGGGGCCACAGTGTCTCCTGACCCCTCCTGTCTCAGCCTCCAGTATTTATGCTGCAGTCGTTTATGTGTCGGGGGGCTAGGGTCAGTTTGTTATATCTGGAGTACTTCTCCTGTCCTATTCGGTGTCCTGTGTGAATCTAAGTGTGCGTTCTCTAATTCTCTCCTTCTCTCTTTCTTTCTCTCTCTCGGAGGACCTGAGCCCTAGGACCATGTCCCAGGACTACCTGACATGAGGACTCCTTGCTGTCCCCAGTCCACCTGGCCATGCTCCTGCTCCAGTTTCAACTGACCTGAGCCCTAGGACCGTGCCCCAGGACTACCTGACATGAAGGCTCCTTGCTGTCCCCAGTCCACCTGACTGTGCTGCTGCTCCAGTTTCAACTGTTCTGCCTTATTATTATTCGACCATGCTGGTCATTTATGAACATTTGAACATCTTGGTCATGTTCTGTTATAATCTCTACCCGGCACAGCCAGAAGAGGACTGGCCACCCCACATAGCCCGGTTCCTCTCTAGGTTTCTTCCTAGGTTTTGGCCTTTCTAGGGAGTTTTTCCTAGCCACCGTGCTTTTACACCTGCATTGTTTGCTGTTTGGGGTTTTAGGCTGGGTTTCTGTACAGCACTTTGAGATATCAGCTGATGTACGAAGGGCTATATAAATAAATTTGATTTGATTTGATTTGATTTGATTTGGAGGCAGGGCTTTCTCCTATAGAGCTCCATTTTTATGGAACGGTCTGCCTACCCATGTCAGAGACGCAAACTCGGTCTCAACCTTTAAGTCTTTACTGAAGACTCATCTCTTCAGTGGGTCATATGATTGAGTGTAGTCTGGCCCAGGAGTGGGAAGGTGAACGGAAAGGCTCTGGAGCAACGAACCGCCCTTGCTGTCTTTGCCTGGCCGGTTCCCCTTTCCACTGGGATTCTCTGCCTCTAACCCTGTTACGGGGCAGAGTCACTGGCTTGCTGGGGCTCTCTCGTGCCGTCCTTGGGGGTGCGTCACCTGGGTGGGTTGATTCACTGTTGTGGTCATCCTGTCTGGGCTGGCGCCTCCCCTTGGGTTGCAGCCGTGGCGGAGATCTTTGTGGGCTATACTGACCTTGTCTCAGGATGGTAAGTTGGTGGTTGAAGATATCCCTCTAGTGGTGTGGGGCTGTGCTTTGGCAAAGTGGGTGGGGTTATATCCTTCCTGTTTGGCCCTGTCCGGGGTGTCCTCGGATGGGGCCACAGTGTCTCCTGACCCCTCCTGTCTCAGCCTCCAGTATTTATGCTGCAGTAGTTTATGTGTCGGGGGCTAGGTCAGTTTGTTATATCTGGAGTACTTCTCCTGTCCTATTCGGTGTCCTGTGTGAATCTAAGTGTGCGTTCTCTAATTCTCTCCTTCTCTCTTTCTTTCTCTCTCTCGGAGGACCTGAGCCCTAGGACCATGCCCCAGGACTACCTGACATGATGACTCCTTGCTGTCCCCAGTCCACCTGGCCATGCTGCTGCTCCAGTTTCAACTGGCCTGGGCCCTAGGACCATGTCCCAGGACTACCTGACATGAGGACTCCTTGCTGTCCCCAGTCCACCTGGCCATGCTGCTGCTCCAGTTTCAACTGTTCTGCCTTATTATTATTCGACCATGCTGGTCATTTATGAACATTTGAACATCTTGGCCACGTTCTGTTATAATCTCCACCCGGCACAGCCAGAAGAGGACTGGCCACCCCACATATGCTCTCTCTAATTCTCTCTTTCTTTCTCTCTCTCGGAGGACCTGAGCCCTAGGACCGTGCCCCCAGGACTACCTGACATGATGGCTCCTTGCTGTCCCCAGTCCACCTGACTGTGCTGCTGCTCCAGTTTCAACTGTTCTGCCTTATTATTATTCGACCATGCTGGTCATTTATGAACATTTGAACATCTTGGTCATGTTCTGTTATAATCTCTACCCGGCACAGCCAGAAGAGGACTGGCCACCCCACATAGCCCGGTTCCTCTCTAGGTTTCTTCCTAGGTTTTGGCCTTTCTAGGGAGTTTTTCCTAGCCACCGTGCTTTTACACCTGCATTGTTTGCTGTTTGGGGTTTTAGGCTGGGTTTCTGTACAGCACTTTGAGATATCAGCTGATGTACGAAGGGCTATATAAATAAATTTGATTTGATTTGATTTGTATATGTGTCTTTCTTTTGGAAATATATAAATCATTACCAATTATAAGGTTGATTTGATTATTATGTGGATTATAATAAATTGACATATTTGTAGGGAGTTGATGCATTTTTTGTTAGGGCAAATCAGGTCTGTGATATTGATACATTTCTCCCTTTTATCTGGTATCAGGTGAACTGTTGTGTCCTCGCATTTGGTCTGATAATTATCTCCAAAGTGTTCTCTTTCAATTGCTACTTCAACATATATCATTCATTCGTTCAAGCATTTTTTATTTATCAAACAAAAACAAAATAACAAAGGGAGCCTTGACTGAAAGAAACAATGAATGAACCACAACAGGACAGGAATATCAATTCTTACATTATTGTGCATATATTCAATCACCCTCTTCTTCTTCATCCTCATCATTCAGTTCACATTAGCTCCTTGGGACCCAAAAGCCCAATCAGCGCTCTAACTCCCCTTCGGGTGTGGGGGGGTCCGGAGCAATTAAGCAGTGACGCAGGGTAATGTACTAAACCACAAATTACCTCTAAATCCCACGCATTATCTCAACTTTTAATTGAGGAACCACTGTAGGGGTCTACCTTCCTCCCTTAGCACTCGAGATGTTAACTTGTTTGCTGTCGTCTTTTACTATATCTGAAGTTATTATCCTGGGTGACCTAAATTATGATTGGGAAATGCAAGCTTCAGACAATCTAAAAGACGTATAATGATCTAAACCAAGGCCTTGCAGGCCTTGCCTGCGTTTTTGGGCATGTGAGAATTTGCTTTTAGAGTATACGACGAGATGGAAAGTTTTTCCGACAAGGGCAACTACGAGGAGTTTGCAGAGGTAATTGCACGTTACGATGCTTTACTTGCTGAACATATCAAACTTTCGAATGTCTTTTATTGGATGTCGAAAACAATTCCGAATGATTTGATAGCTTCCATCCATTTAAAAGATTAAAGAGAGAGTTTGACACAGAGCATTTATTCACATGCGCTTAAGTAGGCTTTCCACTTTCCTCAGATATTTATTTAGCAAAGATGATAACACATAATCACTCCGGACAGACACAAGCAGAAATGTATGATAGAAATGTTGCAGCAGCCAAGGCTACACCTAAACATTAGAAATCTGACGTGATGTAAAAGAGACGATTTTTTCAGTCTGATCAACTGTCGGCTACTAATAAGAGCAGCTGCATTCAGCCTATGCGCCCTGTCCATCTGGTCAGGGTAAACTAATTGGTAACGTTATGTATTTATAGTCCATTTGTGTGTCAGGAGAAAATGTGAATGTGATCAAATGTAGTTTCTATTTGTTTTGAATCCATAATGAGTAACTGGAATGAATGAATCAACATAATAGTAATGACGGATGTGAGTAAATGTTCTGTAAGGCCTATAGTTGCATAGGCCTGCATGAAGCAAACATGGATAAAGAAAGCTCAGCCCTGTGAGTTCTATTGTCCATCAGTTGTTGTCTATGTGTCTACAGGAAATCCCCCACCTAATCTAGTCTAAATATCATTTATGTGAACAAGTATAAGATAGCTGCAGTTTGATAGGGTTTCCATCCCCACCAGGGCCAGGTTTTTTTTTTCAGAAGTAAAAAAAATAAATAATGTGACCTGATTAGGAAAACTGGTCCCATCATAGCCCGTTTAAAACTTTTCACAAATCATCAATCACTGTCATACCTTATAGGGTCCAGAGTTTTCCTAGTTAGGTTAACATAAATTCAGCAAAAAAATAAACGTCCTCTCACTCTTAACTGCGTTCATTTTCAGCAAACTTAACATGTGTAAATATTTGTATGAACATAAGATTCAACAACTCAGATATAGACTGAACAATGTTTCTGACTCACATTATTTTAGAGGGGGCATGAAGTACGTAAGGATGGAGGGGGGTGGTTAGTTGGAGAATTGAGTATTTTTCAAACACCCGAAACAGCTTTTTTCTACCATCTAGAGCTATAATAATTACACCTAATTCTATTCTAAACCCAGCAACAACAAAAAAAATGTCCTCATTGTCAACTGCGTTTATTTTCAGCAAACTTAATATGTGTAAATATTTGTATGAACATAACAATATTCAACAACGGATACATCAACTGAACAAGTTCCACAGACATGTGACTAACAGAAATGGAATAATGTGTTCCTGAACAAAGGGTGGGATAAAAATCTAAAGTAACAGTCAGTATCTGGTGTGGTCACCAGCTGCATTAAGTAATGCAGTGCATCTCCTCCTCATGGTCTGCACCAGATATGCCAGTTCTTGCTGTGAGATGTTACCCCACTCTTCCACCAAGGCACCTGCAAGCTCCCAGACATTTCTGGGGGGAATGGCCCTAGCCCTCACCCTCTGATCCAAAAGGTCCCAGACGTCTTCAATGGGATTGAGATCCGTGCTCTTCGCTGGCCATGGCAGAACACTGTCTTAAAGGAAATCACGCACAGAACGAGCGGTATGGCTGGTGGCATTGTCCTGCTGGAGGGTCATGTCAGGATGAGCCTGCAGGAAGGGTACCACATGAGGGAGGAAGATGTCTTCCCTGTAATGCACAGTGTTGAGATTGCCTACAATGACAACAAGCTCAGTCCGATGATGCTGTGACAAACCACCCCAGACCATGACGGACCCCCCACCTCCAAATCGATCCCGCTCCAGAGTACAAGCCACAGTGTACAATGAATGAACATGCACCTGTGGAATGGTCATTAAGACACTGACAGCTTCCAGACGGTAGGCAATTAAGGTCACAGTTATGAAAACTTAGGGCCTTGATGATGCCTTTCTTTGTCTCACCAGGGGTTTTAGTCAGATTTGCGTTTATCGTCGAAGGAATGAGCAAATCCCCAGTTTTCATAACTGTGACCTTAATTGCCTACCATCTGAAAGCTGTCAGTGTCTTAATGACCGTTCCACAGGTGCATGTTCATTCATTGTTTATGGTTCAATGAAAAAGCATGGGAAACAGTGTTTAAACCCTTTATGATGAAGATCTGTGAAGTTATTTGGATTTTTACGTATTATCTTTGAAAGGCAGCGTCTTGAAAAAGGGACGGTTATTGTTTTGCTGAATTTATATGTCTATTTTTCTGCATAGATTATCTAAGCATACCTCTTTACCTGTTCATTTGTAATTTAATGAGGATGTCATCCTGACCATTCTAAATCATACATCTGAATATACTGCACTTACAGTGGGGCAAAAAAGCATTTAGTCAGCCACCAATTGTGCAAGTTCTCCCACTTAAAAAGATGAGAGAGGCCTGTAATTTTCATCATAGGTACACTTCAACTATGACAGACAGAATGAGAAAAAAAAAAAAACATTGTAGGATTTTTAATGAATTTATTTGCAAATTATGGTGGAAAATAACAATTTGGTCACCTACAAACAAGCAGGATTTCTGGCTCTCACAGACCTGTAACTTCTTCTTTAAGAGGCTCCTCTGTCCTCCACTCGTTACCTGTATTAATGGCACCTGTTTGAACTTGTTATCAGTATAAAAGACACCTGTCCACAATCTCAAACAGTCATACTCCAAACTCCACTATGTCCAAGACCAAAGAGCTGTCAAAGGACACCAGAAACAAAATTGTAGACCTGCACCAGGCTGGGAAGACTGCATCTGCAATAGGTGAGCAGCTTGGTTTGAAGAAATCAATTGTGGGAGCAATTATTAGGAAATGGAAGACATACAAGACCACTGATAATCTCCCTCGATCTGGGGCTCCACGCAAGATCTCACCCGTGGGGTCAAAATGATCACATGAACGGTGAGCAAAAATCCCAGAACAACACGGGGGACCTAGTGAATGACCTGCAGAGAGCTGGGACCAAAGTAACAAAGCCTACCATCAGTAACACACTATGCCACCAGGGACTCAAATCCTGCAGTGCCAGACGTGTCCCCCTGCTTAAGCCAGTACATGTCCAGGCCCGTCTTAAGTTTGCTAGAGAGCATTTGGATGATCCAGAAGAAGATTGGGAGACTGTCATATGGTCAGATGAAACCAAAATATAACTTTTTGGTAAAAACTCAACTCGGCGTGTTTGGAGGCCAAAGAATGCTGAGTTGCATCCAAAGAACACCATACCTACTGTGAAGCATGGGGGTGGAAACATCATGCTTTGGGGCTGTTTTTCTGCAAAGGGACCAGGACGACTGATCCGTGTAAAGGAAAGAATGAATGGGGCCATGTATCATGAGATTTTGAGTGAAAACCTCCTTCCATCAGCAAGGGCATTGGGTCTGGGTCTTTCAGCATGACAATGATCCCAAACACACCGCCCAGGCAACGAAGGAGTGGCTTCGTAAGAAGCATTTCAAGGTCCTGGAGTGGCCTAGCCAGTCTCCAGATCTCAACCCCATAGAAAATATTTGGAGGGAGTTGAAAGTCTCTGTTGCCCAGCAACAGCCCCAAAACATCACTGCTCTAGAGGAGATCTGCATGGAGGAATGGGCCAAAATACCAGCAACAGTGTGTAAAAACCTTGTGAAGACTTACAGAAAACGTTTGACCTCTGTCATTGCCAACAAAGGGTATATAACAAAGTATTGAGATAAACTTTTGTTATTGACCAAATACTTATTTTCCACCATATTTTGCTAATAAATTCATTAAAAATCCTACAATGTGATTTTCTGGATTTTTTTCTCTCATTTTGTCTGTCATAGATGAAGTGTACCTATTACACCACCACCTTTTAAGTGGGAGAACGTACACAATTGGTGGCTGACTAAATACGTTTTTTGCCCCACTGTACATGCCTAGGATATTACATCCAAATTACAACACAGTAGATAACACACATCATCAATACAGGCAAATGTCATAGCATTATAATTGAAGCACAAATATCATGATATTATCATAAGGTGCCAGATTACATTTAAGTATTTGTCTGCATATGTAAGCTTACCTCTTGAGCTGTCTGTATGCTCCTTTTATTTCTTTCAGAAATTAAATATGCTTCTCTGCATCTCTGCTAAAATCTAGGTAAGAGATTAAAAGGAATGTGAGTCTTATTCAGTACATTTAGTAAGGCATGCCAGCTAAGATAGTTAGACAAGCTACTCTAAGTTGATTGATAGCCTGAAATGGCTTGGAACCTATCTAGCTGGCTAGCTAAAGCCAATCTCATAAAATTGCTAGGTGGCTAGTAACAAAACATTTTTGTGCTATTTATTCACCAAGAAGAAATCATAGCTTAATCAAATTAATTTACAAACATACCTCCGGCGAGTCCTGCCCATCACCGGCAGTTAATATCTAACTGAACATTGTGCGTCACTCTACATCAGGGGTGTCAAACTCATTCCACGGAGGGCCTAATGTCTGCAGGTTTTTGGTTTCCTTTTCAATTAACACCTTGACAACCAGGGAGGAGTGAAAACCCGCAGACACTCGGACCCCCTCCATTGAATTAGTTTGACACGTGCTGTACACTCTCTTTCTTTCTTCCTTCACAAACAACACTGATTGCATGCACTAGAGCAGGGTATTACAAATTCAGTCCTTTGTCCCCCCCCTGAAGGCACATTTTAGTTTTCGGCCTAGTACTACACAGCTGATTCAAATAACCAACTCATCAACTAGCTTTGATTGTTTGAATCAGCTGTGTAGTGCTAGAGCAAAAAAAACTAATTGTGCACCCGCGGGAGTGAGGCCCAGTACTCTTTGCCCGGTCCAGTCAGTGTGCCCCCTCTGCAAAATACCACTGGCATATATTTTTTATAAATAAATATGATCAAATGTGGGCTTAAAAATGAAGTTTAGTCATTCATTTAACATCTGCCCTGTTTTAAAATGGGGCATGACGACTCTGATATGCTTGAGATCAAATAAAATTGCAAGTTTAAGATTTATAAATCACACTGTTGTCATGGATTTCGTTATATGCACAATTTACAATCACATTTGTACATACAAATATTTTATAAACGAGGACCCTTGAATCAGAGCTGAATGAGCTACATGGAAGAAGCTTTACCGTAGTAAATAACAAACTAATCGTAGAAGAACACTTAAGCCTAGACAGACGTCAATGTGAGCATAAATACTTTTGGGACAAGACATCTTCTAAACAAAGGAATTGCATAGCACATTAGACTGCCAAGAAGAAAGTTATAAAAGTTCAAATCAATTTGAGTTATAAGCTAACTGTATGAACCATAAAACAGTCATTAGTGTCACTTGCAATCATTAAAAGATGACAGACAATGGTGTTGACTGCTTCTCCTTCCAGCAGAGCACTGTGATCATGGTATAGAGAACCTCTTTATCGTGTTGGTCAAAGTTAGCGCTTCCTTGGTTCAAAGACCATCGAGGAACCTGGAGTTTCACTTCTCTATTTAGCCCTTCAATTATTGATTGTATTTGTCTCTGGACCCTGTGCATTACAATTTTTCTGGACAGAATCCCAATTATCTCTTTAACATCAAAAATGGTGTTCCACTGGGATCCTGATGATCCTCTATGTCTTGTGATGTAATATGTAAGTTTGCAATGCTATGGGTTACTTTATAAGCTATATAGATGAGATAGATATATATTTTACTGGGTGACATTCACTTTTACTTGAGTCATTTTCTATTAAGGTATCTTTACTTTTACTCAAGTATGACAATTGAGTACTTTTCCCACCAAATCAAATTAAATGTATTTATATAGCCCTTCTTACATCAGCTGATATCTCAAAGTGCTGTACAGAAACCCAGCCTAAAACCCCAAACAGCAAGCAATGCAGGTGTAGAAGCACGGCTAGGAAAAACTCCCTAGAAAGGCCAAAACCTAGGAAGAAACCTAGAGAGGAACCAGGCTATGAGGGGTGGCCAGTCCTCTGCTGGCTGTACCGGGTGGAAATTATAACAGAACATGGCCATGATGTTCAAATGTTCATAAATGATAATAATCACAGTAGTTGTCGAGGGTGCAACAGGTCAGCACCTCAGCACCTCAGGAGTAAATGTCAGTTGGCTTTTCATAGCCGATCATTGAGAGTATCTCTACCACTCCTGCTGTCTCTAGAGAGTTGAAAACAGCAGGTCTGGGACAAGTAGTACGTCCAGTGAACAGGTCAGGGTTCCATAGCTGCAGGCAGAACAGTTCAAACTGGGGACAGCAATGAGTCATCATGCCAGGTAGTCCTGAGGCAAGGTCCTCCGAGAGAGAGAAAGAAAGAAAGAAAGAATTAGAGAGAGCATACTTAAAATCACACAGGACTCCGGATAAGACAGGAGAAATACTCCAGATATAACAGACTGACCCTAGCCCCCCGACACATAAACTACTGCAGCATAAATACTGGAGGCTGAGACAGGAGGGGTCAGGAGACACTGTGGCCCCATCCGATGATACCCCCAGACAGGACCAAACAGGCAGGATATAACCCCACCCACTTTGCCAAAGCACAGCCCCCACACCACTTATTGATAACTACAGAAGGAAATAATTGTATCACATAAGGTAATGGTAAATAGACTAGACAGCTCTCTCTCTGTGTTCTTCTCGTGGTCCGAATCAAACATAGGACTATTGATAAATTATAAACATAGCCCATAAAAAAACTGCTGTCTGCTGTCTTCCTCATGAGGGTGATCAGGTCTCACCAGGAAGTTAGAACAGAGGTCAAAGGTCAGTCAGCCCTATTAAGTGAGTGTTTGTTTTTCTGTACCTCAGACATTATTTAAAGATATTTCAAACATTTCATGTATCAGGTTTACATTAGGTTTTTCAGTACAATTCTTCTAATTTTGATAAGTCCTAAAAATTCTTAATTATTAGTCGAAGTTTACTGTATCTTGGGCAGGAAGTATCAATAAACCCATGCATAGACAGAATTATACTTCTGACACATTTATACTTAAAATATACCAAACGATAACGGTATCCCGTAAAGTTGAATTGGGCACCTTCTAAAATAAACATCTCTGTTGTAATCTTAATATCCCAAATTTCCCCACTGTGTCTCTCAAGGCTTGTTTGAGTTCAGTGTGTACTGGTGACTATCTATTGTTCCACAGGAGGTTATCTCTAACTCAATGGACAGTGCAGTGGACCAGGCCTTGAAGAGTGAGCAGCCTCTAATTTAATATCAGTCCCAATACTCAATCCCAATCTTATTCCTTCAAATTACTAAAATATAGCATTGTTAGATTGCTATCTGAAAGCCAATTACCATTCAGTTTGTTGCTTTCACTAGTCTCCATAATCTAAAACCCTTCTATTATTTCCAGTAGAAAAAAAAACATTCTCAATCACTTCTCCTAATATACACGGATCACTCTCAAACAATGTTCTACTTTACCCCCTATTGCAAGGTTTAAAACAAAACAAACAAACATGATAACTTTCTCCATATTGGAAGGCATTATTTTCATCTTAGTATACCTTCAAAAAGGGAATCTATATTTTCATTACCAATCTCTGTTGGATATTCACTTTCTGCTTCAGTATTCTATAAAACGTCTATTATTTTAAGATTCATACGTAAATGCTTTGGAGGGATCAATATGTATTAACTGGGTTGGCACTGCCTCAGTCCCCAGTAGATTTCACTCCCCATTTTACTCACGAATTGGTTTAGAACGTCATCATTTGGGATATCAATGAAAACTACATGGGGAGTACGATACATTGTAGCCTTTTAAGTGTAGTCAACAGAAAATCATGTTCAACATTCATTGGTTCTATTTAACAGTGTATGGGCTTATTTCATAATGCATTACCAGGGTGGGGGAAATCTTCTAAGCTTTCATTAGTTCTATTGGTTAGGGGTAAGTCAAGTCTCGTACAATGCTTTAACCTCAAATTATCCATAAATTATCCATCCACTCTGAACATTTCTCAGAATACTTTTTCACCACTTAACTACGTCTACGTGTGGGTGGGCTGGTTGTATATTATTATTATTATCAGATCATCATAAGAACACATTATACAAATGTATGTTACTTTATCACTAGTAAAGCATTATGCATTTGTGTTACATCACAAATTCCTCATCTACACTGGTGTTCTATTCGTACAGGGGTTTAGATATTTACACTAGCTCTATTTAACAGCATATTCTTCTTTCTTAACTCCGTACATAATAACATTGTACATCAAACTCCACTGATGAGACATGTTATCCTCATATAATCTAAAGTCATGTTAACCTCAGAGACATGCTATCCTCGTTACTAATGAGACATGTTATCCTTGTTAGTAACAAGACATGCTAACCTCTGAGAAATGTTCATATCTGATTTCTGAGACATGTTATCCTCTACCTGCAGATCCAACGGTGGTGATGGACCCCTAGATAACGGTACAGATCAGCTCGCACAGAACTGGAATACTCAGCTCACACAGAACTGGAATAGTCATCTCACACAGAACTGGAATAGTCAGCTCACACAGAACTGGAATAGTCAGCTCACACAGAACTGGAATAGTCAGCTCACACAGAACTAGAATACTCAGCTCACACAGAACTGGAATAGTCAGCTCACACAGAACTGGAATACTCAGCTCACACATAGCTGGAATACTCAGCCCACATAGAGCTGGAATACTCAGCTCACACAGAACTGGAATACTTAGCTCACACAGAACTGGAATAGTCAGCTCACACAGAACTGGAATAGTCAGCTCACACAGAACTAGAATACTCAGCTCACACAGAACTGGAATAGTCAGCTCACACAGAACTGGAATACTCAGCTCACACATAGCTGGAATACTCAGCCCACATAGAGCTGGAATACTCAGCTCACACAGAACTGGAATACTTAGCTCACACAGAACTGGAATAGTCAGCTCACACAGAACTGGAATAGTCAGCTCACACAGAACTGGAATACTCAGCTCACACAGAACTGGAATACTTAGCTCACACAGAACTGGAATAGTCAGCTCACACGGAACTGGAATACTCAGCTCACACAGAACTGGATTACTCAGCTCACACAGAACTGGAATACTCAGCTCACACAGAACTGGAATACTCAGCTCACACATAGCTGGAATGCTCAGCTCACACAGAACTGGAATAGTCAGCTCAGACAGAACTGGAATACTCAGCTCACACAGAACTGGAATACTCAGCTCACACAGAACTGGAATACTCAGCTCACACAGAACTGGAATAGTCAGCTCACACAGATCTGGAATACTCAGCTCACACAGAACTGGAATACTCAATACACAGATTCATTTAAATTGACTTACTGAAATCAGTTGCCATTCCTCCATTGTTTTGTGGATGATGTGTCTCCTCCTGGGCAGCTCACAGTAAGGGTCTGTTCTGGGCGGACCTCCGTCCTCTTTTGTATAGCAGGAATTTCCCTTGCGCTTCATGACTGCGCCACTGGTTTTCCTCACAGAAAAGCTCTGCAGGCAGAATCAATCATCCTCTTTGTGACGCCAATTGTTATGGAAATTCTTACACGGGACACTCAAAGTCAATATTAAATTAATCTCTCTTTATTGTCAGCAACTTAAATGCATAAGTACCGGTCTGAAGTGAATTCTCCTTGGGCAGTCCCAGCAGTTGACTTATATACGGCGATACACAGACAAGTTATATTTGCATGATTTAGCATAATGAATTAATGATTACAGTGTTGTTTCATTCACGTGACTGACCAACACCTCATGAGGCTTCTTCGCTCTAAGCTGAGAACTTCAAACTGAGATATCTTTCCTTCATTCTCAAAAGAAGGTCTGAGCGTACTGCCAAATTGCAGATACTGATAAATGAGGATTCGTCAAATCAGTCACTTGCATGAACACAGAAATTAGTTATTAGAACAGCACATGAATAGAACACAGAAATGAGTTATTAGAACAGCACATGAATAGAACACAGAAATTAGTTATAAGAAAAGCACAAACATTAAAATTCCCATTACAAGTTGGTGTACAAAACCGAAAGTAAAAGACACAAAAACAAAACAAGAAAGGCAAGCATAGATAGGGCACACATACTGTATAACAGATCTACCGCTTCTTAGACTTGCTTTCAATGAGAATGACAGCTCTATAACTCACATGTTTTGTGAATTTGGTCAGTGTCCAAAAGGTTACATTATCTTTTTGCAGATTTAAGCCAACAAAGTATATAAAACTTCAGCTACCTTAGCACCAAATTTATCACATGATTTACCTAACAAAAGGTGCATTTCAATAGGTGGAGCAGGTTTCCACATGTTCCAAAATTGCTGGGTCTTGGGTGATCAACTTCACATTACTCCCTGCTTAAATAAAATATAAATACAACTATTTGTATTGCAAAGGCAAACTTCAATACACACACAATATTATTATTATTTTTCCAATTCAGCTCACAGTAGACATTGTTGGGTCAATTGAGAATTCCATGTCAGTTCAAACATTTCTCAATTTTTTTTGTCACATTCTTTACAGGTTATAGGTCTACTTCCTCGATCATCCTCAGTTATCCTTTACTTTATCTCTCTTCCTTTCTCCATTTTCAATTGTATCGCTCTCCTTTTCTCTCTCTCTTTCGCTGTCTCCCCCTTCCTCGCTCTCCCCATACCTCTCACTCCTCCCCCTCCCTGATTCCTATCTGACTCGTCTCTTTCCTCTCTTAGCAACACCATTCTCTTTTTAAAACGTCTCATTTGTTCTACACATCAGCCTCCTTCCGCTTACCAGACACCCTACCGGAAATGGAGAGTTCCTTCCCTAAACAGAGGACTGCCAGTCTCTCTCTGTGCCGACGTCATTGGGCTGCTGGCTCCAACACGCTGGCTGTGTCCCAATGGCACCCTATTCCCTATATAGTGCAGTACCTTTGACCTGGACCCATAGGGCTCTAGACAAAAGTAGTGCACTACATAGGAATTAGGGTGTCATTTGGGATGCAGGCAGTCTTTATTTCTATACAGCCACCTCTTGACCAAGCAACAAACTCGTTGGCACAACACATGGACTGCCAGGGTAAAACTAATTAAGGAGCATTGGACTAAACCCCCACGTCATTTGCTTTCTCTTCTCTTCTCCTCTGTGCTCCTTTCCTTTCCCCCCTATCTTCTCTCCTCCATCTCTCATCTCCTTCGTTCTCCTCTCTACTTCTCTCTCACTCCTCCTTACTGTCAGGTCACTTCACCTGTTGCTTAACATTGAACTGGAGGAATTTTTAAGCAATGGGCTGTAGGATTTACCCCTCTCTTTCATCCCCTCTTTCTTCTTTATTTCTTCTCTCTCGCATTCCACCAAATCTCTGGAAGTCTCATCATGCAGTGATGGGCATAAAGATCTACTGAAGCGACCTCAATAACATCCAATACAATACAATATCATCTATATAGTCATCTATTTGATTCATGCAATCACAGACACTTTATTGAAGGGGAAGAGTGGGATCCGTTGATGTGGAATCTTGGCTGTGTTTGAATGAGCTTCTTGCCAGAGGACTGGTCGAGTTCCAACAGGAGTAAACCCCCTGTGTGTGTGTGTGCGTGTTTACCACAGCAATAAGCCCCTTTTAAAGGAGATTTTCCACCACAGCCTGAGAGTGTAATAGACCAGCCACTAGAATAAAACTCATCATTGTTCTCTGCTAGTGGCTGCAGTTATGGCCCTCCAGCACTTTAAAGTTTGAACTTTACTCATGAAGAATCACAATTAGTCAGGATCATTATGAGATGATAATTAGACATTACAAGTGGGTTATGCATGCACATTACACCTGCAGGCTTTAAGAAAGTGTTACCAAAATGTTCCCCTTTACCAAAACATATGGTTATGAACCATTGTCTTCGGAAAGGTGGTGTAAGACAATGGTGTTGAAGATGACAAAAGATGTAATCCTGTGTGAGATGCATGCTGTGTTTAATCAGCTAGAGTTCAGTCAGTAAACTACAGGCGCATGGAGCGCTGTGGGATGATTTAAGATACTCTTTGCAGAGGTAGGGTTTCAGATGTTTTCAAAAGATGGACAGGTACTCTGCTGTCCTAGCTTCAGGAGGAAGTTGGTTCTACCATTGGGGTGCCAGGACAGAGAAGAGCTTGGACTGGGTTGAGCGGGAGCTGCACTCAAGTGGGAGTGGGAGAGCCAAGAGACCAGAGGTGGCAGAACGGAGTCTTTGGGTTGGGATGTTGGGTTTGAGCATAGCCTTGAAGGTAGGGAGGGGCAGTTCCTCTTGCTGCTCCGTAGTCAAGTACCATGGTCTTGTGGTGGATGCGCGCTTCGACTGGAAGCAAGTGGAGTGTGCAGAGGAGCCGGGTAACATAGCAGAACATAGGAAGGTTGAACACCAGGCGGGCTGCAACGTTCTATATCATTTGCAGGGGTTTGATAGCACAAGCGGTGAGAGCAGCCAACAGGGAGTTGCAGTAGTCCAGAAAAGGAGATGACAAGTGCCTGGGTTAGGACCTGTGCCGCTTCCTGTGTGAGGTAGGGTCGTTCTCTATGGATGTTGTTGAGCATGAACCTGCAAGAGAAAGTGCCTGCTTTGATGTTTGCAGAGAACGACAGGTTGTTGTCCAGGGTCATGCAAAGATCCTTTGCACTCTGGGAGGGGGATACCGTGGAGTTGTCAATCGTGATCGAGAGGTCTTGGAGCGGGCAGGCCTTCCCCGGGAGGAAAAGCATCTCTGTCTTGTCGAGGTTGAGCTTAAAGTGGTGGGCCGACCATCCCATGCCACAGAGTAGTCATTCGAGCATCTAGGTGGTAAAATGCTATATAAATCAAAACAATTATATTTATTTGTATTATTTATTATGAAATCACCACAAAGAAGAAGAGACTGTTATGAGGTTGCATTGTACTTGCATTTATTTCTCATTTAGTTATAGTCACAGTTCAACGACAGGAAGGAACCATATAGTTAGTCCTTTATCTCTACATATCATTAAAAATAAATCAATACTCATTATACACAAAATGAGTATAAAATGAGTACAAAATATTGCAAATAGAATCAAAACCCCTTTCATCGAAGGTGAAAAGACAACAACAAACCAACTCTGCAGCTTAAAGGGGAAGTTAACTTTTTACAACCAAATCTGTATTTTCGATGTAAATGGCATGTTATAAAAGTGTCCAGACAGTTTTTTAAATTTAAGCCCCTATACCGTCACACCCTGATCTGTTTCACCTGTCTTGTGCTGGTCTCCACCCACCACCAGGTGTCTCCCATTATCCCCCCTGCATTTATACCTGTGTTTTCTGTGTGTCTGTTGCCAGTTTGTCTTGTCTCGTCAAGCCTACCAGCATGTTTGTTTCCGCCGTACTCCTGTTTGCTTTAGTCCCTGTTCTTCTGTTTGTTACCTTTCCTCCTGCCCTGACCCTGAGCCTGCCTGCCGTTCTGTACCGTACTTACTCTGCCCTGGATGACTGACCTCTGCCTGCCCTGGACCTGCCTTTGGCTTACCCATGTGTAATCAATAAATCTCTGAGACTTGAACCATCTGCCTCACTTGTCTGCCTGCATCTGGGTCTCACCCTGAGTCATGATAGATACTGCAGAACAAGGATGAGGAAGTTTATCACTGGTTGGAGTTAGTTTCTCAAAAACACCAAACAAATAAAATAAGTGTCTGGACACTTCTATAATGTGCCATTTAACATCCAAAATACAGATTTGGTTGTAAAAAAAAGTGAACTTCTCCTTTAAAGAATATACAGCCTATCTTTAAAATGAAAAAAGTGAATTCTCAAAATATAACATATCTCAATAAAAGCCTGAATTTACGCATTCCAGGCAAGTTTCTCTTGATAGAAGGACAACACTTCCGGCGCCGACAGAGATGGCCGCCTCGCTTCGCATTCTTAGGAAACTATGCAGTATTTTGTTTTTTTATGTATTATTTCTTACACTGTGACCCCAGGAAATCTTAAGTCTTATTAATTATTAATTAATTAATTATTATTGGCTCTGTCATAACCTCACATGGTCTCTCCTATCATTGCTATGCAGACGACACACAATTAATCTTCTCCTTTCCCCCTTCTGATGACCAGGTGGCGAATCGCATCTCTGCATGTCTGGCAGACATATCAGTGTGGATGACGGATCACCACCTCAAGCTGAACCTCGGTAAGACGGAGCTGCTCTTCCTTCCGGGGAAGGACTGCCCGTTCCATGATCTCGCCATCACGGTTGACAACTCCATTGTGTCCTCCTCCCAGAGCGCTAAGAACCTTGGCGTGATCCTGGACAACACCCTGTCGTTCTCAACTAACATCAAGGCGGTGGCCCGTTCCTGTAGGTTCATGCTCTACAACATCCGCAGAGTACGACCCTGCCTCACACAGGAAGCGGCGCAGGTCCTAATCCAGGCACTTGTCATCTCCCGTCTGGATTATTGCAACTCGCTGTTGGCTGGGCTCCCTGCCTGTGCCATTAAACCCCTACAACTCATCCAGAACGCCGCAGCCCGTCTGGTGTTCAACCTTCCCAAGTTCTCTCACGTCACCCCGCTCCTCCGCTCTCTCTCCACTGGCTTCCAGTTGAAGCTCGCATCCGCTACAAGACCATGGTGCTTGCCTACGGAGCTGTGAGGGGAACGGCACCTCAGTACCTCCAGGCTCTGATCAGGCCCTACACCCAAACAAGGGCACTGCGTTCATCCACCTCTGGCCTGCTCGCCTCCCTACCACTGAGGAAGTACAGTTCCCGCTCAGCCCAGTCAAAACTGTTCGCTGCTCTGGCCCCCAAATGGTGGAACAAACTCCCTCACGACGCCAGGACAGCGGAGTCAATCACCACCTTCCGGAGACACCTGAAACCCCACCTCTTTAAGGAATACCTAGGATAGGATAAGTAATCCTTCTCACCCCCCCCCCTAAAAGATTTAGATGCACTATTGTAAAGTGGCTGTTCCACTGGATGTCATAAGGTGAATGCACCAATTTGTAAGTCGCTCTGGATAAGAGCGTCTGCTAAATGACTTAAATGTAATGTAAATGTAATGACTGAATACAAACAGTGTAGCTATTCCCTTCACAAGGCAATCAAACAAGCTAAGAATCAGTATAGAGACAAAGTAGAGTCGCAATTCAACGGCTCAGACATGGGAGGTATGTGGCAGGGTCTACAGTCAATCACGGACTACAAAAAGAAAACCAGCCCCGTTGCGCACCCCGATGTCTTGCTCCCAGACAAACTAAACAGCTTCTTTGCTTGCTTTGGGGACAACACAGTGCCACCGACACGGCCCGCTACCAAAACCTGCTGGCTCTCCTTTACCGCAGCCAACGTCAGTAAAATATTTAAAAGTGTTAACCCTCGCAAGGCTGCCGACCCAGACGGCATCCCTAGCCGCATCCTCAGAGCATGCGCAAACCAGCTGGCCGGTGTGTTTACGGACATATTCAATCAATCCTTATACCAGTCTGCTGTTCCCACATGCTTCAAGAGGGCCACCATTGTTCCTGTTCCCAAGAAAGCTAAGGTAGCTGAGCTAAACGACTACCGCCCCGTAGCACTCACTTCCGTCATCATGAAGTGCTTTGAGAGACTAGTCAAGGACCATATCACCTCCACCTTACCGGACACCCTAGACCCACTCCAATTTGCTTACCGCCCAAATAGGTCCACAGACGATGCAATCTTAACCACACTGCACACTGCCCTAACCCATCTGGACAAGAGGAATACCTATGTGAGATTGCTGTTCATCGACTACAGCTCGGCATTCAACACCATAGTACCCTCCAAGCTCGTCATCAAGCTCGAGACCCTGGGTCTCGACCCTGCCCTGTGCAACTGGGTACTGGACTTCCTGACGGGCCGCCCCCAGGTGGTGAGGGTAGGCAACAACAACTCCTCCCCGCTGATCCTCAACACTGGGGCCCCACAAGGGTGCGTTCTGAGCCCTCTCCTGTACTCCCTGTTCACCCACAACTGCGTGGCCACGCACGCCTCCAACTCAATCATCAAGTTTGCAGACGACACAACAGTGGTAGGCTTGATTACCAACAACGACGAGACAGCCTACAGGGAGGAGGTGAGGGCCCTCGGAGTGTGGTGTCAGGAAAATAACCTCACACTCAACGTCAACAAAACTAAGGAGATGATTGTGGACTTCAGGAAACAGCAGAGGGAACACCCCCCTATCCACATCGATGGAACAGTAGTGGAGAGAGTAGCAAGTTTTAAGTTCCTCGGCATACACATCACAGACAAACTGAATTGGTCCACTCACACAGACAGCATCGTGAAGAAGGCGCAGCAGCACCTCTTCAACCTCAGGAGGCTGAAGAAATTCGGCTTGTCACCTAAAGCACTCACAAACTTCTACAGATGCACAATCGAGAGCATCCTGGCGGGCTGTATCACCGCCTGGTACGGCAACTGCTCCGCCCTCAACCGCAAGGCTCTCCAGAGGGTAGTGAGGTCTGCACAACGCATCACCGGGGGCAAACTACCTGCCCTCCAGGACACCTACACCACCCGATGTTACAGGAAGGCCATTAAGATCATCAAGGACATCAACCACCCGAGCCACTGCCTGTTCACCCCGCTATCATCCAGAAGACGAGGTCAGTCCAGATGCATCAAAGCTGGGACCGAGAGACTGAAAAACAGCTTCTATCTCAAGGCCATCAGACTGTTAAACAGCCACCACTAACATTGAGTGGCTGCTGCCAACACACTGACACTGACTCAACTCCAGCCACTTTAATAATGGGAATTGATGGGAAATGATGTAAATATATCACTAGCCACTTTAAACAATGCTACCTTATATAATGTTACTTACCCTACATTATTCATCTCATATGCATACGTATATACTGTACTCTATATCATCGACTGCATCCTTATGTAATACATGTATCACTAGCCACTTTAACTATGCCACTTTGTTTACATACTCATCTCATATGTATATACTGTACTCGATACCATCTACTGTATCTTGCCTATGCTGCTCTGTTCCATCACTCATTCATATATCCTTATGTACATATTCTTTATCCCCTTACACTGTGTATAAGACAGTAGTTTTGGAATTGTTAGTTAGATTACTTGTTGGTTATTACTGCATTGTCGGAACTAGAAGCACAAGCATTTCGCTACACTCGCATTAACATCTGCTAACCATGTGTATGTGACAAATAACATTTGATTTGATTTGTACTTTGCTCCGTTCATCTTTGGACTAGTCTCTGCCGGTGAAAAATATCCCCACGGCATGATGCTGCCACCACCATGCTTCACCGTAAGGATGGTGCCAGGTTTCCTCCAGATGTGACATTTGGCATTCAGGCCAAAGAGTTCAATTTTGGTTTCATCAGACCAGAGAATCTTGTTTCTCATGGCCTTGACAGTCTTTAGGTGCCTTTTGGCAAACTCCAAGCAGGCTGTCATGTGCCTTTTACTGAGGTGTGGCTTCTGTCTGGCCACTCTACCTTAAAGGCCTGATTGGTGGGGTGCTGCAGAGATGGTTGTCCTTCTGGAAGGCCCTTCTCACCGATTGCTCCAGTTTGGCCGGGCGGACAGCTCTAGAAAGAGTCTTGGTGGTTCCAAGCTTCTTCCATTTAAGAATGATGAATGAGGCCACTGTGTTCTTGGGGACTTTCAATGCTGCAGAATTATTTTGGTACCTTTCCCCAGACCTGTGCCTCGACACAATCCTTCCTGTCTCTGAGCTCTACAGACAATTCCTTCGACCTCATGGCTTGTTTTGTTTCTCTGACATGCACTGTCAACTTTGGGACCTTATATAGACAGGTGTGTGCCTTTCCAAATCATGTCCAATTAATTTAATTTACCACAGGTGGACTTCAATCAAGTTGTAGAAACATCTCAAGGATGATCAATGGAAACAGGATGCACCTGAGCTCAATTTCGAGTCTCATAGCCAAGGGTCTGAACACTTATGTGAATAAGGTATTTCTGTTTTATGTTTAATAAATTAACAAACATTTCTAAACCTGTTTTCGCTTTGTCATTATGGGGTATTGTGTAAGAATTTCTAGACCTGTTTTCGTTTTGTCATTATGGGGTATTGTGTAGATTGCTGAGGACATTTTTTTATTTAATCAATTTTGGAATAAGGCTGTAATCTAACGAAATGTGGAAAAAGTCAAGCAGTCTGAATACTTTCCGAAGGCGCTGTATATGTAAATCACTTCCTCAATTACCTCGTACCCCTGCACATTGACTTGGTACTCTCTGTATTTAGCCAGGTTATCGTTACTCCTTGGGTCTTGTCATGCGTTATTGTTATTCTATTATTTATCTTTTTTTTCTCTCTGCATTGTTGGGAAGGACCCCTAAATAAGCATTTGACAGATCGTCTACACCTGTCCACAAAGCATGTGACAAATAAAATGAGGTTGATTGAGTTCTGAGCAATGCAACAGACCATGTTGCAATTGTTACATCTAAACATTTAAACAGGTTCTAGGCCCTTTATATGGAAACAGTACAGAGACAGATATGAAGAACAAGCAATGTTTATTAAAGCTTAAAAGATTAGGTTTGCTTGTTTGATGCAGATAAGTAACACGCATTAACAAGAGTACAACAAAATTATTTCTTAGATCTGTTACTTCCACTAGGTAGCTTTCTGAAATAGTGCTTTCACAGATATTCGGCTGACCATGTTCACATTTACATAAACAATAGATATTTTAGAAATACAAATGACTTCACTTAGACAGTCACCATATCGGAGGGATGATGCAAATAAAATGCCTGGACCTCAAACCGGCAAAGCCTCTCCAAACAAACCAACTGAAAACAAAAGGACATTTATTGCAGTGACTTTACATAATGAACATCTTGAATATTGTCAGAAGTGAATAAATTCACTGATGGTCAAACTCAACACATACCATTCGGAACAACCGACCACACCGCAAACAGTTTTCTTCAAGACAGCTTGGACACAAAATGGTTGCTCACAGAAATAATCCAATAGCACCAACACAGTACAGCCTATACACACAAAGGACCTTCCAGGTACAAAGCTCTCACCTGAACATGACCAAGGGGTGCCTTTATACATTTCCTGCATGTCCTCCCCTAATAAGGCTGCCCAAGGAAAACTACAGGCATGTCAACAAAAACACGACAGTGAAAACTACAGTATACTATAGTCAAGTCTGCAAAAAAACACTACAGTGAATACTACAGTAAAGACAGCAAAAATACTAAAGTCAATATCAATCAATCAACCAATCAAATGTATTTATAAAGCACTTTTTACATCAGCCGATGTCACAAAGTGCTATACAGAAACTCAGCCTAAAACCCCCAAACAGCAAGCAATGCAGATGTAGAAGCACGAATACTATAGTCTATGTACTAACACTACAGTATTTAGACCATAGTATCCTATTGTATTTTTCTCATGTGGATAAGCACTGGCAAAATCATAGAGGAAAATCAGCTTCAGTCTGCTTTACACTAGCCACAGAGAGGACATTACTTTTCAGCAGGACAATAAACTACAACACAAGGCCAAATCTAACTGTTGATTACCAAGTAGACAGTGAATGTTCCTGAGTGGCCAAGTTACAGCGTTGACATAAATCTGCTTTCAAATCTGTGGCAAGACTTGAAAATGTGTTTGTGTGTCACAGGAGGTTGGTGGCACCTTAATTGGGGAGGCCGGGCTCAATTGAGGTATAAATACATCAAACACATGGTTTCCAGGCAGTTCCAGGCATTATTATGAGTCGTCCTCCCTTCCGCAGCCTCCACTGGTGTGTGTTTCAGTCATCAAATCTCAACCAGTTGAACACTTATGGGAGATTGGAGCAGCGCCTGAGACAGCGTTTTCCCCCACCATCACCATAATCTAACGTAACAGGCGTAGAAGAAACGCCTGAAACTAGATCCCCTACATACTGGCCTTGGCCCAACACCCTATTAAGACATTTTATGTTGGTGTATAATTTATTTGGGCAGTTACTTGTACCCATGCATTGTTTAATCATGACAATTGTCCATAGTAGAAGATACATATTTATATTTGAAGCAGAACACACACTGGTTGAATCACAATAGTTTCTAAGTCATTTCAATAAAATTGTGTTAGACAACCTTGGAATAGATGTTCAATTGATGTCTGTGACCAGTGGGAAGCCTCTTATCATCCAACATTACGCCACTGGTCAGAGTGGTGCATTATTGGCATTGAAGTTAAGTGGAGAACAGAAAATTCATTAGGCACCAAATGGAATAAAACTGACTCAAGACAGGGAGGGAGTACCTGGACTTATCCATGTAAAATGTTTTGCTGTTTAACCCAAGATCCTGTTCTGAACATGTGAGTTTGTGTTTCCCTTAAAGGAGTCATATTGTGTTAGTGTTAAGAGTCAATGAACCTCCAGATACACAACAACAAATGTGCATACAGCCAAATGATTTGAGGCAGCCATTGAGAGATCATCAAAACTTTAGAGGTGACACGAAATATTATGATCAGGTCAATGTGCATTCTATCTCCACTCAGACACAAACCACACAAAGATAATGTTAGCTTCAATAGACAGCAAGTGAATGAGAAAGTGATAAAGGAACTCTAAACAAAAGAAGAAAAGTGCTTAGTTGGGAATAGCATTTTCATAGACTTCTCCTCTCTCCAACGCCTACTCACTCATTCCACCTCATCACTCACACATCACAGCCCAAACATTGTCTGTCTCTACCACCTCCCAGATGACTCTCACCTACCTTTGTCTAAGTCTCACATAGGCAGCGAACAACAGGGTTGTTGATGGGGAAGGTGAAGTGGTGCTCTACAGCCTGCCATCTGTGGTGCGCTGGGTAGTAGTAGCTAGCTACTGTATAACAGGCAATTTTACCAGTGTGTCATATTTCACCACCTAACCTGCTTGGAGATACTGTATATCTCATGTAGGGTGACCAGATGTTCTGAATTGTGCGAGACTATCCCACATTTTGGCCCATTGTCCCGCAACCAAACATTCATGTCCCGCATTTTATCAACAAATTCAAATTTGGAAAAAAAGGTTGATTTGTCAGTCACTCATTCTGACAAGTGGAGGAAGGGGAAGACCATCCTCCTCAGTACATTTAAAAAAAATGTTTTTATAGTGAAATTTTTAAGTTATACTTTTTAGATACGACTATATTAAATATATTCATACAGTGTATGTCATCAAATAATTGTGCAGAAGTTGTTTGTTGTTCTCCCGTGTACATTTAGTATTTTTTGTCTTTTTTGTATATATTTCAATTCATTTTCAATGTCTTTTTTTTTTCATTTTTAGATTAAATCTGCCTTCCAGCAACCCACCTCACCCAATGTGATACGGATCTGGTATTTTTAGACCTGATAACCAGAACCTCCAACAGAAGCTAGCCATTAGAAGCTAAACAGCTAATTAGCTACTAGCTATTTAGTCATTGTTTGCCACTGCTAGAAGCCTTTACCTTTTGCACAGACACCAGACGCGTTTAGCCTGGATAACACTTGCCAGCCTGCCTGTATATGACTGTTTTCTCCACTATAACACCGGATTCCTCCCGTAAGCCCTGGGCCATTACCCCTGATCCATTACCCCTGATCATCACAGCTAGCTAGCTGCCACCGAGTGGCCAAGCTCCGAAGCTAGCTTTGAGCCAGGCCCACCTCCCGGCCTGCTCAGTGATCACTTGGCTATACAGCTGATGCCTCCTGGACTCTTCACTAACACGACTAGAATCCACTACTCCACTGAATTCTTGCATCGGATCATCGCTGCTAGCTAGCTGCTACCGAGTGGCTATAGTCGCTAACACTCTTGTCCCAAAGCTAGCACCAGTTAGCCGCGAGCCAGGCGCATCTCCCGGCTAGCAAACTAAATTACTCCAGCTACAATACCTCTTTTGCCAACTGGCCCGGACCCTTTGTCGACACGGAGCCCTGCTGTTCCATCACAACCGGTCTGCCGACGTAATCTATCCGGCCTTTGGCGGACATCGGAGCAGACGCTTCTACTAGCCCTGGCCTGCTAACTCTTTATTTTTTGGAACGCCGTGTCTGCCGCTTGCTAGCGTAGTAACGACTACCCAGCGGCTTCCATGTCTCGTCTATTGCTGTTCACTGGACCCTATGATCACTTGGCTACATAGCTGATGTCTGCTGGACTGTTCATTAATCACAGAACTTTATTTTTGTTTATCTGTCGGCCCCAGCCTCAAACTCAGGCCCTGTGTGTAGTTAACTGACCCTCTGCCCATTCATCGCCATTTTACCTGTTGTTGTTGTCTTAGCTGATTAGCTGTTGTTGTCTTACCCGTTGTTGTCTTAGCAAGCTCTCCCAATCAACACCTGTGATTGCTTTATGCCTCACTTTATGTCTCTCTCTAATGTCAATATGCCTTGTATACTGTTGTTTAGGATAGTTATTATTGTTTTAGTTTACTGTGGAGCCCCTAGTCCCACTCAACATGCCTCAGATACCTCTTTTGTCCCACCTCCCACACATGCAGTGACCTCACCCACCATAACTAGTGCATCCAGAGATGCAACCTCTCTTATCGTCACTCAATGCCTAGGTTTTCCTCCACTGTACCCACACCCTACCATACCCCTGTCTGTACACTATGCCCTGAAGCTATCCTACCACGCCCAGAAATCTTCTCCTTTTATTCTCTGTCCTCAACGACCAGTTTTGATAGCCTTTAGCCGTACCCTCATCCTACTCCTCCTCTGTTCCTCGGGTGATGTGGAGGTTAACCCAGGACCTGTGCGCTCTTATTTGTTCACTTCTGTAACCGTAAAAGCCTTGGTTTCATGCATGTTAACATCAGAAGCCTCCTCGCTAAGTTTTTTACTCACTGCTTTAGCACACTCCGCCAACCCTGATGTCCTAGCCGTGTCTGAATTCTGAATTCTGAATTCGTCTTCATCGATCTGGCCAAGGCTTTCGACTCTGTCAATCACCGTATTCTTATCGGCAGACTCAACAGCCTTGGTTTCTCAAATGACTGACTCGCCTGGTTCACCAACTACTTCTCAGATAGACTTCAGTGTGTCAAATTGGAGGGCCTGTTGTCCGGACCTCTGGCAGTCTCTATGGGCTACCACAGGGTTCAATTCTCGGGCTGACTCTTTTCTCTGTATATATCAATGAGGTCGCTCTAGCTGCGGGTGATTCCCTGATCCAGCTCTATGCAGACGACACCATTCTGTACACATCTGGCCCTTCTTTGGACACTGTGTTAACAAACCTCCAAACGAGCTTGAATGCCATACAACACTCCTTCCGTGGCCTCCAATTGCTCTTAAACGCTAGTAAAACTAAATGCATGCTTTTCAACCGATCGCTGCCCGCACCCGCCTGCCCGACTAGCATCACTATTCTGGACGGTTCTGACTTAGAATATGTGGACAACTACAAATACCTAGGTGTCTGGCTAGACTGTAAACTCTCCTTCCAGACTCATATTAAGCATCTCCAATACAAAATGAAATCTAGAACCGGCTTCCTATTTCACAACAAAAACTCCTCAACCCACGGCGCCAAACATACCCTCGTAAAACTGACTGTCCTACCGATCCTCGACTTCAGCGATGTAATTTACAAAATAGCCTCCAACACTCTACTCAGCAATCTGAATGCTGTCTATCACAGTGCCATCCGTTTTGTATGCTCTCGTCGGCTGGCCCTCGCTACTTATTCGTCGCCAGACCCACTGACCCCAGGTCATCTATAAGTCTTTGCTTGATAAAGCTCTGTCTTATCTAAGCTCACTGGTCACGATAACAACACCCACCTGTGGCACGTGCTCCAGCAGGTATATCTCACTGGTCATCCCTAAAGCCAATACCTCCTTTGGACACCTTTCCTTCCAGTTCTCTGCAGCCAATGACTTGAACGAATTGCAAAAATTGCTGAAGTTGGAGACTTATATCTCCCTCACTAACTTTAAACATCAGCTAACCGATCGCTGCAGCTGTACACAGCCCATCTGTAAATAGCCCATCCAATCTACCTACCTCATCCCCATATTGCTTTTATTTACTTTTTGCACTCCAGTATTTCTACTTGCACATCATCATCTGCACATTTATCACTCCAGTGTTAATTTGATAAATTGTAATTACTTCGCTATTATGGCCTATTTATTGCCTTACCTCCTCACGCCGTTTGCACACACTGTATATCAATTTTTTTTATTGTGTTATTAACTGTATGTTTGTTTATTCCGTGCGTAACTCTGTGTTGTTGTTTGTGTCTCAGTGCTTTGCTTTATCTTGGCCAGGTCGCAGTTGATAATGAGAACTTGTTCTCTACTAGCCTACCTGGATAAATAAAGGTGAAATAATATTTATTTTAAATCAGATTCAAGCATCTGGGGGAAAAAAATGCATTGATCGTGTAATGGATGAAGGTCTGTGTATTCAAACTGTGTAACAACGAGAAAGTAAAAAGAATCAGGGATGTTATGAAGCAGCTTATCGACACCACCACATTTTTGGGCATGCACGAATTGTCTTTTAGAGAACGCGAAGAGAGAGGAAGTTCCGCTAATTGCGCGTTGCGGTGCTTTACTTGCTTAACATATGGAACTTTCGACTGTCTTTTCTGGCATGTTGAAATCAATTCAGAATGTGTTGATGGGTTCCTTCAGATCATCCATTAAAAGTGAGATTTAAAGAGAGAGGTTGACGCAGAGCATTTTTTTGCGCTCGCTGAAGAAGTAGGCGTTCCACTTTCCTTCTGTATTTATTTAGCAAAGGTCATCAATAACACAAATCACTCCGGACAGACACAAGCAAAAACTCATTACATAAATGTTGCAGCAAGCCTAGGTTACACCTAAACATTAGAGATTGGACATGCTGTATCGGATGAAACGAGACGATTTTTCAGTCTGATCAACTGTAGGCACCTAATAATAGCAGCTGCCAATGCGCCCTGTCCATCTGGTCAGGGTAAACAAAGTGGTAACGTTTTGTCAGGAGAAAATGTGAATGTGATCAGATTTGGTTTATATTCAAACTTGGGCTGGCTACATATTCAGTTCAAAATGATTAACTGGAATTAAATCAATCAACATAATAGTGATGACAAATGTGAGATAATGTTTTAGGCCTACACTTGCATAGGCCTGCATGATGCAAACATACATAAAGCAAGCTCAGCCCTGTGAGTTCGGTTGTCTCTGTGTCTGGGTAGAGGAAATCCCCCTCTGAATCTAGTCTAAATATAATTAATATGAACAATTATAAGGTTGCTGCAGTTTGACAGGGTTTTCATCCCCCCTAGGGCCTGGAGTTTTTTTCAGGAGTTTTTAAAAAAACCGTGTGACCTAATTAGGACAACTGGTCCCATCATAGCCCATATAAAACCATTTTACAAGTGATTAATGGCTGTCATACATTATAGGGTCCAGAGTTTTCCTGGTTAGGTTAACAGATAAGGAAAAACTCCAGGCCCCACGGGGTAAAAATTGCCCCACCGCTCTGGGACCTATGGTGGCACCGGTCTGTTGCAGTTGTCAGTTATCGTCAGGTATGTGGATGATCAGGGCTTTATTCAGGAACGTTTCTTGGGCTACTTTGTGTCAAGTTGGCGAGATAAGTAGTCTGTTTGACTTTTGGAATTCTGAGATGTCTAAAATTAACTTAACCTTTTTGGGATAAGGGGCAGCATTTTCACTTTTGGATGAATAGCGTGCCCAGACTGAACTGCTTCCTACTCTGTCCCAGATGCACTCTAAAGTTTCCAAAACGGTCAAAATATTGTCTGTGAGTATAACCTAACTGATATTGCAGGCGAAACCCTGAGAAAAATCTAACCCGGAAGTGGCTGCTATTTTGAAAACTCCATGTTCCATAGCCTCCATTTAAAGGGATATCAACCAGATTCATTGTCCTATTGCTTCCTCAAGGTGTAAACAGTCTTCAGACATAGTTTCAGGCTTTTATTTGGAAAAATGAGCCAGAACGATAACATCGCGTCAAGTGGTCACATGAGTTTTGCTCGCGCAACAGAAATTGGACATATATTGTTTTTCCCTCTCCTACTGTGAAAGACATTTGCGGTTGATATATTATCCATTATATATTTTAAAAACAACCTGAGGTATGATTAGAAAAAACGTTTGACATGTTTCTGTGGACATTATGGAAACTATTTGGAATTTTCGTCTGCGTTGTCGTGACCGCTCTTTCCTGTGGATTTCTCAACATAATGCGCCAAACAAACGTAGGTATTTTGGATATAAAAATAATCTTTATGGAACAAAAGGAACATTTGTTGTGTAACTGGGAGTCTCGTGTGTGAAAACATCCAAAGATCATCAAAGGTAAACAAATAATTTGATTGCTTTTCTGATTTTCGTGACCGAGCTACCAGATGCTAAGTGTACTTAATGTTTTGTCGTGTGATCGATAAACTTACACAAACACTTGGATTGCTTTCGCTGTAAAGCATAATTTCAAAATCTGAGACGACAGGTGGATTAACAAAAGGCTAAACTGTGTTTTGCAATATTGCACTTGTGATTTCATGAATATTAATATTTTTAGTAATATTATTTGACTGAGGCACTATGCTATTTAGCAGTTGCTGATGACAATTATCCTGCTTAAGGGATGGGTAGCGTCAAGAAGATAACATGAGCTGGTCAGTATGTGTAGGTAATCCTTTCTAACGCTGCTTTTTTGTCAAATATCACGTAGTAGAACTGTATAAGTGTTTCTCTCCACTTTCTAGAGGACCGAGTTTTGAAATCAGTGGAATGCCTGGTGGAATTAGAGTATGACAGCTGAAGAGATCGAGAAAATTCTCGCGTTTTTTCCAAATATGTAGAGGCAGTTGAGAAAAGAACACACAGGAGGCTGACAGAGATGGAGTTGTGTCCATCCATGTATACAGGCAGGATAGTCTAGCTAGCTACATGTTCAGATATTATACATTTCAAATAGTAAGAAAGTAATTTCAAGTTATAGCGTACTGTTAGCTAGCTAAGGTTACATGTATGATCTGTGTAGTAATATTATTCGTATCTCAGAGCCATTTGCATGGCTAGTTATAGTCCAATGTTAACTAGCTAGCTAACATTAAACCTGGTTGGTTAGCTACCTGCAGATTCATGCAGGGTAGTGATGTTATGAGGTGGGATTATGGTTCATTGTTTAGCTAGCTGGCTACATGTCTAAACAAAAGACTTCACTATGCAAGTAACCATTTCACTACACCTTCTGTATCCTGTGCATGTGACAAATACACTTTTATTTGATATAATGTGCGTTTACTAGAGACGGTAATGTGAAGAACATGACCTACACAGAAGTCAAATTAGGATATAACGTTAGGCCAACGAGACGGTCTCCAAGTTAAAAAATTATTCGGTAGAATGCCCTGCTTTTATTTCATCACACTCACAACCGTAACCTGTTTTCTGTTGGCTCTAGTTTTTGTGTTTATACTATTTCATAACGACAACGACAAGTTTGATGTCGGACAACAATATAATGTTCATGATGTCACTGCAAGAACTGTCAATAGACGTAGTATAAACCAGCCTTTAGTCTTGAGTCGTGGTGGCTCAGTTGGTAGAGCATGGCGCTTGTAACGCCAGGGTAGTGGGTTCGATTCCCAGGACCACCCATACGTAGAATGTATGCACACATGACTGTAAGTCGCTTTGGATAAAAGCGTCAGCTAAATGGCATATATTATTGAAATCTTTGGTTGTTTAGTACATGGCATCATGTGAATCCTTAAAGAGATGGGTGAGGCTAAGGCTTAAGAGGATGTGAATGATGCTGAATGGGGGTAGACAAAGAAGAGCTCTCCAGTAGGTGTACCAAATCATTCAAGGGCCATTTACTCAAAAGTGACGTTATAAGTTTATCAACTTTCAAAGCAGAATTACTTTCCCATTGTTCCTAAACTGTAGTGTATGATATAGCATTTTCTAGCTCTGAGTCTCTACTTTTATCCAATGTAAAAAACACAAGTCAAATTTTGCTACATAAGACCGAATTCGAGCTGGTCGGCCACATATTTACTGCTACTTCACTCAATCCTGTTTTGCATTCCCTGAGACCAACCAGATATGTCCTTGGCCAAATATTCCCAGATTTTCATAAAAGAGCCACACATGTTGTCTCTCATTTCTGCATCACTAAATTTATCATGAGGCAACAGAGTAGGATAGGTGCGCTTTAATTGCTCATTCGGTGCTGCGGACTGCAGGGATGGATCGCTCCTCCACTGAATCAATGTCTTGGAAGATCACATAATGATTCATTAGTATTCTACATAAGATTACCAAATTAGCATAGTATAACGTTACATAAAAAACACCACCTCATTCCGTATTTCAACACCATCTGCTCTCATTTGCTCACGAATGATTGAGATCAAATGATTGGCATGCAGACGCATTTGGGACATTTCACTGGTAAAACATTAAGAATGATTGTTCACGATTGACAGTGATGACGCCATGGCCTATTGTGAAATTAGGTAGACCTTACTTGGTGTTTGAGGGAATTAAAAATATTAAATGTTCTTGAGATAATGCATATTCAATAGACTTCATGCATATTCTCAAATGATATTCAATAGGCTATCTATCTGTAGGCTATCTATCGGTACAAACTTTGAGAAACGATGGTGTCATTTACATTGTGTGGCTGCCAAATGTTTTTATTCATGTAGGCTACTGTCCCGCGAATATCCTGCAAAATCATCTCCTTGTCCGTCATCTCATGATTGTTTTGAAGTGGAAATCCCATAGAATACTTATTGTGTGGGGCCACCATGGCTGCATCTGAAATGGCATCCTATTCCCTATATGGTGCAATACATTTCCAGACGCATCCTATGTAGTGCACTACAACAAAGGGCTGACTGTACAAAGAGAGGTTTTCCAGGTGTCTAGAACTCTAGAGAATTTTCTACACATAGACTTAGAACTCCAATTATGTGGTTTGGTTACTAGTCCATGATAGAGATCCAAGGAGATACATACTGTTGTCCCTAGTGGCCAGTTTTTATGTCACCAACCAACGTCCTCAGACATGGATGGACATCGAATACTGACTTGTAACATGGGTGACCTGCCTGTCATTGCCGTGGGAAACTGAGAGCTCAGTTGAAACAATGTTGCAAGTTTGATAGCTGGCTTGACCCAGTCGATACAATTTTGCAAGTTTGCTTGCGAAAGCTCAAGACAGACAGAGAGAGCGGCAGACAGGCCGAGTAGTATGAATGCGGTTGAAAGAACCTGAACTGTCACTGGTTTAAACAATGACAGAGATCGTTCGTTTAAGCTTTTATTTAAAAATGTACAACTGTAACAGTACAAAATTGCATTTTAAACAAATAGGAGAATGGTTGAATTAAAGTTTGACTTTTGTTGCATTAAGGCGAGCTCGTGCTTCCCCTCATTTAGAATCTTGATCTATCAGTAATCCCTTCTGCGGCTTAGACTGTCATTTTATTTAGGCTAAAAGTTGGTTGACAAAAAAATCCAAAATTCCTGTACGTTGATGAGTTTTTGCAAATCCAATTAATCTTCTACATTGATGCAACATCATCAAAAGGAAAAACATAGCATTTCTTTGTGGAAATGTTGTAGAAACAACGTTGATTCAACCAGTTGGTGCCCAAGTGGGACAGAACAGTACGATATATTTGGATACTCTATCTGTGTATCCACAAGTATTCAAATACTCCCTATACACAATATTTAAAACTATTAAAGGTCAAATAAATATATGTTACAATATACTGTTTGTATGCATCTTTAAGTAGTTACTCTACTTATTCCAGTAAACTGTCAGTTAGTTTCATATACTGTAGCTGAATAGATATCAATAAACAACAATAGCCAACAGATAGATGTGTTCAATACCAATAGAACACATCAATTCTTAGCATCCTTCTTCATGCTACATTAGACTCTGTGGGCGCTATACAACAATCACTCTCTATAGAAAAGTGTAATCAAACAAACATCCTTTAGCGGGATGCAGGGCTGAAAAAAGTTGGTATAAAAGAAATAGTGACTACACACTCATAAGCTATACAGCGTGCCTTTAATAACCACACACTGTTTCTGTTTGAGAAGAGACCCCAGCTAGTACATTTTGGTTCCTTGGAAGTTGTGGTAAAGTATGTTTTTGGTTTCACATTGGTTGTGAGAATTAAATCATACGTTTCCTGACCGGTAAACGTTACGAGAACAGAAGTGAAGTGAAGGTTTATTTTGGGGTTTCAGAAGGTTCTGAGAATGCTTTACTCTGGTTCCTTGAAAGTATTCCTGGGAGGTTTCTTTAACGCTCTGAGAATGGAAATTCTAGGTTATTTCAAGGTTTTTTAATAACTTCCTTAAAACGTTCACTGGATGTGACTTTTCCTACTGGGCAGAAACTTGTTGAATCAATGATGTTTCCATGTGATGATGTTGAATCAATTGGATTTTCAAAAAGTCAACAGAGGGGAATTTCGTTTTTTTCCCCACCAAAAATCCAATGACATTGTGAATTGTTTTGTTGATTTTGCGATAGTTGACAAGTGGGTTACTTGCACAGATAGGACACATGGAAATACATTTCCTTATGCATTAATCATGCAAACACATTTCTTTTTCATTGTGACAAGGCATCAGTGAGATTCGAACCTATAATCTATCCATGGAATTAGTCCACCACACCACCAGGATGGAGCTAGCATGCCATATTTTTTACGCTTACAAATCTGTTCATTTTAGTTTATTCAAACAGACCCCATTTCAATTGAAATGAACGCTCATTAAGACCAGGTGGGGCCAATTAGTGGGTGCAGGCAACACACCTGAACACACTTAACAAGATTGAGGATAGAGATAATTTTGGTGATGCTGAGAATGGAATGTATGTTATTAAATAACATTCCTAGAACGTTCTCTGAACATTACAAAGGTTTTGTGGTTTCTATGAAAAGCTCTTTTTAACGTTCTCGGAACAATTTGAGAACGTGACTTTAAATGGAACCAGGAGGAAACCTGTAGTAAAAAGTTATGCCTGAATAGATATCATTTTCTTGTCAAGTTCCTTAAAGGTGCTGAGAATGTTCCAAATTATCCTGCACCATTCCCAGAAAGTTGTGGAAAAGTTGTATGCAAAATAAACATAGGACAATCACTTTCTCACCAAGGTCTAAGAAACATATGGTTCTCAGAACATTATGTGCTAGTTGGGAAAACGGTACATCAAAATGGCCTGGCATTAATCCGTCATCCCTGATTATGGTGTCATAGAAAGGAAAGAGACAGCAAGGGAAAAGGTAATAGCAGGTGAAAATACTATGGACAATATCCATTAATAGGAAGATTGGAAGACTGAAGAGAAAATGCCAAAGGATTTTGGGAAAATATCACGAAATAGGAATACGCCGGTATGATGGACATTCAGCCAATGTTCAAGCAAAATGATAGTTCACAGCAATTCTGCCACGGCCCTAGTGGGAGCTCGACACACACCTACACGCACGCACACACATACAGTACACACAAACACACTAAAATAACATGCAACAAGTATAACAATGTATCTGTTTTGTAACATTTCTTAAATACACACGGACATTTTTTCAGTCAAAATGCTTCAAACAGACAGCACAATAACTCAGCAAAGATGGCCCTATAGCTGGTGCAACAGAGAGAAATACTATGACAGATAAGTGTCATAGCTGCATATCTATCTAGGGGGATATAACCAATCGGGATTGAGTGGTATAATTGTTCCCTTGTGCTAATGAAACCATTGGCCAGTCTTCTCTCTCTTTTTTGGCTGTGTTTGGACACTAAGGGACCAGGGTGTCCTAGGGCTGTGTTCTTCTCTGAAGGCCCAAACACTGCAGACAAAACAAGGACTGGCTTCAGCCAACATGTCCTTTTCGTAACACTTTATATGGCCATAGGCACACAGTTGGTAGCTGAAAATGTTCCAGCAATAAGGGCACCACCAGCCTTCTTCTAATAACCAAACCAGCAGGAGCTGGGGGTATGAAGTGTGACCTGAAGGAAGCGTGTATATGTGGTGTGTGTTTGTGCGTGTTCAGGGTATCATAAACAGTAAAGGAGGAACACTGTGAGATGCCTCAGGTACAGAGGGTACACACACACACCTAAGAAAAATGTTCCCCTTAGGGACCAGCCTTTTGAGTGATCAGTATGACTGTGGTAAAATACTAGAGCAGGCGCTCTCAAATGATCTCTCTCACATGCTGACCAAACCGGCCACGTTCGCATGCGCGAGTGTTGAAAAAAAATAAATGTAGACATACATGTTATTCAATAATGTCATCGAAACTGCTCACGCACGTCATCTGCATAGCACTAAAATAGAACTTGGTTCTATTTGGCGCGGCAAGTCATGCCTCTCCAATCTCCGCCTTGGTTTTTAGGATCATACAAACCCACGTGAGTGATTGAAAGATGAAGCAGGTCCACAGGTCATGAGGTCATGAGCCTTAATGCCGGTTGCCAACAGTCATATAAAATCCAAAGAGGAATGAATGAGGAGAGATGAATCAAAGAAAACATACTAGGTTTTCCCTTTTACCTTTCGATTCATTGTCGGAGTAGAGAACACACGATTTTGTGGGACTCAAAATGGGTACAAAATTCTACAAAGATCCAGCAGATAGAAGGACCATATGGATTTCAGTTACAATAGCAACCCAATGTTCATATTCCAGGACAAATGATTTAGCAACAGCTAGCTAGGTAAAAGTCCACGAATTCTCTCTCTCTCTCTCTGTGTGTGTGCGTAGACATTCACAGCAATTTTCATAGGCTCATAGACACAGGAGAGAGGTTGTATTCTAATAGGAGTGTGGCGAGCAGAAGTACAAAAGGCAGTTTGTCTTAAGTGAAAGTGAAGAGACTAAAATCAGTAAAAAAAGGAGGGTGGATGTGCTCCAGACTTTGAGAACAGCACCTAAATACATGAGAACAGACAGCAGTTACGGGACACAACCTCCCCCATAACAAGTCGAGATGTGCAAACTTATTCACTATAACAACTCCCTTTTCAGAGATAAATTAAATAATGGTGATAAAATAGTTGCAAAGACAATATGCCACAGGAAGTACATCCATTTGAATTTGCAATATTGGACCACATTATACTGTAAATGGGGTGGAGAGGGCAGCCAATGACTGGGGGGCAGAAGGAAGATGTGCTATTATTGTAGCAGGCCATGAGAATTCACACTCATCTGTAGGTTATATAGTATGAATCCTCTAACCTAATACGCACGCACACGCACCCACACCCACACACAAACCTTGACATGGTGATCTGTATGGTCATCTGTACCAACATCCTAGGCAGTGAGGTGGGGGAGTTGTCGTGCACTACTCTCTAGTAACTAGGACGTATCTACGAGAACTGTAGGGCAGTAGTTGAGGGTTAAAAGTAGTGCACTTGTCTCCATGGTAACTAGGGTATTTGACTGTCCCACTAGCCATGGGGCAGGCTGGTGGTAGTACACTAGTGTCCATGGTAACAAGGGTGTGCGAATGCCACGCTACAACCAAAGTAGGGGGTTTGCGGGTAACTGTCTCTGGAATATGTCCATGACAAAAACAAGGGGGATTGGCTGCCCCTATCACATCTTCTTGATCACGTGACGCGACCTCGCTCTCTCCTCTTCATGCCATCTTCCTTGCCGTCTCCACATCCTGGCACTCGACGGCGGAGAGCGCGATCAGCATCTGCGCGGCGTAGTAGGTGGCCATGATAACGGCACGTGAGTGCGGCACAGGGAAGCAGAACTTGTTAACGGCAATAGTGAGGTCGGAGACCATGAAGAGTACAGCGCCCAGACATGCCGACATCTTGGTCCAGGTCCACAGGTCATTGGCCAACTGGAGGCCGGCCACGGCCCGCCAGCCCATGAAGCCGATCAGGGCGATATAGACCCCCACCAGGTAGGTGAAGGGGCCTGAGAGGTAGGGGTAGAGCAGGGCGTAGCTCACGGCCGAAATGGCGCCGATCACCAGGCCGGCAAGCGGGTTCAGGGGCTTCATACCGAAGGCCGAGGAGTAGAGGATGTGGGAGATGGCAAACATCAGCAAACCTGTGGGATACAGAAAATAGTATATATAACTTACTGTTATATTGACTATTCTGTTATAAAATCTGAGCTTGGAGCTCCAGAGTACTGATGGTTTTCTGTTATACCTGACAATTAATTGCAACCACCTGGTGTCCAAGGTATAAATCAGTCCTTGATTAGAGGGAAATAATGTGGATCATTCTTCGAGGCCCAGATTAGAATTTGCCTGATATAGTATATACACACACATTCAGGTACACACAGGAGGTATAGGGAAATGACAAGTAGGGAAGACATTAAGCATGGGGCATGCCAAAATTGTCTAAAGTACCTTCCTCTCCTCCATCTGCGCTGATCTAAACAAACTGGATAGCTGAGAGTAGCAAGAGGGAAAGGAGACCCTATATCTTCTTCTGAAATAGCACCCTTTTCTCTGTATAATGTACTATTACAAGGGAATAGGGTGCCATTTTATATGCAACCCAGTAGAGGAAGCCACCTTCAATTGCTGAAAAGGACTGTAGGCATCAGTGGTCGAGTTCCTGCCCGACTACATTGCAGTCAGGGACGGCTCTAGAACCCCCCATACTAAACATTTTAGTGACCTCCCTCTTTGCAGTATACAGAAAACTCGATGATTTAAAGTCAATTTCCTGTAATCCAACCAGGGTTTGGGCTCAATTCAGAATTGAATTCAGAATGGCTCATAAATTCTAATTCAATTCTTGAATTTAAATTGTAGTAACATTGCAAAAAATCTGAAACACTTGATCCAAATTTGATGCAGAAAAGCTCATCCCTGCTTTTGTCACTTCTAGATTAGACTACTGCACTCACTCTACTATGCCGTTCGGCCATCGCTCATCCATATATTTATATGTATATATTCTTATTCATTCCTTTACACTTGTGTGTATATAAGGTAGTTGTTGTGAAATTGTTAGATTACTTGTTAGATATTACTGCATGGTTGGAACTAGAAGCACAAGCATTTTGCGACACTCGCATTAACATCTTTTATTTTTTATTTATTTATTTCACCTTTATTTAACCAGGTAGGCTAGTTGAGAACAAGTTCTCATTTGCAACTGCGACCTGGCCAAGATAAAGCATAGCAGTGTGAACAGACAACACAGAGTTACACATGGAGTAAACAATTTAGCAAGTCAATAACACAGTAGAAAAAAATGGGCAGTCTATATACAATGTGTGCAAAAGGCATGAGGAGGTAGGCGAATAATACAATTTTGCAGATTAACACTGGTGATAAATGATCAGATGGGCATGTACAGGTAGAGATATTGGTGTGCAAAAGAGCAGAAAAGTAAATAAATAAAAACAGTATTATGGGAATTAGGTGAAAAGGGTGAATTTACCAATAGACTATGTACAGCTGCAATCGGTTAATAGCTGATGTTTGAAGTTGGTGAGGGAGATAAAAAGTCTCCAACTTCAGCATTTTTTTGATGTTCCAGTCACAGGCAGCAGAGTACTGGAACGATTGAGGTGTTGGCTTTAGGGATGATCAGTGAGATACACCTGCTGGAGCGCGTGCTACGGATGGGTGTTGCCATCGTGACCAGTGAACTGAGATAAGGCGGAGCTTTACCTAGCATGGACTTGTAGATGACCTGGAGCCAGTGGGTCTGGCGACGAATATGTAGTGAGGGCCAGCCGACTAGAGCATACAAGTCGCAGTGATGGGTGGTATAAGGTGCTTTAGTGACAAAACGGATGGCACTGTGATAGACTGCATCCAGTTTGCTGAGTAGAGTGTTGGAAGCCATTTTGTAGATGACATCGCCGAAGTCGAGGATCGGTAGGATAGTCAGTTTTACTAGGGTAAGCTTGGCAGCGTGAGTGAAGGAGGCTTTGTTGCGGAATAGAAAGCCGACTCTGGATTTGATTTTGATTGGAGATGTTTGATGTGAGTCTGGAAGGAGAGTTTGCAGTCTAGCCAGACACCTAGGTACTTATAGATGTCCACATATTCAAGGTTGGAACCATCCAGGGTGGTGATGCTAGTCGGGCATGCGGGTGCAGGCAGCGATCGGTTGAAAAGCATGCATTTGGTTTTACTCGCGTTTAGGAGCAGTTGGAGGCCACGGAAGGAGTGCTGTATGGCATTGAAGCTCGTTTGGAGGTTGATAGCACAGTGTCCAATGACGGGCCGAAAGTATATAGAATGGTGTCGTCTGCGTTCAGGGAATCGCCCGCAGCAAGAGCAACATCATTGATATATACAGAGAAAAGAGTCGGCCCGAGAATTGAACCCTGTGGCACCCCCATAGAGACTGCCAGAGGACCGGACAGCATGCCCTCCGATTTGACACACTGAACTCTGTCTGCAAAGTAATTGGTGAACCAGGCAAGGCAGTCATCCGAAAAACCGAGGCTGTTGAGTCTGCCGATAAGAATTTGGTGATTGACAGAGTCGAAAGCCTTGGCGAGGTCGATGAAGACGGCTGCACAGTACTGTCTTTTATCGATGGCGGTTATGATATCATTTAGTACCTTGAGTGTGGCTGAGGTGCACCCGTGACCGGCTCGGAAACCAGATTGCACAGCGGAGAAGGTACGGTGGGATTCGAGATGGTCAGTGTGTGCTAACCATATGTGTGTGACCAATAAAATTTGATTTGATTTTAAATGAAAACTGCAAAAAATGTGAAAGAAATTACATTTATGTCCTGAATACAAAGCATTATGTTTGGGGAAAATCCAATACAACACATCAATCATGATGGTGGCTGTATTATGTTATGGGTATGCTTGTCATCGGCAAGAATGAAAAATAATAGAGATAAACACATCAAAATCCTAGAGGAAAACTTTCCAACAGACACTGGGAGACAAAATTCAACTTTCTGCATGACAATAACCTGAAACACAAGGCAGAATATACACTGGAGTTGCTTATCAAGACGACATGGAATGTTCCTGTTACAGTTTTGACTTAAAATCAACTTGAAAATCTATGGCAAGACTTGAAAATAGCAATCTAGTGATCATCAACAACCAACCTGACAGAGCATGAAGAATTGAAAAAATGATAATGGGCAAATGTAGCACAATCCAGGTGTGTTAAGTTCTTAGCGACTTAACCAGAAAGACTTGTAGCTGTAATCGCTGCCAAAGGTGATTCTAACATACATTGACTCAGGGGTGTGAATACTTATGTAAATGAGATATTTCTGTATTTCATTTCCAATATATTTGCAAAAATGTCAAAAACAAAAAAAAGTCATTTGTCATCATGGGGTATTGTTTTTAGATGGGTGAGAAAAGGTATACATTTAATCCATTTTGAATTCAGGCTATAACACCATTTTGGGGGGAATAAATCAAGGGGTATGAAAACTTTCTGAAGGCACTGAACATGCTGACAAATGTTCTGATCAGTGCTAATGAATTAGACACTTGACAAGATGATCATGAGCAGCACTCACCTCAACATAGCGAATATGTCCACAGCCTAATTGTAGCCTAACCAATATCCAAATGGAGATTCAGTGAAAAGAAAATGTAGACGTTGATCGAGTCCCCACGCTTGTCTCAAAGCTGCGAGAAACAGCACTGAAATAGTTGAACACACGCGGGTTGGCCATTACTTCAAATGTATTAAAACAATTAGATGACTTTGGGAGTTTCAGTAAGCAACAAATTGATGCTTTCAATTACATTAGCCTAGTTTATTCCAATATTTTCATCATTCGGTGATATTTATTCCCACAGTAATTCTTTATGGATCCATCCAGTTGTGTTTAAGAAAACAGTGCGTGTGGTAGGATATGCGAAGACATGGGTGAAGTGACATGCCTCGAAAAGTTTCTAACTGTCAGGAATGGTAATGGTAGTGGTAATGGGCGCTGCCTAGCAACCATCAAGAGCTTAAGAGTGTAGTGCGTGCCAATGACGCCTCAGCCTCAGGGCAACATTTAATTCTAAGCCGTAGGCAGAACTTTACCATAAACATGACTAAGTCATGACTAAGTCGGTTGGCGGAAATGTAGAGGCTTTGTCACCGGCAATACATTTCATATAAAGAAAAGCCTGCAAAAAGTTGGATAAATGCTAAAGTTGGCAGAAAAACATTTTGGTTTGAAAGGTGTAGATGTAAGGCTAAAGTATATATAAAACACAGGGAAAAAACACATTTGACTGTACTGGGCCTTTAAATAAGTGCATGGGACATATGAAAATTTCACATGCTCCCAAATATTCAAATGAGCCCCTGCCTCTAGCTGGGCTTGGTTTGGGCTAGCCTGTGTTGGGCTGGCATGGGATTAGTGTGGGCTAGCCTGTGCCCACCTTGCCCACTGAATACCTACATGGGGCCAATTGGGGTCCTGTTTGCTGGGTCTATACCCTATTTGTTAAATTTGTTAAATTTGTACCTTTGAAACAAAGTCAGATATACAACGTTATATCCACCATCGGAAAAGACAATAGGCTGGCCAGTACCTCCCGCTGGAAAGTACACTGAACTAAAATATAAACGCAACATGCAACAATTTCAAAGATTTTCCTGAGTTACAGTTCATATAAGGAAATCAGTCAATTTAATTTAAATGTAAATGTATACATTCATTAGGCCCTAAACTATGGATTTCACATGACTGGGAATACTTTATTTTTTTAAAGGTGGGGGGCATGGATCAGAAAACCAGTCAGTATCTGGTGTGACCACCATTTGCCTCATGCAGTGCGACACATCTCCTTCACATAGAGTTGATCAGGCTGTTAATTGTCGCCTGTGGAATGTTGTCCCACTCCTCTTCATTATCCGTCTTCGCAGCTGACATATGGAACTGTTTTAAGATGGTCATACCATGGATCATTTAGCTATTTGTTTTTTAATTTTAGGGCCCCTTCATCTGTCCCAAACCTGTTTTACAAAATGTATTTGACAAAATATTGAATTTGGCATTTACTACTATAGCCCATAGAAACGCATTGAATAACGCATTCGTGAAATGGCAAAAAAGAGAGTGAAAAAACCCATAAGGAATAAGGTTTTGAAGTGTCTGTCCTATATCTAGAAAATACAGTGCATTCGGAAAGTATTCAGACCCCTTCACTATTTCCAAATGTTGTTATGTTACAGCCTTATTCTAAAATTTATTAAGTAAAACATTTTCCTCATCAATATCCCAAAATGACAAAACGAAAACATTTTTGTACATTTCTTAATAAAAAATGTAAAAGAGAAATATCTTATTTAAGTATTCAGACCCTTTGCTAGGAGACTCGAAAGGGAGCTCAAGTGCATCCTGTTACCATTGATCAATTGATTGGAAATGATTTGGAAAGACACACACCTGTCTATATAAAGGTCTCACAGATGATAGTGCATGTCAGAGCAAAAACCAAGCCATGAGGTCGAAGGAATTGTCCGTAGAGCTCCAAGACAGGATTGTGTCGAGGCACAGATCTGGGGAAGGGTACCAAAACATTTCTGCAGCATTGAAGGTGCCCAAGAACACAGTGGCCTCCATCATTCTTAAATGAAAGAAGACTCTTTCAAGAACTGGCAGCCTGGCCAAATTGAGCAATTGGGGGTGAAGGGCTTTGGTCAGGGAGGTGACCAAGAACCTAATGGTCACTCTGACAGAGCTCCAGAGTTCCTCTGTGGAGATAGGAGAACCTTCCAGAAGGACAACCATCTCTGCAGCACTCCACCAATCGGGCCTTGATGGTAGAGTGGCCAAACAGAAGCCACTCCTTAGTAAAAGGCAAATGACAGCCCGCTTGGAATTTGCCAGAAGGCACATAAAGAACTCTGACCATGAGAAACAAAATGCTCTAGTCTGATTAAACCAAGATTGAACTCTTTGGCCTGAATGCCAAGTATCACATTTGGAGGAAACGAAGCACCACTCATCACCTGGCCAATAACATCCCTACAGTGAAACATGGTGACAGCATCATGATATGGGGATGTTTTTCAGGGGCAGCGACTGGGAGACTAGTCAGGATTGAGGGAAAGCCAAGACAACGCAGGAGTGGCTTCAGGACAAGTCTTTGAATGTCCTTGAGTGGCCCAACCTTTATTCGCTGCAAAAGGTGCTTCAACAAAGTACTGAGTAAAGGGTCTGAATACTTATGTTCATGTAATATTTGATTTAATAAATTAGCAAAAATGTATAAAAAACTGTTTTTGCTTAGTCATTATGGGGTATTGTGTGTAGATTGATGAGGGGGGAAAATGGAATCAATTTTAGAATAAGGCTGTAATGTAACAAAATGGAAAAAAGTGAAGCGGTCTGAATAGTTTCCGAATGCACTGTATAAGAAAGCTCAGGAAATTACTTTTTTATTTTTTTTTAAATGTACATATATTGAACCACTTTACTGGGTAGGCACAAAACTTCCGCCATACTTCCATTCATTCTTTTAACCGGTACCGATTACCTTCAGATGAGTCCAGGGACACTTGTGGGAGGTCATAGACCCAAACGGAGAACACCATGCATGGTGTTCGTGAGACTCTCCCCTTTCCTCAGTGGGTTCACGTTAGTTTGTAACCCAAATCCTCCGGATGCTACAAAACACAAGTTGGCACACTGAGGGTAACCAATTTTGGACGAGTCCCCTGACCCTTGTGGTGGTCGTAGAGCAAAATGGAGACCAACCTTGATGTTTGTGAGAGTGGTCATGTTTTTTTTGTAGGCCAAACGGTTCGGACGCTACAGACGTTTTGGTGAGAAGGCCAAATTACAGGATGTCTGATGGTTTGACAAACACCACTCTAGCTCTGCAACCTTCCACCACAGATGCAGAAATGTGCTGGATTGAGACGCATCCAATTAAGAAAAACGGATATCTCTAGTTTAAACTGACTGATTTTGATGGGGATGTTTTTAAATGTTACTTAGATTGTCGCATCGGTGCGCCAATTGACTCTAGGGGGTTGATAAACTTCTTGATATGCCACACCCACACCTGTCAGGTGGATGGATAATTTTGGCAAAGGAGAAATGCTTACTAACAGAGATGTAAACACATTTTTGTGTGTATGGAAAATCTCTAATTTCAGCTCATTTCACATGTTGTGTAAAGATAGATGAGATTTTTTTTTTTTAAAGAAAGTTGGTAACTCAAACTAAACGTTGAGGTGACGTACAGGTATGTGCCCAGAGGGTAATGGGCTATCTTAAGAATTATTATTGAGGGATCTCCACTTTAAAACTAAATGGGTTAACTATTGCCATTTTTAATCCAAAGGGTAGGTTTAACACAGAAAATTTGACCACATTTGTATCAATGTAATCCTATTTCATCAATGATGCTATTTAGACCTACAGTTGAAGTCTGAAGTTAACATACACCTTAGCCAAATACATTTAAACTCAGTTTTTCACAATTCCTGACATTTAAGTAAAAAATCCCTGTTTTAGGTCAGTTAGGATCACTACTTTATTTAAAAAATGTGAAATGTCAGAATAATTATTTCTTTCAGCTTTTATTTCTTTCATCACATTCCCAGTGGGTCAGAAGTTTACATACACTCAATTAACATTTGGTAGCATTGCCTTTAAATGGTTTAACTTGGGTCAAATGTTTCTGGTAGCCTTCCGCAAGCTTTCCACAATAAGTTGGGTGAATGTTGGCCCATTCCTCCTGACAGAGCTGGTGTAAATGAGTCAGTTTGGTAGGCCTCCTTGCTTGCACACGCTTTTTCAGTTCTGTCCACAAATTTTCTACAGGATTGAGGTCAGGGCTTTGTGATGGCCACTCCAATACCTTGACTGTGTTGTCCTTAAGCCATTTTGCCACAACTTTGGAAGTATGCTTGAGGTCATTGTCCATTTGGAAGATCCATTTGGGACCAAGCTTTAAATTCCTGACTGATGTCTTGAGATGTTGCTTCAATATATCCACATAATTTTCCTTCCTCATGATGCCATCTATTTTGTGAGGTGCACCAGTCCCTCCTGCAGCAAAGCACCCCAACAACATGATGCTGCCACCCCTGTGCTTCACAGTTGGGATGGTGTTCTTCGGCTTGCAAGCCTCCCTCTTTTTCCTCCAAACATAACAATGGTCATTATGGCCGAACAGTTCATTTTTGTTTCATCAGACCACAGGTCATTTCCCAAAAAAGTACGATCTTTGTACCCATGTGCAGTTGCAAACCGTAGTCTGGCTTTTTATGGCGGTTTTGGAGCAGAGGCTTCTTCCTTGCTGTGCAGCCTTTCAGGTTATGTTGATATAGAACTTGCTTTAATGTGGATATAGATACTTTTGTACCTGTTTCCTCCAGGATCTTCGCAAGGTGCTTTGCTGTTGTTCTAAGATTGATTTGCACTTTTCTCTAGGATACAGAACGCACTTTTCTCTAGGATACAGAACGCATCTCCTTCCTGAGCAGTCTGACGGCTGAGTGTTCCCATGGTGTGTATACTTGCGTACTATTGTTTGTACAGATGAACGTGGTACCTTCAGGCATTTGGAAATTGCTCCCAAGGATGAACCAGACTTGTGGAGGTCTATAATTTTCTTTCAGAGGTCTTGGCTGATTTCTTTTGAATTTCCCATGATGTCAAGCAAAGAGGCACTGAGTGCATGTAAACTTCCGACTTCCACTTTATATAGGAGTTGCAAAAAGTAATCAACAGCTATTGTTTCAATTTAACCAAGGATTCAACTAAAAAGAGACAATACTTATAGGCTTCGGTCCATTTCAAATTTAATTCCAGTATGTCTACAAGTTAATGAGATACTTCCGGAATGTGGCCATAATGCCCTTTATCTACTTCCCCCAGAGCCAGATGAACTTGTGGATACCATTTTTATCCCTCTATGTCCAGTATGAAGGCAGTTAGAGGTAGTTTTGCAACCCAATGCTCACTAGCATTAGCGCAATGAATGGAATTCTATGGTATCTGCTTGCATGCTAGCAAATACTATAGACTTCCAGTCATTATGCTAATGCTATTATACACTAGCTACCAACTTCCTTCAATCTGCACGCAGAGACATAAAAATGGTATCCACGATTGCCAAAATCCCGAAGTATCCCTTTAGTAATTGATATGTTGTGTTGACGTCGCCATCTGAAAACTATCAAAATAAAGAAAGTCACACACTCCACATATAAACTCCCAGTAATTTTATGTGTATTTACCAAGGTTTGGGCATCACTGTGCCTTCTTCAGGGATATGTCATGAATACTTGAGCCGGGTTATGTAAGCAAACAGTGCAATTAGTGCAACCAATGACAATAGTGTTGTGTCATAATGATTAAGTTAATTCGAATGAATTAGTGAAACTTAAAAAAATCAAATACAAATTGTTTATGGCATATTAAATATATTAGTATATTGTTATCAAGGTAATATATAATAATAATATAATAATAAAGTGGTCCTTCTGTGGCTCAGTTGGTAGAGCATGGCGCTTGTAACGCCAGGGTAGTGGGTTCGATTCCCGGGACCACCCATACGTAGAATGTATGCACACATGACTGTAAGTCGCTTTGGATAAAAGCGTCAGCTAAATGGCATATATTATTATTATATATATTATCATATAGAAACATAATTGAATATTGTACATACATTATTCTTTAATTCAATTTCACATATTTAATGGTTTCGTATTTCATTTCATATTTGTTACGTGTAATCTTTTGGTTAAACTTTATGAGCATCATCAACAGGGGGAACATATTAGGTGTATGCTAATAAGCTGTAGAAAGAATATATACATTTATAAGACTTGTTCATAAAATAAATAATTGTTCATAAGAAGGACCTGAGACCAAAGTCAATATTCAGACCGCTAGGGGTCAATGTTTTTAGATAGGATATCCAGTAAGCCTCCCTTTCTAGTAGTAGGATCTCAATGTTACCTCCTTTCCTTGGTAGAGCAACATGCTCAATTCCTGTTTATTTGAGGGAGGAGATTGGAGGGTTAGCTTCAACAAAGTGAGCTGCTACTGGATAGTCAATGTTCTTACACCTGATTGAGCTGCAATATTCAGCTATGCGTTGTTTTAATTGTCTTTTGTTTGTCCTACGTAGGCTTTTCCACATGAACAGGTGATGAGATAGGGTTATCATCTCATGCAACACCAAGGGAGTAATCTAACAGGGATTTTTCGACCTGTATGTGCGTGCCTGAAGAAATATGTTTTTATAGTGCTAGTGGGCGCATGAGCCACATTTGTAGTTCTCATTTGGGATAGGTGTCAAGAGTGTCTGAGTGGGCTCAGGGGGCAGGTCAGGTCTCACCAAGGTATCTCCAATATTGCGACCACGCATATAGAACACCAGTGGGAGTTCCTTGAAGAGTTGTGCAATTTTTGTCTGATTGCAGAATATGCCCGTGCTTTTTCAGGATTGCTTTCATTTTTCCCCGAACCCTTGGTGTACTTAGTGCAAAAGACAGTTGCGTTGTTTTTCTTCTTAGGCTGAGTTTTTAGTAATTCCTCTCTTGGTTTTTTAGCATTGCTGTCAAAATCTGTCTGGTGGCCGCAGATTCATTAAACCCTGCATAACTGGCTATATGGTAGACCATTCTTGAGTTGAAGGGGATGCATACTATCCATACATAGCAAGGTATTGCTTGCAGATACTATAGACTTCCAGTCATTATGCTAACGCTATAATGCACTAGCTACCAACTTCCTTCAAACTGCACGCAGGCATAAAAATGGTATCCACGATTGCCAAAATCCCAAAGTCTTCCTTTAGAAATTGATATGTTGTGTTGACGTCTCCATCTGAACCAAAAATCTAACTTAAAAAATAGGACTAAGCCAGTGTCACAAATGGAACTATCCAGGTAGTTGATATATCTCCTTTCAATGCTGATACTTGGTTGTGTTGAAAATGTTGTATTGAAACACATTTTTTTACAGTAAATTACAGTAAATAGCCTATTAACTATTGTTTTATTACAGTAAATAGCCTATTAACTATTGTTTTATTACAGTAAATAGCCTATTAACTATTATTTTATTACAGTAAATAGCCTATTAACTATTATTTTATTACAGTAAATTGCCTATTAACTTGTTTACCGCCAGTATTTATGCTGCAGTAGTTTAGGTGTCGGGGGGCTAGGGTCAGTTTGTTATATCTGGAGTACTTCTCCTGTCCTATCCGGTGTCCTGTGTGAATTTAACCTCTTGGAGATAGGGCTGAATTACTGCCCCCTTTGGAGGAAGTGCGTGCCCATAGTAAACTGAAAATATTTTTTCCCAAAATTGCTAATATATGCATATAATAATTATTATTGAATAGAAAACACTCTAAAGTTTCTAAAACCGTTTAAATTATGTCTGTATGTAAAGCAGAACTCTCAGGGCAGCCATTCTCCCAAACTCTCTCTTGGCAACAGAAAAGTTGGGCCAACTTTGACGTCATCGCCCCCACCCTTCCCAAGCAGCTAGCGATCTGGGAATAGGTTCAGCGCGATGTCTGCTTTCAAATGGCGCGTTCATTGTGAGAATCTCGCGCGCCCTCGTCCTTTGGCGGGCAAAAACATTCGGGTCACTCGAAAATACATGCACTCTATTGCATTTGAAGTTTTGATGCGCAAGAGTGCGGGACCAGAAGTCATTTTGGGTGCATTTAAGCTGAAGCTGTTAGCATATGCTAATACAGAGACACACAACTTGAAACCAAACAATGTATTGGGTAAGTATGACTCCTTCTACGTCTTCTGATCGAAGAACATCAAAGGTAAGGGAATATTTATGTGGTTATTTTGGGTTTCTGTGGACTCCAAACGTAGAGGAGACATACTGCTAATATCTGAGCGCCGTCTCAGTATAGCCTAGTGAACGAATTCTGTAACGTTAAAAATACATGTAACACAGCGGTTGCATTAAGAAGAAGTGTATCTTTGTAACTATATGTAGAACATGTATATTTAGTCATGTTTATTGCTTGTAATCTGACGTTATCTGTCGGAGCTATCATCATTTCTCCGGACATTTGAGTAGCATTTTTTGAAATGTCGTCATTGTAAACAGAGATTTATGGATATAAATGGCATATTATTGAAAAAAACATAAATGTACTGTGTAACATGTCATATTACTGTCATCTGATGAAGATTTTCAAAAGGTTTTTTAATCCTACTTTTAAATTTGATATTTTCTGGGACAAAATGGCTGCCTCTTGTCTTTTGTTTCGGTGGGTGATCTAATATAAATATGTGCTATGTTTTCGCCGTAAAACATTTTAGAAATCTGACTTGCTGGGTAGATGAACAAGGTGTTTATCTTTCATTTGAGCTATTGGACTTGTTAATGTGTGGAGGTTAAATATTTCTAAGAATATTGTTTTGCATTTTGCGTTATGGTAATGAGCTTGAGCCGTAGTCACGATCCCGGATCCGGGATGGGTCGCTGCAAGAAGTTTAAGTATGCTCTCTCTAATTCTCTCTTTCTCTCTTTCTTTTTCTCTCTCGTAGGACCTGAGCCCTAGGACCATGCCTCAGGACTACCTGACATGATGACTTTTTGCTGTCCCCAGTCCACCTGGCCGTGCTGCTGCTCCAGTTTCAACTGTTCAGCCTGTGATTATTATTATTTGACCATGCTGGTGATTTATGAACAGTTGAACATCTTGGCCATGTTCTGTTATAATCTCCACCCGGCACAGCCAGAAGAGGACTGGCCACCCTTCATAGCGTGGTTCCTCTCTAGGTTTCAGCCTAGGTTTTGGCCTTTCTAGGGAGTTTTTCCTAGCCACCGTGCTTCTACACCTGCATTGCTTGCTGTTTGTGGTTTTAGGCTGGGTTTCTGTACAGCACTTTGAGATATCAGCTGATGTACGAAGGACTATAAAAATACATTTGATTTGATTTGACCAATTAAATGTTGGATTCACGTCTCCAACTCAACCAGAAATCAAAGTTAAAGAATAGGACTAAGCCAGTGGCACAGTCAGAACTATCTAAGCAGTAGATACATCTCCTTCAAAATGTTGAAAACACAATTATCACTCACCGTGGCTAAAGTAGCCATCCTCCTGCCAGATGAGAAAGGCATCTCCCAGGCTAGAGAAGATGAGACCGGCCAGGATCTTGCGAGCACTGGAGTGGGCACCTAAGAAGCTGAAGCCGTGGGCCAGCATGAAGAGCCACAGGCAGAAGATGGGTAGACACTTGATGAGGGCGCTGAACCAAGAAGGGCTTGAGGTTGGTAGCCACAGGACGAAGTAGACACAGGTAGACTTGAAGAAGGGCACCAGTTTAGGGCCTTCGCTCTTCACCTGGAACACAACATAAAACCCAAGAGAATGAGTGAATGAGCAGGAGAAGCTATAGCATTCCCTCGTGAGTGAGTGAGTGAGTGAGTGATTGGCTATATCTGGTTCTCTACCCTTGTCCCGAAGTGTGTCCCGAAGTGTTCAATGAAACGCTATTCATCCCCTCAGGGGGAATTAAGAAAGGCAAGTCAGGTACAAGTATCATCATGACATTCTACTACAAGGAACTGGGAATAAGGAATTACTCTAAACAACAGAATTCCTAGAGAAGATCAACAACAAATGTAGGAACATTTTTTGGTTGAATAATAACGACTCTCCTGAACAATAACATCACATTTGAAGGGATCAGTTTAAGCAAGGCAAAGCACATGATTGCTAATCTTTATCACATAGTGAGTAGTTATTTGGTATGGAAGGTCATGTAGATCAGTGATTCTGCACAATCTAGTATAACGTTACAACAGACTATATACTGTGTGTATTAGCCTCCTTGTCTGAAGTGCCCTCTTCTCTCTCTCTTTTCTTCTATGGCTCGCTGATAACTGGTAAACACTTCCTACAGGTCAAAGGTCATGTGGTCATGCTTTGTTGTGAATCTGGTTTAGTGGGTCAAAATCTAAACTGCAGAGGTGAGGGGGTGAGGGCAACTGCAGGGTAGGGCTATTACGGTGACCATATAACCACAACACCTGCAGTCACGAGTCATGAAGGCAGTCAAATTCCACATAGCCGTGTAGTCATGGTATTTAGTCTTCTCCAAGCTCTGATGCTAATGATCATTAGTAGCCTACCAAACGTTCTAACTGCCTGGTATTCAGCACTCTACTGTCCATCTAAACACTCTGACATCAATGCAAATGTTATCGAAAATCAAACACTACATGAGGCCAAGAGCTCATGTTGCGCAACATTTCTATAGGCTATGCAATTGCGTGAGTAAAAAGAGGGTGATGGCCTCTATTAAAAAGAGGAGAATCCCATCAGCTTTCTAGGCCTACTATATTTATTTCTCAACTTTACTAATATTAAGCACATTACTTGTCTTTACCATAGGAGTATTGCCTACCTGACTGGCATGAAAATTAACCACGGGCAAAGTGTCTCCCATTCGCTATTTAAGTGCATAGATGACATGTATTTTTTTTACCCTGCCCCTGTTTCCAAACAGGTGTATGATAATAGAACATTCTAAATCAAAACCAATTTCACACATTTATTATTTAGTATATCTAAGGCAAGATTAAATCAAGAATAGTCTGATGGGTGTGCTATTGTGCTATTTTGTTAGTTTTTTTTGCATAACTTATTTTTTTACTTACTGTGTACATAATGTTGCTGCTACCGTCCCTTATGACCGAAAATAACTTCTGGAAATCAGAACAGCGATTACTCACCGTGGACTGGAAGAAACGTTTTCCTTTAACGAATCTGACGAGAAGGATATCCTGCTTTCACTGGAGCAGGCCCAGACCCCTGCCATTTGCGTGAAGAAAATACGCAGAAAAAGGGGCCACAGATCGGGCAGCCTTCTGAGAATCTGTAGGCAAGCGAGTAAACTTTCACTGCCATCCGTTCCTCTTGCTAACGTGCAATCATTGGAAAATAAAGTTGATGACCTACGATTAAGATTATCCTACCAACGGGACATTAAAAACTGTAACATCTTATGTTTCACCAAGATGTGGCTTAACAACGATACAGACAATATTGAGCTAGTGGGATTTTCCATGCACCGGCAGAACAGAGACGCTACCTCTGGTAAGACGAGGGGGTGGGTGTCTATTTGTCAATAACAGCTGGTGCGCAATGTTTAATATTAAAGAAGTCTCAAGGTATTGCTCACCTGAGGTAGAGTACCTTATGATAAGCTGTAGCCCACACTATATACCAAGAGAGTTCACATCTATATTATTCACAGCTGTCTATTTACCACCACAGAACAAAGCTGGCACTAAGACCACTCTCAACCAACTCTATAAGGCCATAAGTAAAGAAGAAAATGCTCACCCAGAAGCAGCACTCCTAGTGGTCGGAGACTTTAATGCAGGCAAACTTAAATCAGTTTTACCTAATTATTACCAGCAAGTCACATGCACAACCAGAGAAAAAAATCCTAGACCACCTTTACTCCACACACAGAGATGCATACAAATCTTTCCCCTGCCCTCCATTTGGCAAATCTGACCATAATTCTATCCTCCTGATTCTGCTTACAAGCAGAAACGAAAGCAGGAAGTACCAGTGACTCGCTCAATACGGAAGTGGACAGATGACGCGGATGCTACACCACCTGGTACGGCAACTGCTTGGCAGAAATAGCCTAATATACAAAAAGTAAAATGTGGAAAGTTCTTCCAATATCTTCAATTTACACATCGGAAGCCTGTGAAAAAACCCGATCACATGATGGAGAGCCATGTGAGTGAGAGGTGCTTCGGAGCACACAGCACTCAGGGAGAAGGGAATTATAATTATTATATTTAGCCCAAACACACAACTGTCACTGGCCGCAAAAGGCATGGATTTTTTTAAGGAGCATTACGGCCACACAAAGGAGATGCCGTTGGGAAATTTGAGGCATTATCAATTGCTTGTCAAATTTTGAATGAGAGACTGATGAAGTGTGTACAGCCTGAGCAAAAAAACAAAGCAGAGCTCATGCCTTTCAAGTTACTTTTTTTCAAATGATCATTAAGAGTTGCATCATGCAGCCTGACAATGTATGATCCTTTTCACATGTACCAACAAACATTCTACAGTGGTCCCTGCAGCTTACGCTCAAACCGGTGTGATTAGAACGCTTATTTAAAAAGTGTAGTTTTGATTGATGCAACAATCCGCATTTGAGACGGCCACACTTTTGTTTTTACAGAAACATTTTGCACAAACACAGCCCTTACAAAGTTATGTCCAGAATGTGACCAGTTTATTTTTGGATGCAATGTTCAGACTTTCACAGAAGTAGCCACAGCATAACATACTCATCCAAACCAGAAAATGTAGGCTACAGTAGTCCTAACGCTAACTGAGGAAAGATTGACGTAACACAAGCAATCATATTTTTAGAACTCTCGGCTGACAGAAACTACAATATGAATTAGCTATTAGATATTACTATTTATAATTAATCACATCATGGGTGAGCTCACCATTGATCAAAATAATTGAGTAAAACACTTTCTAGAAATGGAAAGTAATCCGACGATAGGTAGGTGGTGCGCGCCACCATGTTTGTTTTTTCGCATCAACGAAAGATAATAAGATGAGACAAGATGAGTTTGGTCTATTATAGTATGCATGTTGAAGAGGGTGTGGCGTCTACAATCATTCACTTCCCTTCATTCACTTCCAGAAGTTTACCCAAAAGATGAGTGAACCATTCCTTCACCTCATTATAACATCAAGTGCTTGTCAAATTGTGAATGAGAAACTGATGAAGTGTGTACAGCTTGTACACACAGGTCTGAGAGATGTTTGGTCTGGCAGATGTTTACGTGACACCCAGAATGCATTGTGTAATGTCAACAAACATGGCGCCACACATACACATAGCTGGCAAATAGCTTAGCATTAGCTCATTATAATCAGTACAAACTTCAAAAAAGTATTTTACACACATCATATGTGTCCATTACAATCTATGCAATAATCGGAATGCATTATTTGTCACCAGTACTTGAAAACATGTGAATAAAACTGTAAATAAATTATGCTCCATACTGTATGCGCCTACAGTAGAAACGACAACACGATATACAGATAATAAGGAACTTACTTTGATAGGAACGCACAAAGTTATTATTTGTAAGGAAAACAACAAGACAATGTGAGTGCCAGCCAGAAGATTTTCCAATTCGTGCAAAACGGCGCAAATATCTGCATACTTGATCTGCCCAAACATTGGTGAAGTGCGTGGGCTCTCCTCGAAGAGAGAAGTTTGTCCGGCTCAGTAAAGCCTCAAACTTAAATTGTCAGCAACGCTAAAATGGCCTCCTTCTATGTGAATTAGGATTCAAACTGTTGCTTGAAAATACTTGTTAGAAAATCATTTGAAATTGACACGTTGAAACATAGGCTATAGATAATTAGCAGGCTGCACGTGTTAACTGTCCTGTGCGTAATAATCACATTTTGGAACAGTGAGTGCATTCTGACATCACGTGCATAAAACAACTCACACTGGTAGAGATATTTGGAACTCAAGTATGAAAAGCTTAAAAATCTAAACATATCAGCCCAATGTTTGTAGAACAACTAAAGTTACATTAATAACTATAAATTAAGTATATAGGAGTACCTGTTTCTTTGTTAACCGCTCAACACAGAACAGGCACGTGTGTGCACTCCCTCAAATCGCTTGGAGAAAATACCCTTTCTATTTTATTCAGCTTTGTTCAATTGTATTCTTAATAATATAAAATAATGCCACAGAATTCTAAGCATATCTTGTCTGCTAAATGAACTAGCCAGAAGGCATAGCCAGATCAGGACCTCACGTAAGGAAAACTCAGAGTAAGCTATTCTGTTCATCTGAAATAGACGACATGTTTCTTTAGACCGGTCTAAATAATGTATTTATTGTGAAGGTGTAAGCTATATTACATGGATTTATTAGACTTTTTTAAATGTAGATGTCCCAATGATCTGCATCAATGGCTTGTAGGCTATGTGTTGAAGCCAGGAGATGCTAAATGTTTTTATGTTAATTAACGCCCAATTACCGTGAGACCGGCAGTTATTTGCTTGACAATCACCGGCTGCCAAAATGTTGTGACCGCCACAGCCCCTACTGCAGGGATAAGGATGGAGGAGGGGTGAGGCTGGAGGGGTGAGGGAGGAGAATGGGTGAGGAAGAAGGGTTATCTGTAAAGTCAGAACACTGTAGTCTTATTTCAGGTCAAATGTATATCAATGTTCTCCTTTTACTCTGGGGTCTTTTTTTATGTTGCATTGCATTTCTGGTCTTCCTCTAGTCCTGACAAAGCAAAAAAGCGGAACCGTCAGCAGTTTTGGCAGCTGAGTTTTTTTTTACATCAATCAATTAAATCTTTCATAAAAAATGGATGTGCATTTTCTCTGTATATTCTATCAATTGGCATGAGAATAAGGTGTCACGGACAGTTTTGACAGGTGAACCAAAAGATAGTAAAAGAATAGGGAGGAAATGTGCTGTGTGCTGTTATCCCTGATGATCACGTGCTCTCTGACCCATGTGAAAGTCAGACGGACACAAACCACTTGTGCTTGCACGGAACATGAAAGCAGAAGTGGGGAAGATGCTTCCAAACAATGGTGCCATTTCTCTCACACTTCTCCCCCAACCTTCAGTCAGTCTGTCACCCCTCTTACAGAAAGAGATGGGGGGGGGGGTAGAAAATAAGGACGATAGAAAGGTCAGTTTTGGTATATAAAAAAATCTCGAAAGATATCTATACAGTACCAGTCAAAAGTTGACATCTACTCATTCCACGGTTTTTCTTTATTTTTACTAAACAGTTTTAAACAAATCAAAGTAAATGTAATATTTGAGATACTTCAAAGTAGCCACCCTTTGCCTTGATGACAGCTTTGCACACTCTTGGCATTCTCTCAGCCAGTTTCATGAGGTAGTGTCACGACGTCGATGCCTCTCCTTGTTCGGTCGGTGCTCGGCGGTGAACGTCACCGATCTTCTAGCCATCCTTGATCCATTTTTCATTTTCCATTGGTTTTGTCTTGTCTTCCTACACACCCGGTTTCAAATCCCTTTCATTACTTGTTATGTATTTAACCCCCTGTTTCCCCTCATGTCTTTGTCAGAGATTGGTTGTTGTTCAGATTTCGTGTTTGTATTGGTGCGCGACGGGTCCTCGTACCCACTTTGTTTTATATTATTCATAGTTTTGGAGTTATGTTTTGTTTAAAATCATTAAACAACTCCATTCAACTAAGTTTGATTCTTCTGCGCCTGACTTCCCTGCCACCTATACACACGTCTCTGACAGGTATTCACCTGGAATGCATTTCAGTTAACAGGTGTGCCTTGGTAAAAGTTATTTTGTGGAATTTCTTTCCTTCTTAATGCATTTGAGCCAATCAGTTGTGTTGTGACAAGGTAGGGGTGGTATACAGAAGATAACCCTATTGGTAAAAGTCCATATTATGGCAAGAACATCTCAAATAAGCAAAGAGAAACAACAGTCAGATCAAATCAAATTGTATTGGTCACATACACATGGTTAGCAGATGTTATCGCTAGTGTAGCGAAATGCTTACGCGTCTAGATCCGACAGTGCAGCAGTATCTAACAGGTAATATCTAACAATTCCACAACAAAACCTAATAATAATATATAATAATATATGCCATTTAGCAGACGCTTTTATCCAAAGCCACTTACAGTCTTGTGTGCATACATTCTACGTATGGGTGGTCCTGGAGATCGAACCCACTACCCTGGCGTTACAAGCGCCATGCTCTACCAACTGAGCTACAGAAGGACCACAATCTAGTAAAGGAATGGGATGAGAATATATAAGTATAACACATATGGATGAGCAGTGACAGAGCGGCTAAGATGCAATAGATAGTGAAGGATACAGTATATACACTACCGTTCAAAAGTTTGGGGTCACTTAGAAATCTTCTTGAAAGAAAAGCACATTTTTTTTGTCCATTGAAATAACACTATATTGATCAGAAATACAGTGTAGACAATACTGTTAATGTTGTAAATGACTATTGTAGCTGGAAATGGCTGAAATAGCTGATTGAAGGTCGACCGATTAATCGGAATGGCCAATTTAATTAGGGCCGATTTCAAGTTTTCATAACAATCAAAAATCGGTATTTTTGGACACCGATTTGGCCCGATCTTGTAATTTTTAAAAATCATTTACAAAAAAAAATAACCGGGCAAGTCGGTTAAGAACACATTCTTATTTTCAATGACGGCCTACGAACGGTGGGTTAACTAACTGCCTCGTTCAGGGGCAGAACGACAGATTTTTACCTTGTCAGCTCGGGGGATTCAATCTTGCAACCTTACAGTTAACTAATCCAACGCTCTAACCACCTGCCTCATTGCACTCCACGAGGAGCCTGCCTGTTACACGAATGCAGTAAGCCAAGGTAAGTTGATAGCTAGCATTAAAATTATCTTATAAAAACAATCAATCAATCATAATCACTAGTTAACTACACATGGTTGATGATATTACTAGTTTATCTAGCGTGTGCTGCATTGCATATAATCGATGCGGTCCGTATCGTTGCTCCAATAACCATAAACATCAATGCCTTTCTTAAAATCAATACACAGAAGTATATATTTTTAAACCTGCATATTTAGCTAAAAATAAATCCAGGTTAGCAGGCAATATTAATTAATGCGAGATATGTAAACATTCTTGGAGGCATTATTAAAGTGACTAGTGTTCCATTTATTAAAGTGACAAATGATATCAAGTCTGTAGGTAGGCAGCCGCCTCTCTGTGCTAGTGGTGGCTGTTTAACAATCTGATGGCCTTGCGATAGAAAGTCCATCATTACATTTCAAGAAAAAAACATGAAGCGCTATGATGAAACTGGCTCTCATGAGGACAGTCACAGGAAAGGAAGACCCAGAGTTACCTCTGCTGCAGAGGATAAGTTCATTAAAGTTACCAGTCTCAGAAATTGCAGTAACAGACATCTCAACATCAACTATTGAGAGGAGACTGTGTGAATCAGATTTTGTTTCTGGTTCCTTTGACAGCTCTTTGGTCTTGGCCATAGTGGAGTTTGGAGTGTGACTGTTTGAGGTTGTGGACAGGTGTATTTTATACTGATAACAAGTTCAAACAGGTGCCATTAATACAGGTAATGAGTGGAGGACAGATCAGCCTCTTAAAGAAGAAGTTACAGTCTGTGAGAGCCAGAAATCTTGACGTAGGTGACCAAATACTTATTTTCCACCATCATTTGCAAATAAATTCATAAAAAAATTCATTAATGATGAAAATTACAGGCCTCTCTCATCGTTTTAAGTGGGAGAACTTGCACAATTGTTGGCTGACTAAATAATTGTTTGCCCCACTGTGTGTATATATACTGTATATATATATATATGGCCCCATTCATTATTTTCTTTACACGGATCAGCCGTCCTGGTCACTTTGCAGAAGAACAACCCCAATATGAAGAGCCCCATGAAGAGTCCCATGACAGTTATGGGGGTCGTAAAGCAAAATGGGGAACACCATCGTATTATTAAGATGATACATACGATACAGACGTTTCGGGATGCCTCATGTTCTGACAAACACTGCTCTAGCTCTGCCACCCATCACCGCAGATGTGGAAGTGCAACACTGGCATATGCGGTGGACGCATCCAATGCTAAAAAACTGATATCTCTAGCTTAAACTGACACATTTTGATGGGGATTTCTTTATGCAACTTATATTGACACACCGGTGCGCCAATCGACTCTACGGGGTTAAAAACAAACTGAAACAACAAAGCCTTGCTTAATCAACCCCTGACCTGTGCTGCAGCTAGCAAAGATATCCGTAATAAATAAAAGGTGAGGCGAACATACACTACATGACCAAAAGTATGTCAACACCTTCTCTTCGAACACCTCATTCCAAAATCATGGGCATTAATATAGAGTTGGTGCCCCCTTTGCTGCTATAACAGCCTCCACTCTTCTGGGAAGGCTTTCCACTAGATATTGGACCATTGCTGCGGGGACTTGCTTCCATTCAGCCACGAGAGCATTAGTGAGGTCGGGCACTGATGTTGGGCGATTAGGCCTGGTTTGCAGTCTACGTTCAAATGTTTTATTTATTTTTTATTTAACTTTTATTTAACAGTGTTCCAATTCATCACAAAGGTGTTCGATGGGGTTGAGGTCAGGGTTCTGTGCAGGCCAGTCAAGTTCTTCCACACCGATCTCAACAAACCATTTCTGTATGGACCTCGTTTTGTGCATGTTGAAACAGGAAAGGGCCTTTCCCAAACTGTTGAAAGCATAGAATCGTCTAGAATGTCAATGTATGCTGTAATGACTTAAGATTTCCCTTCACTGAGGGAAAGGGGCCTAGCCCAAACCATGAAAAACAGCCCGAGAGCATTATTGCTCAACCAAAACTTTACAGTTGGCACTATGCATTTGGCCAAGTAGCATTTTCTTGGCATCCGCCAAACCCAGATTAGTCTGTCGGAATCCCAGATGGTGAAGCATGATTCATCACTCCAGAGAACGCGTTTCCACTGCTCCAGAGTCCAACCGAGGACAGACGATTTTTACACGCTACACGCTTCAGCATTCGCCGGTCCCATTCTGTGAGCTTGTGTGGCATACCACTTCGCTGCAGAGCCGTTGTTGCTCGTAGACGTTTCCACTTTACAATATCAGCACTTACAGTTGACCAGGGCAGTTCCAGTAGGGCAGACATTTGATGCACTGACTTGTTCGAAAGATGGCATCCTATGACGGTGCCACGTTGAAAGTCACAGAGCTCTTCAGTAAGGCCATTCTACTGTCATTTTTTTCTATGGAGATTGCATGGCTGTGTGCTCAATTTTATACACCGGTCAGCAACGGGTGAGGCTGAAATAGCCGAATCCACTCATTTGAAGGGGTGTCCACATACCTTTGTATATTTCGTGTAGATAACAGTACAGTGCCCCATGTTCTCATTGTGCTGATATTATGTTTAAACGTGAAGCAACTGAAAGGGAAACTCCCGTCAAACAATTGCTCTGAGAATTATTGCTTAAACACAGCATGAAAAGGGCAGGAGGGTCAACCCTTCAACCACATGGCCTCTGCTTCACACACACATATTTTCTCATCTTTCACCAATCCAACCTTTTGGGTAAGCTGACTAATAATACTGGGCACAGGGCCGTAACTACATATGAGGACATTGAGGTCCGAAACTCAAAAATGTTTCTAATAATAAAAAATGACATTTTAATACAAATATATATTTTGTACACAATAAAGAACTCAATTACGGGTGAACATCAGCTCAGAATCCTCATATTCTTGATCTCACTGAGTTCTAATTGTTATTATATTGTGTTCCTTTGTATAATTTTTTAAAACTTTAGTTTATTTAGTAAATATTTGATTAACTCTATTACTTGAACTGCATTGTTGGTTAAAGGGTTTGTATGTAAGCATTTCACGGTAAAGTTCTACTACACCTGTTGTATTCGGCACATGTAACAAATAAAATTGTATTTGATTTATATATATCTACAGTATGTATGCTGTATTCCATTAATCAAGGAAAGTTACGCTGACAATTGAGGTTAGGATTTGAGTGGGCTATGTCTTCCTCGTGCTCGAACATCCTCAGAACTTGAAAAACAAGGAAGAATGAAGAAACTAAATTAGGAAAGAACAGTTGGAGGCCTCTGTAATCTGTTATGTCACTGTTATGATAATGTTATGAAGGCCTTTTGATGGAAAGTGTAAGTGACGTGCTACTGAATGTTGCATCTACTGAATGCTTACCCTCTCAAATGTCTACCATCTGGCTATCTGCCTTAACCTCATACATGTCTCCTTTCAAAGCTCAGTTTCTTACCCTTTTCTTCCTCCCGGGTGGCTTGCCAGCCCTGTCAAGTTTATAACGGCATGTCTCAAAATATACCTGCTTCTTTTTTATTTCTCACACTTGGTTCTCTCCAGCCTTACTGTATCATAAGAAGCATTTTAAGTCTCCTTTTCAAATGGCCTACTTTCAATGTTTCAATATATCCGTCTTTCTCGTCCAACATTCAGTAGCACGTCACTTAAACTCCATCAATAGGCCCTCGTAACATTATCATAACAGTGACATAACAGATTACAGAGGCCTCCTTCTCTTCCACGCATGGATATTTTCTCTGTCCCATGAAGATTAAATAAAACAGCAGGTGGTGAGATCAACCCAGACAACACTAACAAATTTAATCTACATCCTCTTCTTATTTCATGGTTGGCACACTTAGTAGCATCTGTCATAATGTTGAATTGACGGACTCCTTTCAGTATTCTGTTAATCTGCCTTTCTTTCCCAGACGGCTACCGAGCCATACTTGAGAGTTTGAAGCGGAATGTGTCAAAACATTGCATTGATTGTCTCCTTTCCATCGGCCTTTCTTTCTCACAGACAGCTACTGAAGCATGTGCCAACATGTAGCATGGAATGACTCACTTCATTTTGGCTCTGCCACCAGTGTGTGCCCGAGGGAGACTGAAAGAGATGCAGGAGACCAAATGGCACACTATTCCCTATATAATACATTACTTTTGCCTGGAGCCCTATGTGACTTGGTTAAAGGTAGTGCACTATATAGGGAGTAGGGTGGTATTGGGGACGGCAGCCTGAGACTAAGGGAGTCTGAAGATAACATCCGTCAGTAGTGACTAACAGTCACTCTTAGAGTGCCTTCAGAAAGTATTCAAACCTTTGACTTTTTCCACATTTTGTTTTGTTAAAGCCTTGAATTTAAATTGGATTATATTTCGATTTGTTTTGTCACTGGCCTACACAATGTCAAAGTGGAATTATGTTTTTGGACATTTTTACAAATTAATCAATCATGAAAAGCTGAAATGTCTTGAGCAAATAAGTATTCAACCCATTTGTTATGGCAAGCCTAAATAAGTTCAGGAGTAAATATATGATTAAATCGAATATCGTGATATTTGACAGAAAATATATTGTGAAGTGCAAGACAATATATGATGATGGTCAAGACTATAATCTATTTGAAGTTTACAAATCAAAACTGTGCAGTTTTATCAGATGTATCGATATGTTAAATGAAGTCACAGTATTTGGAGTAGCATATCGTAGGTCTGCCCAAATGTCCAGGGTGGTTTTCCAATGCCTTGCAAAGAAGGGCAGCTATTGGTAAAACAAAAATAAGCAGACATTGAATATCCCTTTGAGCATGGTGATGTTATTAATTACACTTTGGATGGTGTATCAATATATCCAGTCACTACAAAGATACAGGCGTTCTTCCTAACTCAGTTGCCGGAGAGGAAGAAAACCATTTAGGGATTAACACCATGAGGACAATGGTGACGTTAAAACAGTTACAGAGTTTAATGGCTGTGACAGTTGTCTCCTGAGGATGGATCAACAACGTTGTAGTTACTCCACAATACTCACCTAATAGAGTGAAAAGAAGGAAGCCTGTACAAAAAAACAAATATTCCAAAACATGCATGCTATTTGCAAAAAGGCACTAAAGTAATACTGCAAAAAATGTGGCAAAGCAATTAACTTTTTGTCCGGGAATACAAAGTGTTATGTTTGGGACAAATCCAATACAACACATTACTTCGTACCACTCTCCATATTTTCAAGCATGTTATGGGTATGCTTGTAATCATTTAGGGGAGGTTTTTTTTTTATAAAAAAGAAACGGAATGGAGCTAAGCACAGGCAAAATCCTAGAGAAAAATCTGGTTCAGTCTGCCTTCCAACAAACACTGTGTCACGTGTGCTCCCTCTCCGGCCTCTAGGTCACCGGGCTGCTCGTTATGGAGCACGCCTGTCACCATCATTACGCACATCAGCGCATTATGACACTCACCTGGACTCCATCATATATATGCCATTTAGCAGACATCTCTAGCAGACATCTCCTTGATTACCTGCCCTATATATATATATATATATATATATATGTCTATATATATATATATACACATACATACATACTCCCTCTGGTTCCTTCCCCAGGTGTCATTGTTTCTGTTTCTTGTCTGTGTGTGGTTTCTTGTTTTGGATTATGTTATATTTATTTATTAAAACACTCACTCCCTGAAGTTGCTTCCCGACTCTTAGCGCACACCGTTACACACTGGGAGATGAATTCACCTTTCGGCAGGACAATAACCTAAAACACAAGGCCAAATCTACACTGGAGTTGTTTACCAAGACAGTGAATGTTCCTGAGTGGCCAAGTTACAGTTTTGACTTAAATCTACTTGGAAATCTATGGCAAGACCTGAAAATGGTTGTCTAGCAATGATCAACAACCAAATTGATAGAGCTTGAAGAATTTTGAAAATAATAATGGTAAATGTTGCACAATCCAGGTGTGGAAAGTTCTTAAAGACTTACCCAGGAAGGTGCTTAATACAAAGTATTGACTATGGTGTGAATACTTATGCAAATAGATGTTTCTGTATATCATTTTCAATACATTTCTAAAACCATGTTTAAACTTGGTCATTATGGGGTATTGTGTGTAGATCAACTGGCGTAGCAGCAAGACGTGTTTGTTTTGTCCTGTGTTTTAACCCGTGTAAATATGCAGCTTTTTCATTTTATTTTGTATACATTTCAATCTCTTTTTCCATTTTCAAATTAAATATACCTTCCTGCAACCCGCCTCACCCAACGCGCTATAGATCTGCTATTTTTCTAGACCTTATAACTGGAATCTCCATCAGATGCTAGCATTCAGAAGCTAGCCAGCTAATTATCTCAATACTGTATATAGCCTGTTTTTTTACTCTACTAGCTATTTAGTCATTGTAGACACTGCTAGCAGTCTTTACCTTTAGCACAGACACCAGCCGCTGTAGCCCGGAGGGTCCGGATAATATCTGCCAGTCTGCATAGCGTGATATCAGCCCTGAGCATATCAGACTGCTTTTTTCCCCGACTACTTCCTGCCGCAAGCTCTGGACCATTACCCCAGATCATCGCGGCTCGCTAGCTGCTACCGAGTGGCTATCATGGCTAATGCCCCTGTCCAGAAGGAACCACCAGTTAGCCTCGAGCTAGGCCCATTCCTCCGGCTAGCAAACGAAATACACCAACTACAACACCTCTCTTGTCAATTGGCCTGCACACTTTGTCGACACGGAGCTCCGCTGATCTATCACGACTGGTCTGCTGACATATTTCGGCCGATGTGCACTCAACCGGTCTCTGCGTCGCTGATGTCGGTGAGGACCCAGCTACTAGCCCCGGCCCGCTAACTCTCTGAGCACCGTGTCTCCCGCTCGCCTAGCGTAGTGACGACTGCCGAGTGGCTCCATGTTTCGTCCATTGCTGCTTATTGGACCCTATGATCCCACGGCTACACAGCTGATGCCTACTGGACTGTTCATTAACACAGGGACATCAATTTGTTTATCTGTCGGCCCCAGCCTCAAACTCAGGCCCTGTGCATAACTAACTGACCCCTCTCTGCCCATTCAACACCATTTACCCATTGTTGTTGTCTTAGCTGTTTAGCCGTTGTTATCTTAGCCCTCCCAATCAACACCTGTGATTGCTATATGTCTTCTTCAAATGTCAATATGCCTTGTATACTGTTGTTTAGGGTAACTCTCATTGTTTTGTTTTACTGCGGAGCCCTTAGTCCTGTTCTGCATGCCTCGGTTAGCTCCCTTGCCCACCCCCTACACATGCGGCGACCGCACCTAGTTTAACTGCCGTTTCTAGAGATGCAGCCTCTCTCATCGTCACTCAATGCCTAGGTATACCGCCACTGTACTCGCACCCTACCACGCCATTGTCTGTGCATTACGCCCTGTATCTATCCTACCATGCCCAGAAGTTTGCTCCTTTTACTCTCTGTTCTGAAAGCACTAGACGACCAGTTCTTATAGCCTTCAGCCGTACCCTCATCCTACTCCTCCTCTGTTCCTCTGGTGATGTAGAGGTTAACCCAGGCCCTGTGTCCCGCCAGGCGCTTTCATTTGTTGACTTCTGTTACCGTAAAAGCCTTGGGTTCATGCATGTTAACATCAGAAGCCTCCTCCTTAAATTTGCTTTATTCACTGCTTTAGCACACTCCGCCAACCCTGATGTCCTAGCCATGTCTGAATCCTGGCTTAGGAAGGCCACCAAAAGTCTGAAATTTCCATCCCCAATTACAACATTTTCTGTCAAGATAGAACTGCCAAAGGGGGAGGAGTTGCAATCTCCTGTAGAGATAGCCTGCAGAGTTCTGTCCTACTATCCAGGTCTATGCCCAAACAGTTTGAACTTCTACTTTTAAAAATCCATCTCGCCAGAAATAAGTCTCTCACTGTTGCCGCTCGTTATAGACTCCCCTCAGCTTCCAGCTGTGCCCTGGACACCATATGTGAATTGATTTTGATTTATTTATTTTTTATTTCACCTTTATTTAACCAGGTGGCTAGTTGAGAACAAGTTCTCATTTACAACTGCGACCTGGCCAAAATAAAGTAAAGCAGTTCGACACATACAACAACGCAGAGTTACAAATGGAGTACACAAACATACAGTCAATAATACAGTAGAAAAGGTCTATATACAGTGTGTGCAAATTAGGTAGGATAAGGGAGGTAAGGCAATAAATAGGCCATGGTGGCGAAGTAATTACAATATAGCAATTAAACACTGATGTGCAGAAGATGAATGTGCAAGTAGAGATACTGGGGTGCAAAGGAGCAAGATAAATAAATAAATAATTACAGTATGGGGATGAGGTAGTTGGATGGTCTATTTATAGATGGGCTATGTACAGGTGCAATGATCTGTGTGCTGCTCTGACAGCTGGTGCTTAAAGCTAGTGAGGGAGATATGGGTCTCCAGCTTCAGTGATGTTTGCAGTTCATTCCAGTCATTGGCAGCAGAGAACTGGAAGGAAAGGAGGCCAAAGGAAGAATTGGCTTTGGGAGTGACTAGTGAGATATACCTGTGTGTTACGAGTGGGTGCTGCTATGGTGACCAGTAAGCTGAGATAAGGCGGGGCTTTACCTAGCAGAGACTTGTAGATGACCTGGAGCCAGTGGGTTTGGCGCCGAGTATGAAGCGAGGGCCAGCCAACGAGAGCGTACAGGTCGCAGTGGTGGGTAGTATATGATGCTTTGGTGACAGAGTGGATGGCACTGTGATAGACTGCATCCAATTTGCTGAGGAGAGTGTTGGAGGCTAATTTGTAAATTACATCGCCGAAGTCGAGGATCGGTAGGATGGTCAGATTTACGAGGGTATGTTTGGCAGCATGAGTGAAGGAACACCCACGCGTAGCACGCACTCCAGCAGATATATTTCACTGGTCATCCCCAAAGCAAACATCTCCTTTGGCCGCCTTTCTTTCCAGTTCTCTGCTGCCAATGAACCGAACGAATTGCAAAAATCACTGGAAGTTGGAGACATATCTCCCTCGCTAACTTCAAGCATCGGCTGTTAGAGCAGCTTACCGATCACTGCAGCTGTACACAGCCCATCTGTAAATAGCCCATCCAACCAACTACCTAACTCGTTCCCATATTTGTTTTTTGTTTTTTTCTGCTCTTTTGCACACCAGAATTTCTACATGCACATCCTCATCTGCACATCTATCACTCCAGTGTTAATTGCTAAATTGTAATTACTGCAACACTATGGCCTATTTATTGCCTTACCACCTTACTTAATTTGCACACACAGTATACAGATTTTCTGTTGTGTTATTAACTATACGTTTGTTTATCCCATGTGTAACTCTGTGTTGTTGTTTTTGTTGCACTGCTTTGCTTTATCTTGTCCAGGTCGCAGTTGTAAATGAGAACTTGTTCTCAACTGGCCTACCGGCTTAAATAAAGGTGAAATTTTAAAAACTATTTTGAAGTCAAGGGGTATGAATACTTTCTGAAGGCATTGTGTCCAGAGCGACTTACAGACATTCAACTAAGGTAGAGAAGACAAACACAATAAACGTATTTCTTCATTTGGGATGCAAATGATGTGAACCACCGTACCATCACCCCCCCCGTTTTCATGATCGAAATGCAAACAAAAGCCGTTTCCCGATACAACATTGAAAGCATCTTACTGCATGGTTTATTGGTAATCTAGACTAGCTCTTGTTTCCCATTGAAGAATCATACGGTTAATGAAAAACAGGAATAGGCTTGAGATTTGAGATACAGTATTTATGCCGCATGAAAGTGTAGTGGCACATTTGTTGTGCTGGGAGACCCATCTAAAGCTCTTCAAATGTTCTTGTGACCAACCAAATTAACACCAAAACCAATGTCTCTACCTTCAGACTTCAACCTAAGAGTAAGCTTGCTGAAACCCACCATTTGGGAAAACACATTACTTTTGTGATGTGAAAACAATGTTTCAAGCTCAGCAAGATAGTACAAACTAATCTGGGTCCAGTTTACCACTTTTACACCGCGACCCAAAAGGAATCAGCATTGGCTCCGGATCCATTATTAGGAAATACTACAACCGCGTGCATGTTGGTGCAGTCGTAATAAAGTCCCATCATGCCATCTTAGCATTCTGGTTCATCTGGCACTATGGTGATGGGTATCAGAAACATGACAGACACACACACACAGACACACAGACACTCTCTTTCTTTCATCATACTCATCTTGGCAAAGGGACAACAGAGGTACAAATATGGCGAGTGGGTCATATTACTACCATGTTTATTATGATACCCTATACTGAATTAGACCTTTCCATAACACAGTGCACACCCAGGGGTCACATTAGTATGAGAGCAGGGGGACAACACTACAATATAAAATGCTCTGCTTTCAGCAACCAAAAGACAAAAACTTTGAAAGTGATTCCAAAGAAAACACTGTATATGTAATTAGAATAAGTTACTTGTATGCATTCTGTAGCCTAACAACACTATTAAATACTTATAATACACATAATATAACTTGTTACCGTATTAACACTTGACTAGTATTGCACTGTTCATAGGTGCAAAGAAAAGAGAGGGATGGCGCTGCATGGCATCGGAGGAGATGGCTGCCGTTTTACCAATTATTTTGTACATAATGTTTCTGTCACCATCTCTTATGACGGAAATGAGCTTCTGGATATCAGGACAGCGATTACTCACTTCGTACTGGATTTTTTTCTTGAATGAGTCGGACACAAAGGATTTACTTCAGACACCCGACAAGGCCCAAATCCCCGTCATTCGCATGAAGAAGAAACAGAGATATTGGGGATGTAGGTCGGGGGTGCCTTGTAAGGATCTGACGGGGAGTGCGTAATCCACCTAAACCATCAGTTCTATTAGCCAACGTGCAATCATTGGATAATAAAATGGATGACCTCCGATCAAGAATATCCTACCAACGGGACATTAAAAAACGGTAATATCTTATGTTTCACCGAGTCGTGGCAGAACGACAACATGGATAACATACAGCTGGCTGGGTTTTCGGTGCATCGGCAAGACAGAACAGCTGCCTCCGGTAAGACAAGGGGTGGTGGTCTGTGTCTATTTGTAAATAACAGCTGGTGCACAAAATCTAATATTAAGGACGTTTCAAGGTTTTGCTCACCTGAGGTAGAGTATCTCATGAAAAGCTGTAGACCACACTATTTACCAAGAGTTTTCATCTATATTTTTCGTAGCAGTCTATTTACCACCACGAACCGATGCTGGCACTAAGAAAGCACTCAACAAGCTGTTAAAGGCCATAAACAAACAAGAAAATGCTCATTGCCGGGAACTTTAATGCATGGAAACTTAAATCCGTTTTACCTAATTTCTACCATTTGCAACCAGAGGGGAAAGAAACTCTAGATCATCTTTACTCCATACACAGAGACACATACAAAGCTATGCCTCACCATTCATTTGGTAAATAACCAGAACTCTATCCTCCTGATTCCTATTTACAAGCAAAAACTAAAGCAGGAAGTACCAGTGACTCGCTCAATACAGAACGTCAGATGGCGCAGATGCTAAAATACAGGACAGTTTTGCTAGCACAGACTGGAATATGTTCCGGGATTCTTCCGATGGTATTGAGGAGTACACCACCTCAGCCACTGGCTTCATCAATAAGTGCATCGAAGACGTCTCCCACACAGTGACCGTACGTACATACCCCAACCAGAAGCCATGGATGACAGGCAACATCAGCACTGAGCTAAATTGTAGAGTTGCCGCTTTCAAAGAGCAGGACTCGAACCCGGATGCTTATAAGAAATCCCGCTTCAGACAAACCATCAAACAGGCAAAGCGTCAATACAGGACTCGTACTACACCGGCTCCAACGCTCGTCGGATGTGGCAGGGCTTGCAAACAAATACAGGTTACAAAGGGAAACACATCTGCGAGCTGTCCAGTGACACGAGTAGTTCTCACGTTTGTAGTCATGAAGTGCTTTGAAAGGCTGGTCATGGCTCACATCAACACCATTATCCCAGAAACCCTAGAACCACTCCAATTTGCATACCGCCCAAACAGATGATGCAATCTCTATTGCACTCTACACTTCCCGTTCCCACCTGGACAAAAGGAACACCTACTGAGAATGCTTTTCATTGACTACAGCTCAGCGTTCAACACCATAGTATCCTCAAAGCTCATTACTAAGCTAAGGACACTGAAACTAAACACCTCCCTCTGCCACTGGATCCTGGACTTCCTGACGGCCGCCCCCATGTGGTAAGGGTAAGTAACAACGCAACTGACACACTGATCCTCAACATGGGGGCACCTCAGGGGTGTCTGCTCAGTCCCCTCCTGTACTCCCTGTTCACCCACGACTGCGTGGCCAAGCACAACTCCAACACCATCATTAAGTTTGCAGATAACACAACAGTGGTAGGCCTGATCACCGACAACGATGAGACAGCCTATAGGGAGGAGGTCAGAGACGTGGCAGTGTGGTGCTAGGATAACAACCTCTCCCTCATCGTGATCAAGACAAAGGAGATGATTGTGGACTAAAGGAAAAGGAGGACCGAGCACTCCCCCATTCTCATTGACAGGGCTGTAGTGGAGCAGGTTGAGAGCTTCAAGTTCCTTGGTGTACACATGGACCATGATAGTTCATTGGTTCAAACACACCAAGACAGTCATGAAGAGAGCATGACAACGCCTATTCCTCATCAGGAGACTGAAAATATTTGGCATGGGTCCTCAGATCCTGAAAAAGTTCTACAGCTGCACCATCGAGAGTATGGTTGGTTGCATCAACGCCTGGTATGGCAACTGCTCTGCACTACAGAGGGTAGTGCGTACGGCCCAGTACATCACTGGGGCCAAGCTTCCTGCCATCCAAGACCTCTATACCAAACGGTGTCAGAGGAAAGCCCTAAAAATTGTCAAAGACTCCAGCCACCCTAGTCATAGACCGTTCTCTCTGCTACTGCACGGCAAGCGGTACCGGAGTGCCAAGTCTAGGTCCAAGAGGCTTCCAAACAGCTTCTACCCCCAAGCCATAAGACTCATGAACAGCTAATCAAACGGCTACCCGGACTGTTTGCATTGTCCCTCCCCCATTTTTACACTGCTGCTACTCTCTGTTTATTATCTCTGCATAGTCACTTTACCTCGACCTACATGTACATATTACCTCAATTACCTCAACTAAACTGTGCCCCCGCACATTGACTCTGTACCAATACCCACTGTATATAACCTTGTTCCTGTTTTTTTATTGTTGCTCTTTAATTATAGATTTTTCTATTTTCTTTTATACTTCAGTTTATCTTAGTAAATACTTTCTTAAAAACTTTTTCTTAACTGCATTGTTGGTTAAGGGCTTATAAGTAAGCATTTCATTAAGGTTAACAACTGTTGTATTCGGCACATGTGACAAATACAATTTTATTTTTATTGCTGTTACAATAATGTGTAATAACACTTTACACACTTGTAATACACTTCATGTAATATGTTACTGTTTTAACACTTACAGACTAGTATAGCACAGTTAATAGGTTCACAGAAAGGGGTATTCACTTAAACCACTTAAACCGTTGGACTCGTCAAGACAAATAACATTTTGACAAGAGGATGATCTCACCCGTATGCCAAATGGCCACGGGGAAAAGGGCAGCGATACACTACATTCTATCTCTCCTGGTAACTTAAGGCATAACAACAGGTTCACAATCAGTGCCAGCTCTGGTGCTTGGCCCGTAATTTATAGGCGTTAGGACAACATGAGGTAAGGGTAGCTGATCCTAGATCATTCATAAAGGGCAAGATGAGCAGAAGCATTGGTTTCCTTCTTTGACAGAGTTGTTTTTGTTCAGGGAAAGTATGCAGCCTCGGCCAGAGACCAATCAGAGACCAATCAAGGTGCATTAATTGAGGAATAAACTGAATGCGCAAGAAACAGCTGCCATTTGAGGAAAATGGAAGTTCAACAACAAGGCTTTAATGCCAAATGAAGCACTATCAGGGTCCTTCAGTAACACTTTAAGTCTGTTCATCTAGTCATCTTATATGCTAAAGAAGGTAATGCTATTCTATCTGCCCACCACCCCAAGCTGTCACCAGCTGAGACTGGGAGTGGGAGAGTAGGCCTAACCACACACACACAGTGCTAATACAATGATACTGTACATGAGGAGTGTAGCAGTAGCATGGCAGTATAGCATGTAGTGATTAGATATTTTAAAATTAAATTTAGGGGTTAGGGGAATATTGTTGTTTTCATTAATTCTCTACAATAACAATCATATAAAATCAAATGTTATTGGTCACATACACATGGTTAGCAGATGTTATTGAAAGTGTAGTGAAATGCTTGTTCCTTTTGTTCCGACAGTGCAGCAATATCTAACAAGTAATCTAACAATTCCACAACAACTACCTAATACACACAAATCCAAGTAAAGGGATGGAATATAAGAATATGTACATATACATATAAATGGAAGATTTTTCTAACTTAATTGAGGAAAATAAGAACAATCCGAAATTCCTTTTTGATACTGTGGCAAAGCTAACTAAAAAGCAGCATTCCCCAAGAGAGGATGACTTTCACTTTAGCAGTGATAAATTCATGAACTTCTTTGAGGAAAAGATTATGATTATTAGAAAGCAAATTACGGACTCCTCTTTAAACCTGCGTATTCCTCCAAACCTCAGTTGTCCTGAGTCTGCACAACTCTGCCAGGACCTAGGATCAAGAGAGACGCTCAAGTGTTTTAGTACTATATCTCTTGACACAATGATGAAAATAATCATGGCCTCTAAACCTTCAAGCTGTATACTGGACCCTATTCCAACTAAACTACTGAAAGAGCTGCTTCCTGTGCTTGGCCCTCCTATGTTGAACATAATAAACGGCTCTCTATCCACTGGATGTGTACCAAACTCACTAAAAGTGGCAGTAATAAAGCCTCTCTTGAAAAAGCCAAACCTTGACCCAGAAAATATAAAAACTATCGGCCTATATCGAATCTTCCATTCCTCTCAAAGATTTTAGAGAAGGCTGTTGCGCAGCAACTCACTGCCTTCCTGAAGACAAACAATATATACGAAATGCTTCAGTCTGGTTTTAGACCCCATCATAGCACTGAGACGGCACTTGTGAAGGTGGTAAATGACATTTTAATGGCATCGGACCGAGGCTCTGCATCTGTCCTCGTGCTCCTAGACCTTAGTGCTGCTTTTGATACCATCGATCACCACATTCTTTTGGAGAGATTGGAAACCCAAATTGGTCTACACGGACATGTTCTGGCCTGGTTTAGGTCTTATCTGTCGGAAAGATATCAGTTTGTCTCTGTGAATGGTTTGTCCTCTGACAAATCAACTGTACATTTCGGTGTTCCTCAAGGTTCTGTTTTAGGACCACTATTGTTTTCACTATATATTTTACCTCTTGAGGATGTTATTCGAAAACATAATGTAAACTTTCACTGCTATGCGGATGACACACAGCTGTACATTTCAATGAAACATGGTGAAGCCCCAAAATTGCCCTCGCTAGAAGCATGTGTTTCAGACATAAGGAAGTGGATGGCTGCAAACTTTCTACTATTAAACTCGGACAAAACAGAGATGCTTGTTCTAGGTCCCAAGAAACAAAGAGATCTTCTGTTGAATCTGACAATTAATCTTAATGGTTGTACAGTCGTCTCAAATAAAACTGTGAAGGACCTCGGCGTTACTCTGGACCCTGATCTCTCTTTTGAAGAACATATCAAGACCATTTCGAGGACAGCTTTTTTCCATCTATGTAACATTGCAAAAATCAGAAACTTTCTGTCCAAAAATGATGCAGAAAAATTAATCCATGCTTTTGTCACTTCTAGGTTAGACTACTGCAATGCTCTATTTTCCGGCTACCCGGATAAAGCACTAAATAAACTTCAGTTAGTGCTAAATACGGCTGCTAGAATCCTGACTAGAACCAAAAGATTTGATCATATTACTCCAGTGCTAGCCTCTCTACACTGGCTTCCTGTCAAAGCAAGGGCTGATTTCAAGGTTTTACTGCGCTAACCTACAAAGCATTACATGGGCTTGCTCCTACCTACCTCTCTGATTTGGTCCTGCCGTACATACCTACACGTACGCTACGGTCACAAGACGCAGGCCTCCTAATTGTCCCTAGAATTTCTAAGCAAACAGCTGGAGGCAGGGCTTTCTCCTATAGAGCTCCATTTTTATGGAACGGTCTGCCTACCCATGTCAGAGACGCAAACTCGGTCTCAACCTTTAAGTCTTTAAGACTCATCTCTTCAGTGGGTCATATGATTGAGTGTAGTCTGGCCCAGGAGTGGGAAGGTGAACAGGAAAGGCTCTGGAGCAACGAACCACCCTTGCTGTCTCTGCCTGGCCGGTTCCCCTCTTTCCACTGGGATTCTCTGCCTCTAACCCTGTTACGGGGGCTGAGTCACTGGCTTGCTGGGGCTCTCTCATGCCGTCCCTGGGGGGGGTGCGTCACCTGGGTGGGTTGATTCACTGTTGTGGTCGGCCTGTCTGGGTTGGCGCCCCCAGGGTTGTACCGTGGCGGAGATCTTTGTGGGCTATACTCGGCCTTGTCTCAGGATGGTAAGTTGGTGGTTGAAGATATCCCTCTAGTGGTGTGGGGGCTGTGCTTTGGCAAAGTGGGTGGGGTTATATCCTTCCTGTTTGGCCCTGTCCGGGGTGTCCTCGGATGGGGCCACAGTGTCTCCTGACCCCTCCTGTCTCAGCCTCCAGTATTTATGCTGCAGTAGTTTATGTGTCGGGGGGCTAGGGTCAGTTTGTTATATCTGGAGTACTTCTCCTGTCCTATTCGGTGTCCTGTGTGAATCTAAGTGTGCGTTCTCTAATTCTCTCCTTCTCTCTTTCTTTCTCTCTCTCGGAGGACCTGAGCCCTAGGACCATGCCCCAGGACTACCTGACATGATGACTCCTTGCTGTCCCCAGTCCACCTGGCCATGCTGCTGCTCCAGTTTCAACTGGCCTGGGCCCTAGGACCATGTCCCAGGACTACCTGACATGATGACTCCTTGCTGTCCCCAGTCCACCTGGCCATGCTGCTGCTCCAGTTTCAACTGTTCTGCCTTACTATTATTCAACCATGCTGGTCATTTATGAACATTTGAACATCTTGGCCACGTTCTGTTATAATCTCCACCCGGCACAGCCAGAAGAGGACTGGCCACCCCACATATGCTCTCTCTAATTCTCTCTTTCTTTCTCTCTCTCGGAGGACCTGAGCCCTAGGACCGTGCCCCAGGACTACCTGACATGATGGCTCCTTGCTGTCCCCAGTCCACCTGGCTGTGCTGCTGCTCCAGTTTCAACTGTTCTGCCTTATTATTATTCGACCATGCTGGTCATTTATGAACATTTGAACATCTTGGTCATGTTCTGTTATAATCTCTACCCGGCACAGCCAGAAGAGGACTGGCCACCCCACATAGCCCGGTTCCTCTCTAGGTTTCTTCCTAGGTTTTGGCCTTTCTAGGGAGTTTTTCCTAGCCACCGTGCTTTTACACCTGCATTGTTTGCTGTTTGGGGTTTTAGGCTGGGTTTCTGTACAGCACTTTGAGATATCAGCTGATGTACGAAGGGCTATATAAATATATTTGATTTGATTTGATTTGAAGAGCAATGACCGACCGGCATAGGCAAGATGCAATAGATGGTATAAAATACAGTATATACAGCCACCAATTGTGCAAGTTCTCCCACTTGAGAAGATGAGAGAGGCCTGTAATTTTCATCATAGGTACACTTCAACTATGACAGGCAAAATGAGAAAAAAAATCCAGAAAAATCACATTGTAGGATTTTTAATTCATTTATTTGCACATTATGGTGGAAAATAAGTATTTGGTCACCTACAAACAAGCAAGATTTCTGGCTCTCACAGACCTGTAACTTCTTGTTTAAGAGGCTCCTCTGTCCTCCACTCTTACCTGTATTAATGGCACCTGTTTGAACTTGTTATCAGTATAAAAGACACCTGTCCACAACCTCAAACAGTCACACTCCAAACTCCACTATGGCCAAGACCAAAGAGCTGTCAAAGGACACCAGAAACAAAATTGTAGACCTGCACCAGGCTGGGAAGACTGAATCTGCAATAGGTAAGCAGCTTGGTTTGAAGAAATCAACTGTGGGAGCAATTATTAGGAAATGGAAGAGATACAAGACCACTGATAGTCTCCCTCGATCTGGGGCTCCACGCAAGATCTCACCCCGTGGGGTCAAAATGATCACAAGAACGGTGAGCAAAAATCCCAGAACCACACGGGGGGGACATAGTGAATGACCTGCAGAGAGCTGGGACCAAAGTAACAAAGCCTACCATCAGTAACACACTACGCCGCCAGGGACTGAAATCCTGCAGTGCCAGACGTGTCCCCCTTCTTAAGCCAGTACATGTCCAGGCCCGTCTGAAGTTTGCTAGAGAGCATTTGGATGATCCAGAAGAAGATTGGGAGAATGTCATATGGTCAGATGAAACCAAAATATAACTTTTTGGTAAAAACTCAACTCGTCGTGTTTGCATCCAAAGAACACCATACCTACTGTGAAGCATGGGGGTGGATACATCATGCTTTAGGGCTGTTTTTCTGCACAGGGACCAGGACGACTGATCCGTGTAAAGGAGAGAATTAATGGGCCCATGTATCGTGAGATTTTGAGTGAAAACCGGCCTTCCATCAGCAAGGGCATTGAAGATGAAACGTGGCTGGGTCTTTCAGCATGACAATGATCCCAAACACACCGCCCGGGCAACGAAGGAGTGGCTTCGTAAGAACCATTTCAAGGTCCTGGAGTGGCCTAGCCAGTCTCCAGATCTCAACCCCATAGAACATCTTTGGAGGGAGTTGAAAGTCCGTGTTGCCCAGCAACAGCCCCAAAACATCACTGCTCTAGAGGAGATCTGCATGGAGGAATGGGCCAAAATACCAGCAACAGTGTGTGAAAACCTTGTGAAGACTTACAGAAAACGTTTTCTTCTGTCATTGCCAACAAAGGGAACAAAGGGTATATAACAAAGTATTGAGATAAACTTTTGTTATTGACCAAATACTTATTTTCCACCATAATTTGAAAATAAATTCATTAAAAATCCTACAATGTGATTTTCTGGAAAAACTTTTCTCTCATTTTGTCTCTTACAGGCCTCTCTCATCTTTTTAAGTGGGAGAACTTGCACAATTGGTGGCTGACTAAATACTTTTTTGCCTCACTGTACATATGGGATGAGTAATGCAAGATGTGTAAACATCATCATTAAAGTGGCATTAATCAAGTGACTAGTGATCCATTGTATGTAGTCTTTATGTAGGCAGCAGACTCTCTGTGTTAGTGATGTCTCAATATAAATTATATGAAATCAGCTTGTTCCTTTCAACTGTTTTTAAATGCAGACGATTCAGCTCTTTTGGTCTCTCGCAAAGTATGGATGAGAGCCAGCTTAGTGCAGAACTGACGAGTATCAGTAACTGGCTGTCAGACAACATGCTGTTTCTTCATTTGGGGAAAATAGATTCAATTTTATTTGGATCTAAGATCAGGCTTGGTAGATCACCAGGCTTTAGAGTCGCGGTTGGTGACACAGAGGTTACAGCCAAGAACTGTGTTAAATACTTAGGCTGTGAACTAGACAGGTTCCTCACAGGGGAGAGTATGGGGCAGAAAGTGATTGCCAAAGTCAACTAGGAAGTGAAATGTCTGGCCAGAAAAGCCACATTTGTACATAAAGGAACTTGAAAACACTTGCAGCAGTTTGTGCAACCTCACTTTGACTGTGTGAACTACCTGCTCAAGTAGTTCCCCAAGTTCATCAAGAACAAGCTACAGACATCTCAAAATAAAATGTCATGGGTCATTCTGAATCTTATAGCCCTCTGGGTCATGTTGGAAAAGGGGGAAACCTAGTCAGTTGTCCAACTGAATGTAATTCAACTGAAATGTGCCTTCCGCATTTAACCCAACCGCTCTGAATCTGTGAGGTGTGGGAGGCTGCCTTAAATCGACATCCACAAGTTCAGCGCCCAGGGAAAAGTGGGTTAACTGCCTTGCTCAGGGGCAGAACAACAGATGTTTACCTTTTCAGCTCGGCCCTTCTCAGTGCAGTGAACTACAGTGACTATCAGTTAATAAAAGGGTAATTTAGCTGTAGCTAGGAGCTGGGATTGGCCCATAAAATTGTGTATGTTACAGTCCCCCAGTATCTAAAGAACTATCTTACTACTGTCCTTCCTACGCCATGAGAGGCAGTGCCAGAGATTTTGAGCCACCTCGATTCAAGAGCGGTACTGGTCAGAGCACGTTTTTATATACGGCAGTGGTGGAGTGGAACAAACTCCCGGCTGAGATAAAAGCTGTTTTTGCAAGTCTTAGGTTCAAACACTCCTGCAAGGCTTGGTTAATGTTGAGATAGCCTCATAGCCAAGTATAAATACACTCCGCGCTAGTGGAGTGATTTGTTATATTAGCTTTTTTGTATATATCTTAATATGTGGACATTTTATATTATTGAATGTAATGGCACAGAGTGCCCAGGTCCATTGTTTTGCCCTGCTGCCACTTGCCTCCATTGTGGATGTCCCCATTGAAATGCATGACATAATTTTCAATGGAGCAGTCCACAACACTACGTTGGGGGTGCAGCATTAGGCTGCAGTGCATTCTCTTTACCGCATGTGTTCAATATTTTCTAATTGTGTGTTGCTTTACCATGCGGTGGTACAAACGGAAGTACACACACAGACTCAAACTAGCTAGCTTTTAGCAAGTTGAAAAGCAAATGACATGTGCGTCAAATACGGAAAACGCAGGCCAGACATGCGGCAAAAAAAACTCATATGCATCTGTTGGACCTCGGACAGGATGTGAACGAGGCTTGAGCCAGCTAAAGATAGCCGCTAAACTAATAGTGACCAGTATAGGCTTGACCCGCTAGCGATTGCAGTTAGCTTAGCGTTAGCGTATACCGTTTTACTCTAAAAATAATACTCTAATAATAATACTCACTTGGGTTGGGAGATGGACCTTAGACCATATAAACGGAGTAGAAAATAAACCACATTATTACCTTAGAGGAGCTATAAATCAATAAGTTTAAACCAGAATAGTAGCTGGCACCCTTTTGTCTTATATTATTCCATGGGCTAGCCTGTTTAAGCAGCAAACCCAGGCATCTCCAAGGCAAGATTGCTAACAGTTTTCACTCAATCAATTTACACATTTTAACTGTACAATTTCAACATAAAGGGTACTCAGATTTCGACTAAAATTGTCTATAGATAACGTGCTTGTGTAAAAGGCATACTTGTTTTAACAAAATAATGAAAAAGGAGGCAGGAGGAAATGTTTAACGTTCACAGTTTCTCCTTTGAGTGTTGAGGGGAGACACAAAACGCTGTTGTCGCGCCCCTACAACGCCCACTGCTGGTGGCAACAGGCATAAACAATTCCCAATTGAAATCCTTGGGAGGACTCAGCCCAAATAAGTGTATTACAACAATATCAAAATCGTGTGATTTATGTATGGTTCTTAAATTACATTTTCATTTTAGTGATTGAGCAGAGCGACTTACATGACTGCATTCCTCTTAAAATAGCTAGGTGAGACAACAGCATATCACCATTGTAGAAGGCATCTTTTACCTCGACAAAGTAGGTATCGGTAAAGCCAGTGATAGTAGGAAAAAAGACAAGCACATTTTTAAAAAGTATGAATATATATATATATATATATATATATATATATATATATATATATATATATATATATATACCATGCAAAACAAATAATAATTCTGTAATACATTTTGAAAGCAATACATGCATTGAACAAAACAAATATGTTCCGAACACATTTTGCATGATGAAAATACATAGGCATATCAATATAATATAGAATTTTTGGTATGGAGCTGTGCCATTTATATAGGTTATTAAAATATATGACGATATTATTTCAAATGTATGTCACTTTATGAGTTAAAATACATGTCACGTTTTTTTCGTATGGGCACACGAGCCCTTGTCAACAGAATATATCTGTCTCTATTTTAAATATTTACAGTAATTATAAGGTTTACTGAAATAGGGATTTAGAAGGAAAGCTGAGAGGCTCGGTAGAGTGGTGAAAAGGTATAGCAAAGCCACAACGGGACAGCTCTTCAGTGCATCCGTCACTGGAGGGTACAGGAAAAAAAAGACAAAAAGTTCAGTCACATGATAGGTTTCGGTTTTGGAACAGTTTAGAAAGTACCAAGACAAAGGAAAATTCGAGACAAAAAAAATACGATCGCGCATGTCTGTCGAAAAATATCCATGGGCTTATTAGGCTATTTAAGTTTATGCTTAGAAAAGTTATGATTTGCCTCTACAATCAAGGCAGATTTTTTTTTAAGTGGTAGCTACTACAACAACTGATCATCACATCGTCAAAGAGATACCGCATAGCATCAATAGACCACCGCCAATGAATTGCGTCTGGTCTAGTATGACCGAAACCCTCAAATGCATGCCCAGTTCATTGTATGGATCATTATAAACCTCTGCACATCCATAGAGGCAGAATGAATAACGAACGTTTTGTGGGTGACAATCGCGAAATAAACACGGACATGCTTTCATGATCACGTGCTGTACTGTAGGCCTATTTAGGGTAAACTCGGTCCTATGTGCGTCTGTGGTATTATAATGCCCGACATTGGAGGAAAAACGAAATTGACAAGACAGGCCTATAGCCTACCCGTCACACCGACAAGCAATACATACAGTCCCTGTAGAGCTAACGAGCCTTCCTTTATCTCTATTAACCCTTCAAATCAACGCTGTGACAATGATAAAAACTGAATATTTTCTTAATGGCACATTTTGATTTAAATGTCCATATTTCTACGTGTGACGTCAAATAGCCAAACTTACCACTGTCACTGGCGAAACCATCTCTCAATCGATCACTGTAGTATATATTCGCAAAGCAACTGGAGATTGCGACACTGAGCTGCGGCCGTTTTCCCGTACTGTACGGTTCACTAAAATTGCTGTAGTCTTTGTGATGCGTATTGTTTTGGTCCCTTTTCGGGGCAGACTGGCATAAGGGGAGGAGGCAAACCGACCATAATTGTAGGTGGAGATAGACTTTAGGCACCGATAGGGTGCCGTTAAAATATCCGACCAATTAACAGACAGGAACAAAAAAAGAGGCAAGGTTAAGAGACTATAACGCCCCTTTTAATACGAGGTCTTTTGACTGCTGTTTACCTATCGAAGCAGATGGCCTGTATTTACATCTAGTCTAATTACACATTTCACTTTGTTACACTGTATCTCTCTCTGTACATTTACATTGTGATAACATTGTTCCATTGTAGACAATGATGAACAACACACTCGTCCTTTTGTCTCGCGCGCTGTGCATCAAACTATGTTTAAACAGTCTTTTCTGCATTTAGTAACCAAGTGGGAACTGGGACTTTACCACCATTGTAGCGCCATTGAGACCACCTGTATTTTGAAGTAGTCAATTTTATTTTTCTACTATTTCTATGAGTTGGCAGACAAGTTGAAAGGGTGCATAGCTAGTGACAGCTAGTGTGTTGTTTGAACAGGTTTAAAGCCAAGTGGTTGGTGATTTACTGCCATCTACAGTTATTCAGTGTTTGCTCACGAGTATAATTCATTGGCTGATACCCCTGATAGAATTATGTGATCCTTCCTTCGCCCATAGGAATGCTCACACAGCTGACTTTAAAATGGTTCAAGCCCTCAATGTCCATGCCGTAACGTGTTTTCTCCATCCTCTATTTAACTCTTAAGGTGGTAAATTCCCACTTCACACTTGGTTACCGTCGCAGCATATGGGCACGTTCCTATGCCCAGACGTTGCTGACGCATGCTAGATTTTATGTGCATGGATAGGTATTTTACATATCAGCTAACATCATATGTTATAGCAACCCGGTGCCGGGCATTGATCCCGTATTACACGAATTCAAGCTTTTCTGTTTTACGGACATTTTGTTCTGAAATCTGTTGACTGTGGTCATACACTAGCTAGCTACACCGCACCTCTTAGAAGCCAGCAGCAATAAGCAAGACCTAGCAATAAATAAGGTCGTGAGTGCGGACATTTTCCTTCAGAATAAAAGTCCTGTAATGAATATGGTGAAAATTATACGGTCGGGATTTTCCTTCAGAATAAAAGTCTTGTAATGAATATGGTAGAAATTATAGAAATGGCAATGTTCAAAATTCGTAAGATTTTATGAAGCAATGTTAGCTGACTTAGAATTTTGTTTAACAACATCAAAAAAGGAAATAAGTTAAAAGGCTTGATAATATTATAGCATTGACAATATTGTTAACAGCTTAAAGGGAAACTTCACCCCTAGACATTATTTGTGTTGTGTTTTTCCAGTTTGCCTACATAATTATGAGTAATGAGAGGGTGTTTCAGACATAATTATGCAGTGTAGCAGTATTGTTTTTATTTTTGGGCTGGGAGAGTTCAACCAATGGCATCATTGGTTGATTGAGCCTGCTTTCTGATCTTAAAAGGATTGGACTTATGTTTTCTATCAATTATTGTGGCTTTTGTGTTTTGCATATTGCACACTCACTTGAGTAGACATGGTTGTCCTTGTTCAATAAAGCCATTGGACTTGTCTCAACGATGTTCCTATCTGCCACAACATTGCAGGATATCTAGGTTGACTCATTTTCCCTAGCTTTCTAAAGACAACAGCCTGATGAGAGCCATACTTCCTTGTGCCCACCCTCGAACACAGGTGTTTCAAAACGGGGGTGGTACAAGTTTACAGGTTCACTGTCTATCCAAGACTGCTAAATAATTAGCTACAGTGGCTGTTTATGATGATTCCTGTTTCCAAGAAGTGCTGGGTGACATTTTTTATTTATTTATGTTCTTTTAGATAGGAACATAAAGCCATATTTATTTTGAGCTGGAATACACTGAAGAGACAGCGAGAAAAATTATTTGCGAAACCAGCAAGCAGCAGTGGCAGCCGAGACCAGCTGGGCCAGGCCTCGGGGGGATAAATGACAAACGAGTAAGTTGTTTTGCTGTCAGCAGCTAGCTAGCAAGATAATCTCTCTTTTAACCGAGACAGTGTTATTCAGTACAGTACAATTTGGGGATTGATTCCGCCATAACGGGGCTTGCGAGAACCCCTACAAGCCAAGTTTAGATAACTGTTTTTTGCTATACCTAAAAGTTACTTTAGTATAACGTTATAGCTAGCTAACTAGCCTAGCTAGCCTCAGTGCTTCTCATTATGAGCAAAACTGTATAAATGTTTTGATGATGATGGTGGATAGTAAAGGAATTACTTTGGCTTGATGACTCATATTAGTCTTAGAGTAACTATACCCGTGTGTTGTAGTTAGCTAGCTAGGGAGCGGTCGAAATTGACTCAATTGTTACCCAGAGGAAAATGGGGGAGGGTCATGCTTTTTCAATTTCAATCAGGGAGGGTTTAGTATTTAAACATGTAGTCCAGGGGAGGGTCATGTAATTTTGTTTATCCATTAAATGTAATATTGCTCAGTGTTTCAGAATTAGTTATTATTATGTCTCATCTGTGCCCGATGCTCCCCCTCATACCTGATTCTCTGCTGGACGCGCAAAATATCAACTGAGTCTAGTGTGGTCTCAATCAAATGATCCATAGCCTATACTATTGGCTATAGACCTAGGATATACAAAGAGCATGCTTGGAGAAGCACAAGGCAAAGTTACTCCCCCCCCCCCAAAAAGGTCATATCTGTGCACGTGATCTAGGCCTACTGATGTCCTCTTTAGTTTTAGAGGGAAAGTTCAATGATGAGAGGGATGTAAGCTTGATGGCACCGAGAGAGAGGGTTGCCTTGCTACTAATCCTGAGAAAACTATGCAGTATTTTATTTTTTTATGTATTATTTCTTACATTGTTAGTCCAGAAAATCTTAAGTGTTATTACATACAGCCGGGAAGAACTATTGGATATCAGAGCGACATCAACTTACCAATATTACGACCAGGAATACGACTTTCCCGAAGTGGATCCTTTGTTCGCACCACCACCCAGAGAATTTGATCTGATTCCAGAGGCCGACCCAAAACAATGTCGCCGCAGAAGAGGTAGATGGAGTGTGATTCTGGTCAGACTTCAGAGGCGTGCACACCACCCACCGCTTCCGAGTATATTACTCGCCAATGTCCAGTCTCTAGATAGCAAGGTAGGTGAAATTAGGGCAAGGGTTGCTTTCTAGATGGACATCAGGGATTGTAAACATACTCTGTTTCACAGAAACATGGCTCTCTCGGGATATGTTGTTGGAGTCGGTACAGCCACCGGGATTCATTATGCGTTGCACCAACAGAAATATACATCTCTCTGGGAAGAAGGGTGGGGGTGTGTGCTTCATGATTAACAATTCATGGTGTAATCGAAACAACATATAGGAACTCAAGTCCTTTTGTTCACCTGACCTAGAATTCCTCACAATCAAATGCTGACCATATCTCCCAAGATAATTCTCGTTGGTTATTGTCACAGCTGTGTATTTCGCCCCTCAAGCCGATACCACGACGGCCCTCAAGGAACTTCACTGGACTCTATGCAAACTGGAAACCATATTTCCTGAGGCTGCATTTATTGCAGCTGTGGATTTTAACAAAACAAATTTTGAGAACAGGGCTACCTAATTTCTACCAGCATCTTGATTGTAGCATTTGTGCGGGCAATACACTGGATCACTGCTACTCTAATTTCCGTGATGCATACAATGCCCTCCCCCGCCCTGCCTTCGGAAAATCTGACCACGACTCCATTTTGCTCCTCCCGTCTTATAGGCAGAAACTCAGACAGAATGTACCCATGACAATTCAACGCTGGTCTGACCAATTGGAATACACGCTTCAAGATTGTTTTGATCACGCGGACTGGGATAGGTTCCGGGAAGCTACAGAGAATAATATTGATTTATACATTGATTCGGTGAGTGAGTTTAAGGAAACGCATTGGAGATATTGAACCCACTGTGACTATTAAAACCTACCCTAACCAGAAAGATGGAAAGATGGCGGCATTCGCTCAAAACTGAAAGTGAAAACCACCGCATTTAACCATAGGAAGATGACTGGAAATATGACCCAATACAAACATGTTAGTTATTCCCTCCGCAAGGCAATCAAACAAGCAAAATGTCAGTATAAGGACAAAGTGGAGTCACAATTCAACGGCTCAGACACGAGACGTATGTGGCAGGGTTTACAGGCAATCAAGGACTACAAAAAGAAAACCAGCCACGTCTCAGACACCGACATCTTGCTTCCAGACAAAATAAACACATTCTTTGCCCGCTTTGAGGATAATACAGTGCCACCGATGTGGGCCCACTACCAAGGACTGCAGGCTCTCGCTCTCCTTCTCGGTGGCCGAAGTGAGTAAGACATTTAAACATGTTAACCCTCGCAAGGCTGCCGGCCCAGACGACATCCCTAGCCGTGTCCTCAGAGCATGCGCAAACCAGCTGGCTGGTGTGTCTATGGACATATTCAATCTCTCCTTACCCCAGTCTGCTGTCCCCACATGCAAGATGGCCACCATTGTTCCTGTACATAGGCAAAGGTAACTGAACTGAATTAATATTGCCCGTTGCACTCACTTCTGTCATCATGAAGTGTTTTGAGAGGCTAGTCATGGACACCGGGTAGCCTCAGAGAATAATATTGATTTATACGTTGATTCGGTGAGTGAGTTTATAAGGAAGCGCATTGGAGATATTGAACCCACTGTGACTATTAAAACCTACCCTAACCAGAAACCGTGGATAGATGGTGAAATTCGCGCAAAACTGAAAGTGCATCAAGGACAACAATCACCTCCACCTTACCTGCCACCTGTTCCAAACTTAGACTATCCTATTTTTGAACAATGGCCTGTATAGAAATCAAAACATCTCCAGTGCAACAGCATGCGCTCATTCGTTGTCATGCTCTGTTGTGGTTTTAAAAAAGATTCTGCTTTTCTCCAGTCATGTAAAATTACGTAGAATTGCATGAAATGCGTTTATAAAATACTTCTTTTTTTCTTTTCTTTTTCTTCAGACCTGCAAATAAGATGATAGATTCATGCAGTGCGTTTACTATAATGGAGATCTTTTTAGCCCTACCCTTAATAATAATAATACATAGGACTTATATAGCTCTTTTCAAGGACCCAAAGTCGCTTTAAAATTTGTAGAAAAGAAAAACAAACAAAACATCAGACAAAAGAAAAATATGAATAAAGAAGGGAAAGAGTGTGATGTATCAGTATATGGGTAGGGTTGGGATTTGGATACGAACCCGGTTGAGGGGAAGGGGTATTGTAAGAGTTTGCAGTGTATTTCTTTCTGTGTGTGTGGTAGTAGGCCACGTCAAAGAGGAGGGGGTTTAGGAGGGACTGAAAGTTAGTGATGACTCCGAGTCATGAATGGCTGGAGGGGGGGACTTCAAGAGCAACCCTGGAGAAGGTCCTGTTGCCGAAGCTCTGAAACTTCGACCTGGGGATGACAATGTGGCCTGATGTGGCGAAACGAAGTGCACGTGTCGGTTGGTAACGAAGAAGGTCTCCGAGGGAAGGTAGGGCAAGTTGGTGAAGGGTGTTATAGGTCAGTAGGAGGATCTTGTAATTAATGCATTGGGAGACAGAGAGCCAGTGGAGTTCGCGGAGGACGGTGTGATGTGCTGCCAGGACTTAGTGTGGGTTAGAAGTCAGGCTGCATAGTTTTGAACCATTTGGAGTTTATGGAGGGAGCTTGAGTTGATGTCGGTGAGTAGTGCATTGCAGTAGTCAAGATGGGAGGAGATGAATGAATGTATGAAGGTTTCAAGGGCAGGCCCGGAGTGGGAAGAATGAGGATTTGACAATATGTCTTAAGTGGTGGTTAAAGGAGAGGGTGCAGTCCAGGATGATGCCAAAGTTGCGTGCATGGAGGGAGGGACAGACAGTGGTGTTGTCAATGGTCAGGGTGAGGTTGCCAGCTTTGGTGAGGGTGGATTTGGTGCCTATGAGGAGGAGTTCCGTTTTATCACTGTTGAGCTTGAGGATGTTTTGTTGCATCCATGTTTTTATTGCAGAGCGGCAGGATTCAATGCGCATCAGAGGTGGGTTGAGGAGGGTTTTGGTGCCGAGGGAGATCTGGGTGTCATCGGTGGAAGTCAAGGTTGAAGTGAATGAGGAGCTGACCAAGGTGGAAGATGTAGATTCTGAAGAGTAAGGGACCCAGCACTCCCTGGGGGACACTCTTTTGGGGCGGCAGGAAGCCTAGTGGTTAGCGCGTTGGACTAGTAACCGAAAGGTTGCAAGTTCAAATCCCCGAGCTGACAAGGTACAAATCTGTCGTTCTGCCCCTGAACAGGCAGTTAACCTACTGTTCCTAGGCAGTCATTGAAAATAAGAATTTGTTCTTAACTGACTTGCCTAGTTAAATAAAGGTTTAAAAAAATGGAGTCTGTTTCTGACCGTTTGAGCAGACACATTCACATTTGTGGCCTGCTGGAGGTCCTTTTGCAGGGCTCTGGCAGTGCTCCGCCTGCTCCTCCTTGCACAAAGGCGGAGGTAGCGGTCCTGCTGCTGGGTTGTTACCCTCCTACGGCCTCCTCCACGTCTCCTGATGTACTGGCCTGTCTCCTGGTAGCACATCCATGCTCTGGACACTACGCTGACAGACACAGCAAACCTTCTTGCCACAGCTCGCATTGATGTTCCATCCTGGATGAGCTGCACTACCTGAGCCACTTGTGTGGGTTGTAGACTCCGTCTCATGCTACCACTAGAGTGAAAGCACCGCCAGCATTCAAAAGTGACCAAAACATCAGCCAGGAAGCATAGGAACTGAGAAGTGGTCTGTGGTCACCACCTGCAGAACCACTCCTTTATTGGGGGTGTCTTGCTAATTGCCTATAATTTCCACCTGTTGTCTATTCCATTTGCACAACAGCATGTGAAATGTATTGTCAATCAGTGTTGCTTCCTAAGTGGACAGTTTGATTTCACAGAAGTGTGATTGACTTTGAGTTACATTGTGTTGTTTAAGTGTTCCCTTTATTCTTTTGAGAAGTGTAGTTTTGTGTCTATAAAATGTGTATAAGATATATAAACTGAAGGTAGAACCCTAAGTGTTTATTGGTTTACTCTAATTGGGGGAAGGGTGGTACACGGACAAGTTCTGGCCTGGTTTAGATCTTATCTGTCGGAAAGATATCAGTTTATCTCTGTGAATGGTTTCTCCTCTGATAAATCAACTGTACATTTCGGTGTTCCACAAGGTTCCGTTTTAGGACCACTATTGTTTTCACTATATATTTTACCTCTTGGGGATGACATTCGAAAACTTAATGTTAACTTTCACTGCTATGCGGATGACACACAGCTGTACATTTCAATGAAACATGGTGAAGCCCCAAAATTGACCTCGCTAGAAGCATATGTTTCAGACATAAGGAAGTGGATGGCTGCAAACTTTCTACTTTTAACCTCTTCAACCTATGGGGGCGCTATGTCATTATTGGATAAAAAAACATGCCCATTTTAAGCGCAATATTTTGTCACGAAAAGATGCTCGACTATGCATATACTTGCCAGCTTTGGAAAGAAAACACTCTGACGTTTTCAAAACTGCAAAGATATTATCTGTGACTGCCCCAGAACTGATCTTACAGGCGAAACAAAGATCAAACTTCAAACAGGAAATGAGCAAGATTTTTGACGCTCTGTTTTACTATCATCTCCTTATATGGCTGTGAATATGCTGTGAACGAGCTTATGCGCTCTGCCGTTTGTCCAAGATGTCTGCAGCATTGTGACGTATTTGTAGGCATATCATTGGAAGATTGGCCATAAGAGACTACATTTGCCAGGGGGCCGTCCGGTGTCCTTTGTCTAAATTGCTGCGCAACTCCCAGTAGTGGCACTCATTTCACCATGAGATACAGAGGGAGAAGCAGACTTCCAGGAACGATACATCATTGAAGAGATATGTAGAAAAACACCTTGAGGATCGATTCTAAACAACGTTTGCCATGTTTCAGTCGATATTATGGAGTTATTTTGGAAAAATTTTGGCGTTTTTATAACTGAATTTTCGTTTTTTTTTTGGTAGCCAAACATGACGCAGAAAACGGACCGATTTCTCCTGCACAAATAATCTTTCAGGAAAACTGAACATTTGATATCTAACTGAGAGTCTCCTCATTGAAAACATCCAAAGTTCTTCAAAGGTAAATGATTTATTGAATGTTTTTGCTGTTTTTTGTGAAAATGTTGCCTGCTAATGCTAAATGCTAATGCTAAATGCTAAATGCTAGTTTGCTATGGTTGAGAAGCATATTTTTGAAAATCTGAGATGACAGTGTTGTTAACAAAAGGCTAAGCTTGAGAGCTAGCATATTGATTTCATTTCAGTTGCGATTTTCATGAATAGTTAACGTTGCGTTATGGTAATGGGCTTGATTGAGGCTGTAGTCATGATCCCGGATCCGGGTTGGCTCGACGCAAGAAGTTAAACTCGGACAAAACAGAGATGCTTGTTCTAGGTCCCAAGAAACAAAGAGATCCTCTGTTGAATCTGACAATTAATCTTAATGGTTGTACAGTCGTCTCAAATAAAACTATGAAGGACTTCGGCGTAACTCTGGACCCTGATCTCTCTTTTGAAGAGCATATCAAGACTGTTTCAAGGACAGCTTTTTTCCATCTACGTAACATTGCAAAAATCAGAAACTTTCTGTCCAAAAATGATGCAGAAAAATTAATCCATGCTTTTGTCGCTTCTAGGTTAGACTACTGCAATGCTCTACTTTCCGGCTACCTGGATAAAGCACTAAATAAACTTCAGTTAGTGCTAAATACGGCTGCTAGAATCCTGACTAGAACCAAAAAATGTGATCATATAACTCCAGTGCTAGCCTCCCTACACTGGCTTCCTGTCAAGGCAAGGGCTGATTTCAAGGTTTTACTGCTAACCTACAAAGCATTACATGGGCTTGCTCCTACCTATCTCTCTGATTTGGTTCTGCCGTACATACCTACACGTATGCTACGGTCACAAGACGCAGGCCTCCTAATTGTCCCTATAATTTCTAAGCAAACAGTTGGAGGCAGGGCTTTCTCCTATAGAGCTCCATTTTTATGGAATGGTCTGCCTACCCATGTGAGAGACGCAAACTCGGTCTCAACCTTTAAGTCTTTACTGAAGACTCATCTCTTCAGTTGGTCATATGATTGAGTGTAGTCTGGCCCAGGAGTGTGAAGGTCAACGGAAAGGCTCTGGAGCAACGAACCGCACTTGCTGTCTCTGCCTGGCCGGTTCCCCTCTTTCCACTGGGATTCTCTGCCTCTAACCCTATTACAGGGGCTGAGTCACTGGCTTACTAGGGCTCTTCCATACTGTCCCTAGGAGGGGTGCGTCACTTGAGTGGGTTGAGTCACTGATGTGATCTTACTATCTGGGTTGGCGCCCCCCCTTGGGTTGTGCCGTGGCGGAGATCTTTGTGGGCTATACTCTGCCTTGTCTCAGGATGGTAAGTTGGTGGTTGAAGATATCCCTCTAGTAGTGTGGGGACTGTGCTTTGGCAAAGTGGGTGGGGTTATATCCTTCCTGTTTGGCGCTGTCCGGGGGTGTCCTCGGATGGGGCCACAGTGTCTCCTGACCCCTCCTGCCTCAGCCTCCAGTATTTATGCTGCAGTAGTTCATGTGTCGGGGGGCTAGGGGCAGTTTGTTATATCTGGAGTACTTCTCCTGTCCTATCCAGTGTCCTGTGTGAATTTAAATATGCTCTCTCTAATTCTCTCTTTCCCTCTTTCTTTCTCTCTCTCGGAGGACCTGAGCCCTAGGACCATGCCTCAGGACTACCTGACATGATGACTCCTTGCTGTCCCCAGTCCACCTGGCTGTGCTGCTGCTCCAGTTTCAACTGTTCTGCCTGTGATTATTATTATTTGACCATGCTGGTCATTTATAAACATTTGAACATCTTGGCCATGTTCTGTTATAATCTTTACCCGGCACAGCCAGAAGAGGACTTGCTTCTACACCTTCATTGCTTGCTGTTTGGGGTTTCAGGCTGGGTTTCTGTACAGCACTTTGAGATATCAGCTGATGTACGAAGGGCTATATAAATACATTTGATTTGATTTTTATTTGATATGCTACAGCAGTCTCTGCGTCACCTTTTAGGCCCTGTCCTCCTTCGTGGATGGACATGTACAACACAGCTGCCCTCAGCCAGTGATGGCCCGACCAGAAAAAAATCCACCAGTTTGCGTTGCAAGACAGATAGTTTATGCCACAGGGAAGATACCAGGTTGATGATTATCAGCACCCTCCCTCTATATGACACTTGTGACAGGAGCCACCTACACCTGGCCAGTCTTGACACAAACTGCCTGTGACAGCCCCTCCCAGTTCCTCCTGACCTACCTCTCCGAGCCCAGGCCCCCCCCTAAAATGTTAAGCTCTTCACAACCCTACTTGCAAACCCTTTGGAAGCAGAGGGGCATGGAAGAGGGAGGGGGAAAGAGCTTTGCTCTTGTCCCAGTTCACCTTAGCTGACGAAGGGGCGGTAGGTAGCCTAGTTGTTAGAGCAATGGGCCAGTAACCGAAAAGTTTCTGGATCGAATCCTGGAGTTCACAAGGTAAAAATCTGTTGTTCTGCCTCTGAATAAGGTTGTTAACACTGTTCCCCAGTAGGCCATCATTGTAAATAATAATTTGTTCTTAACTGACTTACCTAGTTAAATAATAGGTCAAATATATTTTTTTAAATGTGTAAAAAGACTATTCTGTAGTGCCTGCATATCCTGCCCATCCATGCCCATCACAGAAACGTCCTCAGCATCAGTATACGATGAGCCTTTTACGCCTGTCAACACACCCATTCCTGTCCAGCACTCTCTCTGCAGTCTCCAAAAAAGGCTAATTAGCTAGTGTATATAACTGCCCTGATAGAGGGCATCGTTGTCTAATGCCCCACCTCTCCCAGGCTGGCTTACTGAGCCCTCCGCCCACCTTGACCATACATGACGCTTCAGCATTCAACATCCTCACACAGGCCAAAAACCTTTCCCCAAACACAGACATCACATTAAACAGATACTCATGGCCCACTCTATCAAAAGCCTTCTCTTGATCTAGAGTGACCAGTCGAAAGTTCACATTAGAACCTCTCTGATCAAAAATAATGTTTTTGTAAAGATTGTGAATTTAGTTGTCTAAACTAGATCAGAGTCAAATCCGTACCTTGCCTCGTAACTAGATACGCCCCAGAGAACTTGCCATGAAAACGGAAACATCCTCTTGTGACCCAGGGGTATAAAACATGTGAGTTAAGAATTTGACTGTGACTGAGTAGCTGTATCTGTATCTAAGAAGTTGAATTCAAGCAGGACCACCTGGTTATTCTCTCCAAGGAATCGTGTGTCTACACTGCTTTCATTCCTATGCTGGAACCATCTACACGGCTGATTAGCCATCCTCAGAAGACCCCTCTTACAGAACAAGGCCAGGGAAACAGACAACTAAATCAAATCAAATCAAATCAAATCAAATTTCAAAATCAAATCAAATCTGATTTTATTTGTCACATACACATGGTTAGCAGATGTTAATGCGAGTGTAGCGAAATGCTTGTGCTTCTAGTTCCGACAATGCAGTGATAACCAACAAGTAATCTAACTAACAATTCCAAAACTACTGTCTTATACACAGTGTAAGGGGATAAGGAATATGTACATAAGGATATATGAATGAGTGATGGTACAGAGCAGCATACAGTAGATGGTATCGAGTACAGTATATACATATGAGATGAGTGTGTAGACAAAGTAAACAAAGTGACATAGTTAAAGTGGCTAGTGATACATGTATTACATAAGGATGCAGTCGATGATGTAGAGTACAGTATATACGTATGCATATGAGATGAATAATGTAGGGTAAGTAACATTATATAAGGTAGCATTGTTTAAAGTGGCTAGTGATATATTTACATCATTTCCCATCAATTCCCATTATTAAAGTGGCTGGAGTTGGGTCAGTGTCAATGACAGTGTGTTGGCAGCAGCCACTCAATGTTAGTGGTGGCTGTTTAACAGTCTGATGGCCTTGAGATAGAAGCTGTTTTTCAGTCTCTCGGTCCCAGCTTTGATGCACCTGTACTGACCTCGCCTTCTGGATGATAGCGGGGTGAACAGGCAGTGGTTCGGGTGGTTGATGTCCTTGATGATCTTTATGGCCTTCCTGTAACATCGGGTGGTGTAGGTGTCCTGGAGGGCATGTAGTTTGCCCCCGGTGATGCGTTGTGCAGTCCTCACTACCCTCTGGAGAGCCTTACGGTTGAGGGCGGAGCAGTTGCCGTACCAGGCGGTGATACAGCCCGCCAGGATGCTCTCGATTGTGCATCTGTAGAAGTTTGTGAGTGCTTTTGGTGACAAGCCGAATTTCTTCAGCCTCCTGAGGTTGAAGAGACGCTGCTGCGCCTTCTTCACGACGCTGTCAGTGTGAGTGGACCAATTCAGTTTGTCTGTGATGTGTATGCCGAGGAACTTAAAACTTGCTACCCTCTCCACTACTGTTCCATCGATGTGGATAGGGGTGTTCCCTCTGCTGTTTCCTGAAGTCCACAATCATCTCCTTAGTTTTGTTGACGTTGAGTGTGAGGTTATTTTCCTGACACCACACTCCGAGGGCCCTCACCTCCTCCCTGTAGGCCGTCTCGTCGTTGTTGGTAATCAAGCCTACCACTGTTGTGTCGTCCGCAAACTTGATGATTGAGTTGGAGGCGTGCGTGGCCACGCAGTCGTGGGTGAACAGGGAGTACAGGAGAGGGCTCAGAACGCACCCTTGTGGGGCCCCCGTGTCGAGGATCAGCGGGGAGGAGATGTTGATGCCTACCCTCACCACCTGGGGGTGGTGAGGGTAGGTGGACAATCAGAGACTTACACCTGCAAACAAAGTAGATGACCACCCAGAGAACGGGACGTTGGCCAGACATCTCTTATTAAGTGGAACTCGGCCCATGAAGCCCTGGGCCCAACAGAGATACCCAACAGAGATACCTGACAAAGACCTTCAACAAGTAATTACATCATTATAATTCTGACCCATAAGAGCAGCAGTTCGGGCAAGGTGTTTAGGGCTAAACTAAGCATAGCTTACAAATGTATCCAAGTGCGATTTCCTCTCATGCACTCTCTCTCTCTCTTTCTCTCTTTCTCTCTCTCTCTTTCTAAATTCCCATCTTGTGTAATACGTGTTGTGTTGGTCCACTAGGGACCGGTTTCATTGTATGAAGTTCTAATCATAAGCCTAGACTGTGTGTTTGTGTATGTGTATGTTATATTATAATTTAGCTAGTTAGTAAATAAATAATCAACTCAATTGGTGTGGTACAGTATGATTTAGTAAGACCCGGGTTTGTGCAGGTTTAAGAATTATGCGACGTTGAGGATGAGACTGTAGCGGAAATGTATTAATTAGCAACTGCTGTAAAATCGATATTCTGATATTCCTTTAGTTTAATTGGGAAACGGAAACTCATTAAACAAACTTTTCCCATGGTGCCCCAGGTTACTGAGTTAATGATTTACCTGATTAATTTAATCACTTAATTATAAACATGGTTAGTTTTTCTCTGAACAGCATTCGTCACATTAATGATACAATGTTACGACAAAAAGAAAGAGCAAACGGGATACAAACCATTTTGCAAATGAAGTTCTACAACAAGACTCACATTCAACATGGTTATTTGTTCTTTGGTCCATGGCCCTGTCAAAGACATTCCACAGGGCAGGCGGAAAGGTAGACCCAAGTTTGATCCAGGTGTTCCTGATATAGGCGAGGAAGTCTTCCACCTCAGGATAGAGTCTCACAACTGGCCTGGTACGTCTGCCATTAACAAGCGTGTTAAAGTTAATCTGAGGCAGGTAACCCAGGGCCATGATCTTGCGGATGACAGCCAGGTGACGAAAGGGAACAGTCCTTCACTGTTTCCAACCATTAAACTTCCTTGCATGGTGGCCATTTTGGCTAAGTTTGGAAAGAGTTATAAGACAATGACTAAGTTATATGTAGAGAATGTTTGAACAAACTTTTATTCGCACCATTTTAACATTAATGGGAATATATTTGATCAGACAACTTTGAGTGATGTGCTGTGACACATCCACAAAGTCAACGTGAGTTTAGAACAGGAATAGTTTTGAAAGTTTGTGAAACAAGGAAAACCAAAATGTAAAGGTAAATATAAACACTTATTAAGCACACTTGGTATTATTCTAATGAGCTCTGCCCCAAATAATTTGTATTGTAATACAATTTTGCCTTGTTTGAGGACAGAGATCATTAGAATAATACCCAGTTTGCTTTGCAAGTGTTAATTTTCACATAACATTTTGGTAATTTAGCAGATGCTTTTATCACACCATAGTGCCATCACACTTCTGATCAGGGGTGAAAGTACATTTAATTTCTTGCCGGTAGGGGGACCTAATCATAGTTGTAGAACATAACATTTTTATTAGTCTACCTTTTTAATGTCGGGTAAACACAACCAGTCATGATGTTTTCATCTGATTGTCAAACAATTACTTCAAAAGGCTCATGTAAGCTACTGGCACACATTACTCAGGACCGGCTGAACTACAGAGGGTGCAGCAACAACAAAAAATTCAAGCCTCTTTTAGATATTTTTCTGCTTCTAATTTCCGATATTTGGTCAACTATTTAGGAATAAACTTGTCTGGTTTACCCCAAATTTCATAAAATAATAGAATGGTCAATGGTTCATAATCTCGTTGACATCAGTAAAATGTTCTCTTTCATTTCTGCTTCTCTCACAGAGCAAGGACGTTTAGGGACCAGGGAGATTTCCAAATAACATCAGTTTGACCGGTTGAAAGGAGATGAAAAGCTGTGAAAACGATTGAACATGTTTCTGATAGTACTTCAGTTTGTTTTGGATGGATGTTTAATGTGGTTAAAAATGTAATACTGTCAGCTTTTATGTTGCTGAAAGCAATGTCATGTTTAGGCTACACAACAGGTTCCTAAGGACATTCTCTCAAGATGTTGAAAGAAAGAAATCATATTTCTACACTCCTGTTCCCGAGACAAAATAAAAATGTGATCTATCATTTTACTGCGAGGAACACTTCATTCTGCAGGTGTTCATATTATAATAGGCTACATGTGAGGCATACAGTCAGTTTCCAGACTTTAGTTACTATTTCAACAATTAGGCT